>NC_044388.1:14887338-15190703 GCF_006542625.1 Nomascus leucogenys | reverse complement strand
TACTTATAATATACACACAACCAAAAAAGGATTTGTATATTTATCATATAAAGTACTCTTACAAATAAATAAGGAAAAGGCAAACACCCAATGTAAAATGAGCAAAAGATGTATAAGGCACTTCACTAAGAATAAATTCTGAAAAGCCAAAAAACACATGGAAAGATATACAACCTCATTAGTAACCAGAGAAATAAAACTTTAACCTATGAGGATATACAAATATCCATTCAACAGATTGAAAATAATTTAAAGTCTAACAGCACTAGATGCTAGGAGGATGTGGAGCAAATGGAATTTTCATATACTGTCAGAAGACATAAAAATTGGCTTAGTCATCTTTGACTAGGTTTATGAGAAAACTAGGTCTTCTTATAAAGCTAAACATGCGCATACTTCATGACCCAGCATCTCTACCCCTAGGTCTATATTCTTGCATATGTGCACCAAAAGAACATGTGCAATAACATTTATGAAAGGGTATGTACAACCCCAGTGTCCACCAAGGTGAGAATGGATGAATAATATATAATACAGATTAATAATGTCTTATCCAAAACACTCAAAATGAGCTTTTTTAAATTTTAGAAAGATGATAGAATGTGTGTACACATATGTATACATATACGTAAGTATAAACACATACATATATACATGTAAGCATACCTCAGAAATATTAGTTCAGTTCCAGACCACCACAATAAAGCATATATAACAATGAGTCACATAAATTTTTAGGGTTCCCACCGCATATAAAAGTTATGTTCATACGATACTGTAGTCTAGTAAGTGTACAATAACATTATGTCTAAAAATGTACATACCTTAATGGAAAATATTTTATTGCTAAAATATGCTAATAATTGTCTGAGCCTTCAGTGAGTTGTAATCTTTTTGCTGGTTAAGGTCTTCTCTGTGTTGATGGTTGCTGACTGACCAGGATGGTGGTAGCTGAAGGTTAGGGTGGCTGTGGCAATTTGTTAAAACAAGACAACACTGAAATTTGCTGCATCAATTGACTCTTCCTTTCATGAAGGATTTTCAGTAGCATAAGATGCTTTTTGATAGCATTTTCCTCAGAATTTCTTTCAAAAGTGAAGTCAATTCTTTCAAACAGTGTCACTCCTTTATCAATTAAGTTTATGTAATAGTCTAAATTCTTTACTGTCAATTCAGCAACATTCATAGCATCTTCACCAGGAGTAGAATCCATCTCACAAAACCACTTTCTTTGCTCATCCACAAGAAGCCACTTCTTATCTGTTCAAGTTTTTTGTTGTTGTTGTTTGTTTGTTTGTTTGCTTGCTTGTTTTTCAGACTGAGCCTTGCTCTGTCTCCCAGGCTGGAGTGCAGTGGCGCCATGTCAGTCCACTGCAAGCTCCACCTCCCGGGTTCACGCCATTCTCCTGCCTCAGCCTCCCGAGTAGCTGGGACTACAGGCGCCCGCCACCACGCCCGGCTAATTGTTTTTCTATTTTTAGTAGAGACGGGGTTTCACCATGTTAGCCAGGATGGTCTCGATCTCCTGACCTTGTGATCCGCCCGCCTCAGCCTCCCAAAGTGCTGGGATTACAGGCGTGAGCCACTGCGCCTGGCCCTGTTCAAGTTTTATCATGAGCTTGCAGCAATTCAGCCACATCATCAGGCTCCACTTCTAATTCTAGTTTTCTTTCTATTTCCACCACATCTGCAGTTACTTCCTCCAATAAAGTCTTTAACCCTTTAAAGTCATCTTGAAGGTTGAAATCAACTTCTTTCAAATTCCTGTTAATGTTGATATTTTGACCTCCTCCCGTGAATCACAAATTTTCTTAATGGCATCTAAAATGATGATTCTTTTCCAGAAGGCTCTCAATTTGCTTTGGCCAGATCCATAAGAGGAAGCTCTATTTATGGCAGTTTATATTTATTTATAGCCTTACAAAATGTATTTCTTAAAAGCTCTGGGATTCTCAGAATGAGAGATGAGCATTGGCTTCAACTTAAAGTTATCAGCTACATTAGCCCCTAACAAGAGTGGCAGCCTGTCCTTTCAAGCTTTGAAGTCAGGCATTGGCTTCTCTCTAGCTATGATCCTCTGAGATGGCATTTTCTTCCAGTCAAAGGCCATTTTGTCTATAGTAAAAACCTGTTGTTCAGTGTAGTCACATTCGTCATCATCTTAGATCTTCTGGGTAACTGCTGAGGCTTCTACATGAGCATTTGCTGCTCCACCTCGCACTTTTATATTATGGAGATGGCTTCGTTCCTTAAACCTCATGAACTGACCTCTGATAGCTTACAATTTTTCTTCTGCAGCTTCCTCCCAACCCTCAGCCTTCATAGAACTAAAGAGAGTCAGGCCCTTGCTCTAGATTAGGCATTGGCTTAAGGGAATGTTTGGCTGGCTGGTTTGATCTTCCATACAGACTACTAAAACTTTCTCCAGACCAGCAATGAGGCTGTTTTGCTTTCTCATTATTCATGTGTTCTCTCAAGGAGCACTCTTAATTTCCCTCAATAACTTTTCCTTTGCATTCACAACATGGCTAACTGTTTGACACAAGAGGCCTAGCTTTCAGCCTATTTCAGCATTCAACATGCCTTCCTCACTAAGCTTAATTATTTCTAGCTCTTGATTGAAAGTGAGAGAAATTCAACTCTTCCTTTCACTTGAACACTTAGAGACCATTGTAGGATTATTAATTGGACGAATTTTAATATCATCATATCTCAAGGAATAAGGAGTATGAAGGAGAGGGAGAGAGAGAAAGGAATAGCTGGTTGATGGAGCAATCAGAACACACATATTTATAGACTAAATTTTCTGTCTTATATGGGCATGGTTCATGGTGCCCCAAAACAATTACAATAGTAATTGTACTTTTACAATTACTATTACAATACAATAGTAACATCAAAGATCACTGATCACAGACCACCATAACAGATATAATAATTTAAAGTAATATTGTGAGAAATTACAATATTTAATTATCTGTGACACAAAGACGTGTCACAAAGATATGAAGTGAGTACATAGTGTTGGAAAACTTACTAGACACAGGGTTGCCACAAGCCTTCAATTTTTATAAAATGTAATATCTATGAGGCACAATAAGTGAAATAAAATAAAATGAGTATAATATGCCTGTATATGTACATACTAGATAATGTATATGCATATACATATTCAAAATACAAATATACATTTGTATAACACAAACACATACTCAGAATTTACACTTATAAAACTTCCACAGTGTAAATATACATTTTCACACTAACTTGGATCAATAAATACCTTAATAGTTCAAGTCAGGTTCTTTACTTTTAGAATTTTAGAGATGGAATAGTGTCAGTCACATGATGAAATACTATAGAGCAAAGAAGATGAATAAACTACAGCCATGTGATCAATATCAATGATTCAGAAACATAACAAGTGAAAGAAGCAAATCAAAAATAGCAAAATGAGCAGTATTTTAATTGAGATATGTGTAATTGTGGCAACACTGTAAAGCAAATAAAGCAAGGCAATGATTAAAATGGATATTTCTGGAGAGAAGAAGAGATGATCAGGGAGTATTGGTTACTCTCTTCAATTTAATTGTAAATATATTTTTAAATTATATACACAAACATATATGCTTTTATACTATGATACATTTCATAATATAAAGTTAAAAACAAAAAGCTATTGATTTTTACATATTGATTTTATAATGAGCCACCTTACTATTCTTTTATTGTTCCTAATAATTTTTCTGTCAATTTTCTTGGTTGGTATGTGATAGCATGAACTGCATATACTGATAGTTTTGTTTTCTGCTTTCTAATATTGATGTTTATTTCTTTTTCTTATCATTGCATTGGTTGTTGCTTCTAGATCATGCTAAAATAACAGTGATAATCTTTCTTTTCTGGCACCCTTAATGAATTGCCTTCTGTAGTATCTTACTATTAAATATATAAAGAATTTCTGCATGATAGAACTCTCTCAAGATGAAACAGGTCGCCACTTGGAAAGACAGGCAGCAAGTCTATGTGAACTAGTATTTTTGTTTATTGTTTGCTTATTGATGCACATTATGTGGGGACCACTGACATTATCCCATAGTCCCCATGGGGCCAAGTAGAAGGGGCTACAATGGAGCAAGCACTGTTTGTATTCTGGAAGGCAGACACTGTTGCTCATGAGCTCACTCAAAGGCCAGGCCGAGTGGCATTCTCCTCAGAGCCAGGAGGACTGAGGTCAGGCTCACCTTCAATTACAATATTGGCTGGCTCACAAACAGGCTGGAGGGAGTCCTCCGTCTTAAACTAGACACCTGCATGCCTGTGACAGATCTATCCCCACAGGCCATTCTCTGAACAGAACACAGCTGAATCCAGAACAAACACCTCTCTCAAAGGGCCTGTGTTTCATGTAATAGAGTCCAAATTGAGTGCCTAGAAACCTCGATGCTTTTTTATTTCCAACTGCAGGGACTCCCAGGCTCCCTTTCTACCCACATATCAGGACTTTCTCACCTTAGAAGTCTGCTGCTACAGGGGCTCATCAATTGTTCTAAAACAGTGCCCAAGATGAGTGTTGAAGCCTGGCTGAAAATGTCAGGGCCTGTGTGTATGACACACCTGCAGAACTTCCAGGTGGGTGGTGGGTTGATGATAATTGCTTCCAGAACCTGTATGGGCAACAACATTGAAACTTATTAAAAATACAGATTCAGAAGTCCCTCCCCAGGGTAGTAGAATTAGAATCTCAGATGATAAGCCCTGGGAATCAGTTTTTAGTTAGCTATTACTACATAACAAACCACCTCAAAACTCAGTGGCTTAAAGCAATAAAAACATTTATTATTTTTCATGACTCTATTGGTCAACTGAGTAGCCCTTCTGGTCTCACTGCTTTTACCATCCACCCCATTCTATTGGCCAAAGGAAGCCATGAGGCTAGCCCAGATTCATGGGGGAAAGGGAATAGACACTATGTCTTCATAGGAGGAGCTACAAAGTCCCTTTGTCAGAGGCATGGGTGTTTGGAGGGGTGAAGACTTGAAGACATTTTTGCACTCAATCTGCCTCATATCTGCCCTGGGAGCCTAATGCAGGCAGCCTGGTATCATTCTACAGACCATCAATGTATCCCAGGAATAATGGCACCCTCTCAAGATGTCCACAGAGCAGACTGCTCCAGGCCGCCATCATGTCCCTCACTGTGGGCCTTAGTGAATTTCTCCACATCCCAGAGTCTGTGCCTTGTTGCTAGAACCAGAACCTTTTTTTTTCTCTCTTTTTTTTTTAATTATTGTACTTTAAGTTTTAGGGTACATGTGCACAATGTGCAGGTTTGTTATATATGTATCCATGTGCCATGTTGGTGTGCTGCACCCATTAACTCATCATTTAGCATTAGGTGTATCTCCTAGTGCTATACCTCCCCCATCCCCCTACCCCACAATAGTCCCCGGAGTGTGATGTACCCCTTCCTGTGTCCATGTGTTCTCATTGTAGAACCAGAACCTTAATCTTGTCAGCACTGCAAATGCAATCTTGGGCCTGGCTGACATCAACCAACTCAGAAAGGTCCTGGTTCTTACCATCCAAAGGCCCAGCCACTCATTTACATAGAACATGGAACCAACTCTCCAGACTTTGGGTCAGCATTCTTTCCCTATAAGCAAAGAAACAAGAGAAGACAAATCAGAACCAGAAGGTTGCTCTATGCATCAAGTAGGACTTTTTCAGTTACCTCTGATGGAAACACAGCTCAAACTGACTGAAGCAAAGAGAGAAAGCATTGGTTTACACAATACTTCTGTGTAGGTCTGGCTTCAGGCCCTTCTTGACCCAGGAGCTCAAATGTGCCTTCAGTAGTTGGTTCCCTCCACCTTTTGGCTCTGGTGCTGTTTGGACTTCATTCTCAAGCTGCATTGGGATATCCAGCAAAGCCAGGCTTATATCCTCACAGGCTCAAGACCAGCAGAAAAAGAGAACATGCTTGTCTCTCAATATTCCAGAAAAATCTCATTTTTTCTTATTGACCCTGACTGGGTCACATGGCTATCACTAAACCAAACACTGTGATCATTCATATTCTAATGAGGACATATTGACTATAAATAAGATCAATAAAAACTTTACTGTGTTAGCAGTGATAGGTGTTACAGGAAGAAATACAGCAGAGAAGAATAGGGAATGTCATGGAGGGGACTCGATTTTATGTGGAGTGGCCAGGGGAGACATCACTGAGAAGTGAAGGTGGCCTACAATGCCCCTCAACTTTAGCTTTGTCTGATGTTTCCTCATTGTCAGATCTGAGTTACGCATTTTGAGCAGAAATACCACAGAAGGATGGTGTGTCCTGCTCAGTGTGTCTTATTAGGAGGCACATGATGTCAATTAGTGCCTGTGGTATAATCAGAAATATATTTGGTCTTTGCCATGGTTTCCTGACACAGACCTCCTAAAACCCTTGGAATTTCCTGAGTGATAGGAGCATCTCTTGTTATTCATAGGAAGCCCCTGTTTTAATCATACCTGAATTTCTGCTAACAAGGTTACTTAGGGTGGGGCCTCCCAGCTGCCTGGTCACCAGGATGACCAAATGATTAAAGGGTTGGACTGTACAGCCCATCCCAATCTTCAGGAAGGGGAGTGGGGGAGCTGAAGATTAAGCTCTATAAAGACTCTTGAAGGAGATATGAGGAGCTTCCAGGTTGGTGAATGCATCCAAATGCTAACCCCAACTCCATGGGACAGAAGTTCCTGCATTTGGGACCGTTCCAGACCTTGCCTTATATACCTCTTCATCTAGCTATTCATGTCTACCCCTTACAATAGCTTTTATACTAAACCAGTAAGTGTAAGTGAAGTGGTTTCCTGAGTTCTGTGAACCATTCTAGCAAATCGTGGTTGTAGAAGAAAGGTTGTAGAAACCCCCTGAATTTAGAGTCAGTGAGAAGTATCAATAGTCCAGGACTTTTGACTGGCATCTGAAGTGGGGTTCTCTTGTGAGCCTGAGCCCTTAATTTGTGGTATCTGCCCTAACTTCAGGTTATTAGTGTCAGAATTGAATTAAATTGTAGGACACCCAGCTGGTGTCCAATAATTGGTTGGTATTGGGAAAAAAACCCACACATTTGGTGTCAGAAATGTTCTGTGGATAGAAACAGATCATAAGAGTCCTATTCCAAGATAACTGTGATCACTCATTTAAGGTAGTGTCTACCAGGCTTCTCCACTGTAATATTTCTATTTTTCTCTTTATAATCCTCTAAGTATCTTGTGGAGAGATACTTAAAGATTATGTTAATATCCTGTTTCTTATCAAACTTTGACCTACTGGTTTTAACTTTTTAAAGTTCCTAGAGGATTCAAATTGTACAGCCCTGTACAGGCTGAGAACAATCACTGGAGCTTCCCTAGCTCTGAGTCACTCTTTTAAAACTAGGGGAGAGAAATACTACACAGGCCCCACATGGAATTCACCTGATGGTGTGGGTCACAGGGGAAAACAGACTGTTACAACATGGCCTACTGTGCCTAAGCACTGTGAGGGGTGCGGGGGAGCAAGACCTCACTGCCCTCTGGCTACAGCAGGGGAAGCAGGACAGAGTAGCCAGGAGGTAGATCCCAGATAGGGTGACCAACTGTCCAATTTCACCCAGGACCAACAAGGTGCCTGAGATGCCGGACTTTCGGTGCTAAAACCAAGAAAGTCCCAGGCAAACCAGGATGAAGTGATCACCCTACCAAGTCATTTTAGCTTAGATATACTTAGTGCTCAGCAACCAAGGTCTATGCCCAGAGGTAACCCCGAAAGCCAGGTTGAAGATAATTGACTTAAAAAACTGATCTTTAACAAATTGATAGGCCTGGAAAGTACACAGCAAGGTTGTTAGGGGCAGCAGGAATCTGTATTGTAGACAACTGGGATACGAGCCACGTGGAACTGAAAGAAATACATGAACTCAGTTGACCCTTGACTGACGTTAAGCAGAAAATGGAGATGAGGTGCCTTCCCTCCTCTAAGCTCCCATATGTTCCCCACCATCAGAGCTCTGACAGCCATCAGAGGACACAGGCACCAAAATGGTGGTACCTACCCCTCCACCCTCCTCTGCACATATATACACACAATATACAATTATATAAAGTGTGAGGAATTCTAATAAAATTCTGATTTCCTCCACTTTTCTCACATAGTTGGTGGCCCCATATGCAGGTGCTCTAAAGGTGCATCTGGCCTGCCTTAGGCTCACTCAGCCTTGCTCCTCACACTGCAATGGTTGCTGACCTGTGTGGTTTCTGCTCAACATTAGAACTTGCCAGAGGACAGACATTCTGCCTAAGTCACCTCCATCTTCCCACCCAGTACTGGGCACATGGCATGAAACAGATAACATTTTCAAATTTGGTGATTTAAAGAGAATTTAATAAAAATTTTATAAAGATGTGAGCAGGGTTTAGGAGAGTGGTTCTCAACCTTGCTACACATTAAATATAATGTCCTCAGGAGTCTTAAAAATTACTACTGCCTGGGTCCCACCCCCAGGAACCTTACCCAATTAATTTAGACCTGTGCTGTCTGATAAGGTAGCCAGTAGCCCCATGTAGCCACTGAGCACTTGCAATGTGGCTAGTCCAAATCAAGATATGTTGTAAGTATAAAGTATTCACCAGATTTTGAAGGCTTGGTACAAAGAGAAATAAGGAATACAAAATATCTCCATCATATTTTAAAATAATTTCTTGTTGAAATGATAATGTTTAGATTGTGCTGAGTTAGAAAAAATAATTTCAAAAAGTAATTTGACCTATTTCTTCTTACTTTTAAGAATATGGCTACTAGAATCTTCAAGATTACTATGTGGCTCAAAGTATATTCTGATGGACAGCAGTGGTCCGGAGTATAGCCTGGGCATGAGATTGAAATTTTTTAAAAGTTCCCCAGGTGATTCTAATGTGCAACCAAGATTAAGAAGCACTAGTTCAGGGAAATCACCGAAGATAATGCAGTAGCCTGTGACTGACAGCAGCAGGTAGCTGTTAGGCCTTCCAAGCCTGAAAGGGCAATGGGAGGGAGTAGTTACAGGAACATAATTCCTCCAGAGGGTAGCTCTATGAAGGGAGCTGCCTGACAGGAGCTATGGTCTTTAGTAGAGGGAAGAAGTAGGCTCAAAGTCAGTAGGGGAGAATCTGAGGAAGTAAACACCCTTATCTCTTTGTCCTCCTGCCTTTGATCCCCCACTGGAAAAAACAAGGTTGGAAAGGGTGGGGAGAATGGAGTTGAAGAAGCAAATGGAATATTCCCAGTACAGGCACTTAAAGAATGTTCTGGAAATAAAGGAAGAGCCCACGAATAAAACATGTAAGTGCTTACAGGAGGAGCACTGAACATAGGTAGGCTGTAACTCTGAACCTCTCTTGTCCCGAGTCCAGGAATAACGTCCAGTGAGAAATGCAATCAGCAGCATTTCAGTTGCCCATAATAGTTTTCAAAGCTAAGAAACTCCTAGGCATTCTCTTTACTCACAAACAGTAATTTTAAAGTCCTTGAGTATTTTCCTTCCTGTAGAAAAGATGTCGACTAATAACACCAATAACCCACAATAAATTTCTATTTATTGAGTGCTTATCGTGTGCCAGGCACTGTGCAAAATGCTTCACTTAAATTATAACACAGTGTGGCTCTATACTTTTTCCCAATTCCACAGTAGAAAATATATATTATCCATCAAGGTGTAAAAATGTAAAATTGTCTCAATTCCTCCTGAGTCCCCAAAGGTGAAAAAGAAAACATCTGATGCCAATTATCCTCACATTCCCGAGGATGTCAATCAATGCTCTTGCAGGTTGTGCTAAGCTATAGTTAAACCAGGTCTGCCTGCATTCTGGCTGAAGGGACAGTGGCTACCTGAGGCATGTCCTTCTCACACTGATCACAGGAGTGCAGGAGAGCAAGCCAAAGCACTCAGGCACTTACGAAGCTCTGCTTGCATCATAACTACTCTCATTCCATTGGCCAAGTTCAAGAATCGATGAGGTGGTCAAGTACACTCTGTCGATTGTACTGAAACAGTGCATGGCAGAGGGAGGGAGTAAAGAATGAGATCAATAATCCAATCCAAATAATAATAATAACAATCCAGTAATCCAAGGAGAGGAAAAAACAGTTGACCTCCCCTCCCTGCTCCAGGCTTCCCAGTCCAAAGCAGCCTGAGTGTGCTCAGAGAGGGGAGATGTTTTAACCCTGACAAGGGCGTGGAGTTAGACGATTAGGACACTGGATAGAATATTCTCATTATTTGAAGTGGGACATTTGTGACACTAGAACTGGTCAAAGGGAAATTTGTCATTTGAGAATTACCTAAAAATTATGGAATTTGCCCCAAATTCCACCTAAGGATCGAGCAAGAACAAATCTACACATCATGCTGAAATGAGCTGTGGATAAAAGGACGGGTTGCCTGCTGGAGGAACCCCCATTGAGTCCAGATCATGCAGCAAACCAACCACATATGCTTTTTTCCAACCTCCCACTTGACAATTTTAATTTGACATTATTCAGATAGCACTCCAACATCTGTGTCTTTAGAATGTTTATTTAGTTTAATATGCTGTAAACACAGTTTGAGAAAAACTATTTCCAAGAGCAGCATTTAAAGACCATCTTTACCCACCTTCAAAATATTTTCAGGAAAAATGAAAATCAGAATGTTTTCAACCATACCCAAAAGAAATCTGTTGTGTTCTAGTTAACATTCACAGAAGGGGAAAGAAAAAGTCTGTCACAAATACAAAGCAAGAAAAAACACTGTTCTGAAGCCAGCAACCATGAGGTTTATCCCTCAGAGACTTGGAAAAACTTCCCCCTCCTCGGGAAAGCTTTCTTGAGGTAAGAGGAACTGCGATGGTAATTAAAGGTATCAAAAGGACTCATTTTCCCTTCTGGGACTTGTCTAGTAAGACATAAACTAGATAAAATTAAGTGTATTGAACCAATTCTCTCTGCAGGCCTATGACATAAAATGACTCTCCCTCACTCTCCTACCTACCCTGTGAGGACAAGCACCTGTGGCAGAGGCCACATGGAAGAAGTCACTTTCTGTTGTGCTACAAATGTAGTCATACTGCTAGGAGTCAAGGTGTTCACTCCAGTGAGTTCTAGGAAGTATAGCCCATTTCTCAATCAGATTTCACCTCCCTCTGATGGTCCTGCAGTCTTGACCTATTAAGATCAATTTCCTTTCTCTGCCCATCCGAAACCACTGATAAATAAAGACAGGTTTATTTACTAAGGGATGTGGCCTTTCTGTGTGATCTTCCTCACTGAAAAATGACAAGCTGATGCCAAAGCACTGGATTTATACTTTATTCCCTCTATTTGAAAATGACAACTCACATTCCCCGACCTCATGTGAAATTCTTCTTTTCATTTCTCAGATAAGAAAAGTCAAGTTCTGTCATTACCAGATTGAGCTTCTCAAAGACTAATACTTTGTCTTGTTCACCTCTGTATCTTCAGTCCCTGGAACACTGCCTGGCACTGTATGCATTCAATGTTTGAGAACATGGAAATAAGTAAAGGATCCTGGGTCAAAGAGGAGGTGCCTGCATTTTTAGCTGATTAAGGGGCAACCAAGAAGGAAGGGCATGACCAGCCCTGCTAACAAAGAAGGGCATGGTGTGATTTCTGCATAGGATTTCCAACTCTTTTCCCCTCCACCCAACCTTTTTGGTGCCCAAGGGCCAGCAGAAACAAGTAAAAGGAGTAAAGAGTTCTATTGGAGGACAACCCTGAGCCATTACCGTCCCTGCTTCCCCACGTATGGTCAGGGCTGGCTTCAAGGGCATGCGACCTGTAATATCTCACAGGACCTAGCACTTAGAGGAGCCCTACACTTGGTTTAGTGCTTTGTGTTGCCTCCTTGAAACTCTTAACAATTTTTCAATAAAGCCTTGTGTTTTTATTTGGGGGGCCTTGTAAAATGATGTAACTGGTTCTGTTTATAGTACAGTACGGGGAAGTAGGGAAGGTTGGGAAAGCAATGCTAAGGTTTCTCCCAACAAGGACATTCCAGGTGTCTGTTGCTTTCACTGGAATCCTTAGAACACATACAAAGCGTCATCTGGGGGCCCCCTCAACTGATCACCACTTCCCTCCAGTATTTGTGAGCCTGAACCCTAGCGTGCTTTTTAGTATCTGACTCCTATACTCATAGGTTTAAATGGAGAACAAAGAAGTTGACCTATCTTACTTTCAACTTTGCTGCTCATACTTATTATATTTTCTCTGCTAGATAAGAATAGTTTATTGGAATTTTCAGTCAAAATATTTCCCCAAAGAAATGCATATATAATACACACAAAAGCCTTTACTTTTGTGTTAGACATTGCAAACAATCCCATTTCTCCTGTATCTATTTTGATTTTGTTTTCCTCAGAATTGTCTGTCATAAACAATTCTAAAATAGAACTTGTTCATCCTCAGTAATTCCTTGTTCTTTAGCTGTTGCTTCAGATAATCATATTTCCAGGGCAGCTTCTTATGTGGTCACACTTGCTATGATGTAATCAATCAAATGAAGACTCACAGAAAAATTCATTAACTCAGCAGAGAAAAGCCTCCTTCCAGGTGCTTAGCTGAGTTATTAATATTGGAAGTAAGTACTGAATTGATGATCAGTAGAAAAACTTCTAACTAGACATTGTTTTTAAGATTTGATTTCCCCATCCCTAATGAAAGAACTGCTTATTCTATATTTCACTGTATAAAACTGTGTTGAAGCTGTACTTTCATTCTAATATCTGTTTTAATGAAAGCCTGCTATATCTTTATTAGCTGTGGGGTGTTTGAGCCCTACTTTTCCAATATACCAGTCTGAAATCAGAAACTACATGTTTAATATTTGTTCAAAAATTATTGTTCCCTTTACTTGTGCTTTCATTTGGCTTAATGTCCAAAAGAAATTATTGATATCCACAATAGACAATAATATTGACTTCAGTTAGTTTTCCTCAACTATTTTCAGGCTGTTGTTGTGAAGATCAGCCATCCCTCCATTGCTAGGTCTCATCTAGCAGGAAATTCTGGCCACCTCCTGCCTAATCTTTGTCCCTAAGAAGCAGCCAGAGTCTGAGTCCAGGCAGAGCACTGTGAGGAAAGGCCAGCAAGGTCACCTGCCTGGAGGAGCTCAGCACCTTGAGAGGAGGCACTACCTGAGAAAGAAGGAAGGACAATGCCCTCCTCCAAGTTAATTGACCTCACAGTAGTCCAGGCCTAAGGGTGGACACATGGAACTGGACAGGCAATGTGACAGCTCCCTCCCAGCATTTTCCCCACCTCATCCCTTGTCTCAGTGTCAGATCCACTCAGCTTTCAAATACAAAAGCCCCTTTGTAACCAGGGAGGTGGGAGGTTGGGGTGGGGGGCGGATGTGGGTGTGGTCAGTGTCTCACGGGGAAAAGTTTGGGGAATGTTTATCCATCTTTGTTAACATCAATACATTATTCCTGCTTCACATGCAGTTACAAGACCCACATATGTGGGTCTCATTGCCCCAGTTTTCCTAGCATAGTTTGATTCCTAGGAATATTTTCATATCTGTCAACTAGCCGAAGGCCCTAAAATGCAGTGATTCTGTGATTTGAGGGTCACACAAAGAGGTTTCTCTGTTATTTTCTGTCTCTCTGGGAAGAGGACACACAGTGAGCAGGCTGTGGCTGAGGCAAGCAGGGGACCCAGCCATGGCAGCTGTGGGGTAGTAGCAAGCGGTGAGGATTTCTGCGCTCAGCATGTGCTTTAATACATCATGTATGGTCATCATACCAAGCCGCACCCCATGCTTCTGCGGATCTGTTCAGAAGATCTGTTTTCCAACTGTTTTCTAAGTCTGACAACTCTCCAAAAGTTTACTACAAAATAGCAGAATTCCTTTCTTTCTTCTTCTTTCCTTCTCTCTTTTTTCTTTTAGCAAGAGCACTTAAGCAGCGTCACTTTTATCAACAAAATAAAAACATTAATGAATAATTTGTTTTCCACAGAATTTTTTAAGATTTTTGTCTTTTGTCTGTGACTCTACAGATTCTAGAACCCTTTTGTTTTGCAACATCTTCTCTCTCCCTCTCCATCTTCCTCTCTCTCTCCTCACATTCTGAGGAAAGGGAGAAAGACAGAGTTGTTTAGAATGGGCAGCCAGCATTTGTAAGCTATTTGCTCTCTTTCTATAGCAGCTGAGATGCGGCTCAGAGAAAACTCTCTGAAAAAGCAATTTGTCCGGCACCCTCATTTTACAAAGAAACTAAGGTTCAGAGAGTTTATTCTTCCTTCAGCACCGTTGCCATCAGCCTTCCTTGCCCACATTTCCTACTCTCCAAAATACAAATGCGAGTCACACACTGGGGGCTCTCTGAGCTTAAAAGCTCTGCGTACCTTTCCAGCCCATCATGTACCTTCTGTTGCCCAGGCTAAATTTCTTTCTATTTCTCAGGTAACCAGCATATTTTTCTCTTTTCAGGCCATTTCTTAGAAAGGTCCCTCTGCTGAAAATGTCCTTCCTCCTTCCCCACTTCCTCAAGTTTCAACTTCCTTCATCCCTCAAGGTCCAAGTCAAATGCCATGGCTTCCATGGGCCTTCTGTGACCCCTCACAGACCCCCCGAGAAAATCATGTTTCATCCCTCAACCCACGCCAGGCCAGATGCTGGGATAGTGGATTCTGAGTTAAATGGTATGCTGTCCTCACATGTGACATGTTGGCATTTTTGTGACATGTTCCAAAAAATACCAGCTGGGCTGTCTGGGGGTTCTCAGGAATGCATAAACTCTCTGGGGGAAAAAAATCTCTGCTCTACTAATCCTGGAGCAGGCTCCTTTGGGTTGCCCCTGTATGAAACAGCTTGACTTTAAAGTAAAACTTATTCAGTTTCTGCCTTTTGGCTTTCAATTTAGGCTAATATCTGAATCATTTTTCTTGGTCCACAATCACTGAATACATATATCTTGTATCTCACAGTCAGCAGTTACAGACGCTTCCTTGGAACCTCAATTATAGCTTCTCTGGAGGATGGCTACCCATTTATTTGAAGTGTCCACAGGTCTTCCCAAAGTGCTCTTTGCATATATTGTGTAGCTTATATTTTAAGTCAGGCCGTCCCAAACATGCCCTGTAACATCATAAATTTTGAGCCACCAAGCAGAATGCTGGAGAATGCCTCTTGCCCAGGATGAATTGTAAAACAAACGCCCTCCAGTGCAGCAGGCCTCCATGCACTGCAGGCACACATTCCATCCCGGCACCAGAACACCTGACAGAGCCCCTGCAGCAAAAGCACATCCAGGTTGTAGCCAAGGAATGGGCTCTTGTTTCTTCACAAGCCACCCAGTATTCTATGTTTGGCTTTCTCATCTGAGGCCTCGGATGCCCTTAGCCCCAGGATGTTGTTGCTAGGTGTTTTAAGTGATAAACCAAATTATCCACCACAGCCATAACCTGGTTTCTTTCTGGCGAGTCTTTTTGTTGTTTGTTTGTTTTTTTTTTCTTTGTGCTTCAAGAAAGAGAGAATATAGAATTGGTGTTACTCCTTTTACATACTCAGAAAGACCACAACCAGCTTTCTTGATCTGTGTTCCATTTTCAAAAGAGGACTAATAAAGGAAAAGACTTTAGAAGTAAATACATACTCTTCTGAAATTTGTAAAACATCGGTGATGTTCATGATTTTTAACCAAAAGATAAGAAAATGGGATAAGGTGATAAATAGTGCAAGCAGTACTATAACTCTTAAAGAATAAAAAGAAAGAAATGAAAAGAAAAAAATAACCCATCACTAAGAATCTTAAATTCTGAAGGAGTTTTAAAAGATCTAATAGGAGATGAGTACCTTCCAACTGTTGTCATCCTGCTATTGTAACCTGAGCCCTCCCAAGTTTTCCGACTCCAAAATCCGATCTAATTAAAAGAAAATGGGAAAGGACTCAGAGCCTTTTCAGCTCTGGAGAACATGCAGACAAATAAATTAAAAAGTGGGAGAAGTGGAACTAACCCAATAATCCGTGAAAAGCTCATTTCCCTCCCCACCGCCACAGATGCAACAGTGTCCTTCCTCCCTCCCGGTTCTCTGGTTCAGGGGCAGTGAGTGAAGAAATTGGCTAACAAGATCAGAAAATTTAATTATATTTCTGCCATCCCCACCAAGAAGCTGGCTGTCACACTTCCCTTTTGCTGATCTTCAGAATGTGCTGTCTCTGATGAGTTTCCCGTCTGCTTCCATTCCCACTCATCTCCCTATATCAGCTCAGGACAGTAGACACAGACACTTCAATTTGGGGGTTTAGGAGGATTAGATACAAAGATTAAAGAGGGCAGTAAGAAAAGAGAATATCATTATCCCCTCATTTCCTTTTGTCTGCCCGAAACACTTTTGCCTTGGTCTTATCCCAAGAGAAGTATTGTGCCATCCCAAAGGCTTAGTATCCTTACATTCCAGACCTACGAAGCCCTGAGACCCTTTAGAAGAAAGTGAAAACTCCATCAAAGTGTCCATTTTACATGTCGACTCAAAGATATGAAAATGGCTCCTTTGAACACTGTTTCCAGGAAGATTCTAAAATGCTTTGGGCTCAAAATTAACAAACATACAAAATAGCATGATCGAGTTGTGGTCTCTACTGGGGAACAGCTAGCATGCAGAATGGTGTCAAAAGAACCAGGTAGTTGCCATTCCTGTCCTAGGACAACCAAAGATTTATGGCCAAACCCAGTATGTAAACCATTTGGGACACAGAACAAGTGTTTCCAAAATTCAAAATTTAGCTAGTTAAAAATGACTCTTTTGTTTGCTTTTCCACCACTGGGTAAGGTGAGGTAGCAGGATGAACTGTGCAGAGGTCCCTGGCATCCATGTGACTAAGGAGCTATTTCCCTTCACTGAAAGTAGTCATCCCCTACATACATGGACCACCACACACACACACACACACACAAAATACCATAGTAGGGCAAGACATACAAACCCAAAGAAGTGACTGTGTAACTGCCTGCAGGGGCCTCTGGGACACCATAACTTGGCCTGGTTAGTGCTGGTGGGCAGAGAGCGCAGAGGGAAGAAAAGAAGCCAGCCAAGGACAGACAAGCAAGGATTGAATCATTGTGAACAAGCAAGATGAAAGTTTCAAGAAAGAAGTTGTATCTGCTTGTATTCCATTTGGCTGCAGGCAATAGAACTCTGCTCTTGCCACCAAGGAATCCGGCAGCAGGCAGTCTGATGCTGCTGTGACTGCCTGGGGATGCTTTCAAGGACTCAGGCTGTGTCCAGCTCCTCCAGCTTCAGCCTGTGATTTTCATCCTCATGACTAAAAGAAGCAGGTCAACCTCTGTATTCCAGGCACAAAGAAGGGGAAGGGCAAAAGGGAAAGGTGAATTGTTTGCTCCTATTGATCAGGAGTAAAAGAGCTTTCCTGGAAGCCCCAGCCAGCAGATGCTGCTTACATCTCATTAACCAGATCTGAGACCCATCACCATCTCTGACCAAGGGATATGTCTAATCGGACACATTGCTGCCCCTCACTAATTGGGAACATGTGGATGTGGAGCAGATGACTAGTAGTGTGTGCCAGAGAGTGAGTAGTCTAGGGTATCAAAGGAAATGAGGGATAAGGAAAACAACAGAAGATGTTGGTCAGGTCAGTGGTAGGCTTCTAGTGCAGTCGCATACTGGAAGTTAGGAGTAAGCAATGAGGGAACCAAGGCTGCAATATGAACTTCCATTCTCAAAGCTTGGACCTATACATCTGGACATATAGGCCTACCCTGACCATGTACTGCATAGGGCATATCCTGGATGGCAGAGCCAAAAGTCTTCTCTGTTCCCCACCCAGTCATATTAGGACAGAGAGGAATTTCCCATCCACTGACAGAAAGCAGGGATGATGAAGAATGGAGCTGAGCTGAATATCACAGCCACAAAACATGTCTCCAGGAGTCTAGATCCAGGAAAAAAACTACAGAACTTTCCCCTTTCCCCAGAGAGAGTGTCCTTGTGGCTGGGCTGCTGGCCTGGAGGGCTTCACCTTGGAGGACACATGAATGATAGTAAAAAGCAGATGGGGAAACCAAAGCAGAATCATTAAACAGAGATCTTCAAACTCCCCCTCAACCTCCTTGGCCTTCTCAGTCTCTTGTATCAAAAGCATTTATTTGGGCCAGGCGCAGTGGCTCACACCTGTAATCCCAGCACTTTGGAAGGCCGAGGCAGGTGGTTCACCTGAGATCAGGAGTTCAAGATCGGCCTGGCCAACATGGTGAAACCCTGTCTCTACTAAAAATACAAAAATTAGCTGGGCACGGTGGCAGGTGCCTGTAGTCCCAGCTAATCAGGAGGCTGAGGCAGGAGAATCACTTGAACCTAGGAGGCGGAGGTGACAGTGAGCCGAGAATGTGCCACTGCATTTTCCAGCCTGGGTGACAGAGCAAGACTCTGTCAAAAAAAAAAAAAAAAAAGCACTCATTTGGCCAGAATGAGATCTGAAGCTGAGAGTCTGCCAACCCAGGAATGTGCTCCACATGGCAAAGTTGGAGTTGTAAGGGCCACTGTGAGAGGCCTTCCCAAGGAAAGCAGATCTCTCATCTCCTGTCTTGTTGCTGGGGCTGACTGCACAGCCACACAGTCTCATGCCCAGCAATTCAAACAGCACTTGGATCTTCTGTCACCAGGGAGATGTGCTGCCTTAACTGTCTCAAGTGTTTGTGCCTAGAAAAAAGAAAGTGCAGTTAGTGCTTTATTTTTCAAGAAATTGATGAAGGAATATGAACAGGTAAATATGAACTGCTGGGAGATGTTCTTCTGATTCTTTTCACAAAGAAGGACAAAGGCTGGCTTCTAACCACACTCACCAGGGGAATGGATTCAAAACTGAGATCTCATCAAGTAGTGGTTTGCTTGCACATCTTTGATTCATTCCATTCTCCCAGTGTTCACTGCACATCAACTAAGTTTGCTGTGTACTTGACAATGTGCTAGGGACTTCCAGATGGAATTCAGTTATGAGACTTCATCCCAGAGGGGTTGCTTATGGAAGAATTCAAGAGACAAATCATTAATAGTAGCGCTACCTTAGAGCCATGTAAGTCTTTAGTGTCCACAGAATGTTTGCCAATCCATTACCCCATTCGCTCTCCACCACAACCCTGTGAGATAGTCTGGAGAAACTGCATTGTGTGATGGTTAAGAGCTCAGACTCTGGATCCAGTCTGCCTGTGTTCAAAGTCTGGCTCTGCCACTCAATAGCTGTGTGACCTTGAGGTGTTAACTTAGCCTCTCTGTGCCTCCATTCCCTCATCTATTAAAATGGGGTTAGGAACAGCTGCTGTCTAGTAAGATTGCTGGGAAGATTAAGTTAGTTATTTCATATAAGGTATGTTGAACAATGCCTATTGGCACACAGTCAACCTTTGATATGTGTTAGTTACTACTACTCTCATTTTATATAGATACAGGGACTACCTGAAGCTCACGTGTGGAATGTTAGAGCTAAAGGAAACTTAGTTATCATCATTTATGGACAATGAAATTGGGGCACACCACTAATCAACAAAACAGTCCAGGCCAGTGCCACAAGGGGTGACAAGCAATAGGCCTAGAATCTTTCTGCCAGCCCTGATCAGGTGTCCTGAAGTTCTGTTCAAGCCAAAAGGAAGCCACAGTATACCTTCAAGTAGCAGGAGGGCTCTCAAAAGTACTCGTGATGGTTAATCTTATACATCAACTTGGTTAGGTAGGCTATGAGGTCTAGTTTTTAGGTAAAACACCAGTCTAGGTGTTTCTGTGAAGATTCTTTTATAGATGTGATTAACATTCAAATCAGTAGACTTTGAATAAAGCAGATTACCCTCTATAATATGGGTAAGCCTCATGCAATCAGTTGAGGGCTCTAACAACAAAGACTGAGTTTTCCCAAAGATGAAGAAGATTTCCTCAAGATTGAACCATAGACATCCTGCTTCAGCTTTCAGTGGGCTGCCCTGAGGAATTTGGGCTCAAAACTGAAACATTAACTCTTGCCTCAATTTCCAGCTTTTAGGTCTACCCTACAGATTTCAGACTTGCCAGCCCCCACAATCACATTAGCCTATTCCTTAAAAAAAAGAAATAAATCTCATACATATCTATGTATATAAAAAATATTACATGTATATATACTATACATGTAATACCACAGATATGTGCTGTTGTATATACATGAGTGTGTGTGTGTGTGTATTTTATATATAGTGTGTGGCGTGTGTGTGTGTGTGTGTGTGTGTAGTATTGGTTCTATTTTTCAGGAGAAATCTGACTAATAAATACCCTTCTTAGGGGGACAGAGCAGTTACCTTGTATGGCTATTTCTTATGCCTAGGATGATATGCCAGTGATGTCTGCTATTTATTTTGCAGCTCTTGCCACGGTTTAAGTACAATTAGCCACCTAAAAATGACAGTCAACCTCAAAATATGTACAAGATACCCAAGATGTTCCCATCCTGGCTAGATCTCACAGGGGACATGAAAGACTTGCAAAACATTAATTCATGCCCCAGGTAAGTAGCAATGGCAGAGAGCAGGTAAGTAGCAATGGCAGAGAGCACCACAGTGAGAGTGGACATGCCCTGCTGTGCAGTGATGCTATACTGCTGGGGAAGGTCAGGGAAGGAACAACAGCCAGATGAGGCCCTCAAGGGAACGGGATTCACAGTGTGCTTTGAAGGTCTAAGATTTGGACAAAAACCGGGGTCTTATTTCAGTCTGGACCAGAGAGGCCATGTGGAGATACCGATGATGTGAGTCCTAGACCAGGAGAAGCCAACCATGAAGTTTGCACTTTGTTCCATGGGCAAAAGGAAGACATTGTACATTTTGAAGAAATATTATGAAGGAGATTTCAACCAAGATGAGTGTAGCAGCCATGTGCTACAAGTCTATAAATAAGAGGCTCATCTCAGAAAGGGGCAGACATGTGGTGTGAAGCAGTCAGACCCTACAACCAAGTCCTAAGGAAAAATGGAGAGGAAGAAGGGCAGACAGTGGGTTGAGTTTAGGCACGTCATTATTGAAAGGATAGAAGGATGTGCACAGGGAAGTGTCACCTGGAAATGCAGGTACTGGCAAGAAGTCAAGGCTAGAAATGTAAACTAAACTATAAGGAAGTCATGTCTTAAGCCTTGAGAATGAATGGGAACAGAGAGTGCATTCAGAAAACAGCAGACAACCTTGTTCAGACCCTTGAGTGACACTCAGACAGGGTGAGAAAAGGAAAAGAAGACACAAAATATGGCCCAAGGGGAGACATAAAAGGGAATTGTTGTGCTTCTGAAGCCAAGGAAGAGGAAGGGTACATGAAGGACAGATGGTAGACAATATCACACATACACATTATGGCTATGACCACTGGTCATTCACAAAGCACATTTGCATATTAACGGATGTGAGTGATACTGAAGTAAAGATACTTGTTTCTTCTGGTTTAGCACTACTTTTCCCAAGATCACTGGACACAGTACTCCTCTTTCAAGACACTCAGAGCACACTCAGAGACACAGTCCAGCCCAACCTCAAATACCTGGTAGACCCCAGGTTCCAGGATGATGTCCCAGATTTCCCAACAATTAATGCAGCATTTTCCCAATATATCACACCGAATGCCTTGAACTCTGCAGGGGAACAGCATTATATAAATCTAAACATCGGGAATGTTAAACATCCTAGACAGCTGGAGCTAGAAATCGCCATGAGGTCAGCCCACATCTGGTCTGTCTCAGAGCCTCCCCAAGCAGACTGCCCACCACCCCCACTCACCCCCACTCCCACCCCAGCCCTCTCAGGAAGAAGAGCAAAGAGATAAATAACTCCTTGAGAGTAGTCTTCCTTTCTCCACCTTTGCTGTCTTTTTGCCTCTTCTCTCCCAGGGCTTTCCCTGATGAATCCACCATGTGCCTCAAATTATTTATTTCTCTTTCCAGAATTTCAACAACAGATGGATCAAAGTACCACATTTTTTCACAGCAGACTCTTGAAATGCCAGAGGTCAGAATCATTATGTGCTGGGACAAAAGACAGGGTGAGGGGCTGGAATGAAAGCCTTAGCCTGGAGGAGCTGTTTATGTGGGCGTGGGCTGTGGCCCTGCATTTTGCTGGCTGGCTGTGTCTGGGCGGCCTGCACGCATTCGCCTCCTGCCTCACCCCACCACAACCCAAGATGAAGCCATCTTTTCTGGCTCCTCCTTCTTTTTGGTAGAAATGGTGCCAGCTTGTGTGGTCTGGAAGGAAAGGGCCTAAGGGTATGAACCTCTTAGCAGCCATGATCCTTACAGGACTTAGTGAGCTATTTAGAGGTATCCGAGGGAATCAGAGCCTTGAGAACCCAGTAGAGACATTGCTGTTTATTGACTATTCAAAAAGGCATGATTTAGAGCAGGGTTCACAAGCTATGGCCTGTAGGCCAAATCTAGCTGGCCAACTGTTTCTGTAAATAAAGTTTTATTGGAACACAGTGTGCCCATTTGTTTCCATATTGTCTGTGGCTGCTTTTGCCCTACAACAGCAAAGTAGAGTAGTTGCAACAGAAACTACATGGTTCACAAAGCCTAACATGTTTACTCTCTGGCCCTTTCCAGAAAAAGTTTAATGACCTCAATTTAAAAGGTATGGCTTAGAATATGCCTACTCTTCCTCTCCCTGCCCCCATTCCCATCACACACAACACACACACACACACACACACACACACGCACACACTCCTGTCCTCCCATCTATGTGCCATGACTTATCTTTGCTTCTAGTCTGAGTCTCTCTCTGTACCCCCCAACCCTTGTATGTCCCTGTCAGTCTTTACTTTTTCATCTCTGGCCTGGGTTGATTTATCTCTACTCCTCCTTGCCTCATCTATTTCCATTAATAGCTGATTATATATAAACAAAGGGGTGTTGTTTTCTCATTTGTTGAACTTATTTAGAGACCTGTTCTAATTATGAAAGTGAATGAATAGGAGCTTTGTATTCTCTGGGGGAAAAAAAGAAAGAAAATATAATTGTGCTTTAGTTCTGTAGTCCTCAGTTTTTTCCATTGTGGTTCAATGGTCCATGGTAGAAAAGGTTCCTCTTACACACATATCTCTATATTTTTTAAAACATCCTTAAAGAATGTCATTGTGCATACTCTTTAGTTCCAGTTACCTGAGAAACCGTAGACAGTGACCCCGAGAAATTCTAGCCCACATTTGTAATCCAAGTTAGGAGACATTAATTGGAAGCATGATTCTGTAATATCTTCGTCTGGGAGGGTTTCTGTCACTTGAGAGGTTTTCCACAACTGAGCAATTATGGGGTCACAGGAGAAATTCAGCAACAGTGGTTTCATTTATTACAGCACTCATCACAGTCTAACTTATATGATAATTGTGAAGCTATGAGCAAATTGAGAACTGAGAGGATATCTTACTCATTTTCGTAACCATCACTCTCCCAACCTATCCAAGGACTTGCTAAGTAGCTGGCGCATAGTGATAATGAGCTACTGTTAATGAAAGTGCTTCTTTGTGCCACAAATGTGTTAAGTGATTTATGTTCATTTTTCATTCTAACAACTACTTTGCCAAGTAGAAGTTATTAGTCTCATCTTACATACAAGGAAACTGAGGCTCAGAGAAATTAAGTGGCTTTCCCAAGCCCTTGTCCTGCTATGACAATAGTCTCAGGGCCTGCTATCACATGGGTCATCTCAACACCTGTTTTCCAGTTCCTAGGTCTGGATCTAACCTTGATGGCCTGACACTGACCCTCTACCCTGACTTTCACCCTCTAGTCTCTGGCCCAGCATTAGGCTTCCCTGCACTTCTCTCCCTCCTCACCCACTTGTCGCTCCCAGTCCTGGCTCCTAGGAGAGATGAATCCTTCTGGGTCAGCCAAGAAGAACTAGGAGAGTCTATCAGTCAATCCATAGACAGGCAGTAGGACCACAGTCCTCTTTCAACATTTCTAGGAAAAAGAAAAGGAGGAGCCAGAGTCTCAGCCCCTGCAAACTCATCAAGGGGTGCAGCCTTATGAGGATTTTTCTAGCCCAGATGATAACAACCTGGCAAGTTGGGAATCAGAGGCTCCATTCTAACTGACCCATTCTTCTCTGTCCACCTCATTAGTTACCATGCATGCTCAACCACCAAGCTCTCCATCCCCTATATGAACACAGCCAAAATGATAAGGGCCCTGCAAATGCCCTAGGCATCTTCCTACTCCCATCCCAGTAGCTTTGCCCAAGCAAGGTCAGATGGAGTCCCAGGATGTCTACTGTTGGGAGCATACAATGCAGGGACCACACCAGCCCCCAGATGTGAGCAGCAGGTATTATGCCTGGAGGCACGAAGTCTCTCCACTGCTATAGCCAACACTGTTACGTGCCCAGTCTCCACAGTGTTCTTCCTCCCAAACTGGCAGAGAACTCTGACTGCTCTGCACACCTGCCATCCCCACACCCAGAGAATCTGAAAATGGTTTATTGCTCTCATCAGTCTGAATTCTTACATCTCAGTAGCTCATCTGAAGGTGGGGCTGCTGCCAGGGACAGGCACTCAGGGTTCTGGCTGCAGACACTGGCTTACATCATCAAACGGATCTAACACCACCCCAAGCAACCACCAGCCCTCCCGTCCTTCATCCTGCCCACTCTTTCTCTCCAGGAGAATTAGAGAAGCTGAAATTTGGAAGGAATTTATGTATCACCTAATTCTAGGGTTTTAAAAATAAGGGTCATGAATGGATTTCCAAGAATGGAAATGGATTCATTTTCATGAATCTCCTAAAATTATATGAAAAAAGCCTACACACGCACACACAGAGAATTGTGTACTGTTCTTGGGTGTGTTCATAGTTTTCAGAACGTTTTCAGAGGGGTTTATAGCAAAAAAAAAAAAAAATTAAAAAGTTAAGAGCTAGTGATTGGTTTTGGAGACGCAAAAACAGCACACCCTCCCCACTCCCGCCACCAGATAAAAACGTCTCAGGACTTATGCATCACCAAAGTTCCTTAGCTGTCTTTCCTCTCCCTTTTTACTCCTCCCTTTGATGTCAAAAAGAGATGATGCAGGGGGTATAACCTAATTAGAATATGGACAAAAGCTGTCCCTTTCTGACAGGAAGTTCCTGAATCCTAAAATATGCTCCCTTAGCCCATAGAAAGGCTTTTGTACTTTGGGGCTCAACTGGGAAGGACCCCTCATCCATCAGACCTGAATGGCCAGCATATTTTGTCCTCACTGCCCATCTCTCTTCTCCATATAAATAACACCACCACTGGGAATCAGCACCGGGATGAGGGAAGGCATGAGAAAACAGAAAAAAGAGGGGAGAAGACTCTCCTCCCTCAAAGGAAAACAAGGCCAGAACACTGGGCTTCCATCTCAGAATGTCAATTCTGTCTTCCATTGGTCTTGAGTCAGAGCAGCCCTCAATCACTCTTCTGGGCTGCAGCATCCCTGCTGGTACCCCCCTGGGCCAGACCAGGTCTTCTTCTCCTGGTACTGCCCTGGGCTGAAGCAGTTCCACAATCGCATCTCAGGCTGCAGTGGTCCTACTAATGCTTCCCTGGGCAGGAACAGCTCTTTGAGTTTTCCCCTGGTATGCAAATGTCCTGAAAATGCCCTCCTGGGCTGCAGCAGTCCTTCTGGTGCTCCTGGAGCTTCCCTGGACAACAGCACTCCTCTTGATGTTCCTATGCTCCCTCAAGCAAGACCAATTTTGGGGGTGCTCTCCAGGATGCACTAGTTCTGCTGATACACCCTGAAGTGCAGGCCCTGCTGGTGCCCCCATGGGCCAGAGATTTTTCTGGTGCTATCCTGGGATGCAGGTCCTACAATTCCTTTCTGAGCTGCAGTAGTCTGGCTGGTGCTTCCCTGGCTCATAGTTTCACCCCCACCCTTAGCTCATGGCCCATTGATGGAGCTTTTTTTTTTTTGAGACAGGGACTTTCTCTCTCACCATCCAGACTGGAGTGAAGTGGCATGATCATAGCTCAGTGCAGCCTCAAACTCCTGGGCTCAAGGGATCCTTCTGGCCTCAAGATTCTGAGTAGATTGGACTACAGGTGCATGTCATCATGACAGGCTAATTTTTTAAAAAATGCAGAGACAGGATCTTGCTATGTTTTCTAGGTTGGTCTGGAACTCCTGGCCTCAAGGGATCCTCTAGCCTTGTCCTCTCAAAGCACTGAGATTAAAGCTATGAGCCACCACACCTGCCATAATGGTGCCTTTGAAATTCACAGAGAAGATGTAAAAAAATTTCTTCAGAAAGCATACAATTTGGGAATCAGCAATTCTAAGCATCAAGTGGAATGCTAAGAATTAATTAGATAAAACTCCCACTTTAGAGATTCTCAGAGAATCTCTAAATTTACTTGTCCCAGGTAGTACAGTAATATCTGCAAGAAAAGACAAATAGATGAGATAGATAGATAAATATAGAGATAGATAGATGATAGATAGATAGATAGATAGATAGATAGACAGACAGATAGATAGATGGATGATGGATGGATAGACGAGAGAGAGAGAGATAATAAGAAAGTGAAATAGACAAAAGAGAAGTAATCATGATTTTTACTGGCTTTAATCTGGCATCATGATGGGTGTTGCTGTTGTTGCTGTTGTTTTTTATATTTTTCACGTTTTTAAATCACTTATCCAAATGTGTTCTTTGGAGAAAAGCAGCATACCTGTAAGGATAGGAAGAACATCGTAGTGGTAGGACAAGATGGAAAGGAGAACAAATTTACTTCTATTGAGCAACCACTCTGTGTCAGGCATGCTACAAGGCACTTTACCTATGTCCTAAATGCCACCTATCAGTGGATCAGTGTCATAGCTGGTTCCTGATCCACTTGTTTATTGGACACCTTTGCCAAATAACAGAAACTCAACCCTCCTCTCTTGGGTTTCATGGATGACTTCCAAGTGTGGAAGGGGGATTATTCTCAAATATAATTTACACTGCTGTCTATGTACCTCCCTGCCCTCTACTCCACACCAGCTGCTACTCCAAACCTCCTTCTTGGCCATTTATGAGTCACTCTTCTCTTTGCTTTGATTCTGCCTACATTTACTCACCACACCGTCAACACTCCATTTGACCAATAAAACTCTTGGGCCAGCTCTCATTTTCACAGATGCCTCCTGGGGACCCCTCTCCACATGCTCTGGATCCCCATCACTCTGACACCTCCAGGACCAGTCCACCATCACTGTTCTATTTAGGTGGCCACCCTTGACTGCTTAGGGCTCTCCATGCCCACACTCCATGTTCAATGAGGTTGCCAAAAAGGGTGACCAATATTCCCAGTTTGCCTGGGACTAAAGGGCTTCCTGGGTCATGAGACTTTAAGTGCCAACCCTGGAATAGTCCCAGGCAAACCAAGATGGTTGATTACCCTATGAGGTTAACCAGTGAGTGGTAGAGCTCGGATACAAACCCAAGTGGATTCAGCTTTCAATCCTTTGTTCTTTCAAAGCATCAGTCTGCAAAATGCTGTAAATGTGTTCAACATATAGAGCAGAAACATGCAGGAGAGTGACTGTCAAATGAGATCTGCTTTTCTCTGAAGAATGTGGTATGTGGGGTGAACCTATTCCATAGGCTGCAAAGAATTAATTGATAAAGTTAATATATTACCTTAGGGTAACCACATGTCCTGGTTTGCCTGGGACAGTCCTGATTGGCCTCTGTTCTGCCAACAAAATTATTAATAGCACTCTTTTTTCAGTCTCAAAAGTATCCTAGATTGGACAATAAATTATATGGTCACCCTCACCATCATATCCCAGAACTAGCTGATTTGGCTCTTGATTAATAGGGTCCTTCCCCATGACTGTAACTAAAACCAGCATGGTCTCCCCTGCTATGGACAGGGCATGTTTGCCCGGCAGACCAGTCACCTGGAAAAAGCAGCATTTCTCCAGGCCCATCTCTCTCAGCTGATTGGAGCTCACATAGCCGAAGGAGCAGGCCCTCCCCTGGCTTCCAAGCAGAACCCACCCCACGGAATCAGTCCTCACATCACTTCAAAGAAGGAGACCTGGCATTAATTGGCACTCTGCAAAGATTTATGCACTATACGTCATTATCTCCTGCTGAGAAACTAGACAGATATAGGGTATACAGCAGGTCCTTTAGAAAAAGATGTCTTGACAGATCTTTGAACCTAAAATACATTAAGTAATTGGGACACCCACTCAGGGACATGCAAGATAAACAACCCGGTTAATAGAGTACCCACACCCTTGGCTGCCTGCCCCTCCCCCTCCTCCATTTTCTCCTCTTCCTTTTCCCAGTCTTCCTTAAGAGCCTCCTATGGCCTCTCCCTGCTCATTAGTAGCTCCACAAAAAGACAAATTGGGGCAGAGAGAGAAGAAGAGCATATTAGTCACTGAGAGTAGGTTGGATGGGAGAGGAGATGGAGATGAATGGTTTGAATGAAGTTTGACCCAGCTGGTAAATTTCATTTATTAAGGCTCTACCAGTTATCCTAGTCTTCTAATTAACAGGAGCCAGAGCTTTAGAGTTAACATATGTGTAAATTGCCTAGGATGTGGCCTGGAGCACAGTAGGTACTCAATAAATGGTGGGCAGCAGTAGTGTTGAGACCTGTCAGTAGTTAAAGCAACCAATGTGCCTACTATGAAACTCTAACATCAGAAGAGTCCACGCACCAAGCACTGAAGGTCACTTGGTGCCCAGTCCAGTCCCCCTGTCTTATCAGAGTACCTCACCACACCTATCTTATCAGAGCATTCAGAGTGAAGTCATAAACTCATCTGTGTTCTTTCCCTTCCTCTCTTCCTTCCGCCTGCCTCCTCCCTTTCTCTCTCCCTCTCTCTCATACACATCCACATACACACACATGCACACACAGACACACACACACAGTTCTGCACCAGGGGCTTTGAATTCAAGAGACAGGTTCTGGTGGGAATGGAAAGATCACTGTACCAGAATGTCCTGATTCTGCTCCCATTGCAGTTCAATGAATATTTTGACCATCTGACACTGTGCACAAGTTATGAAGACGATGAGGTCACTGTTGCCATCCTTTGGGGTCTCACAATGAGGCGGGAAACATTCAAGTAAATAGCCCATCTCAATCATAACAAATACAAGCACAATGATAAAGACAAGCTCAGGATGCTGTGGGAATGCAGAGGTAGGCCCCTTGGCCTCCTGGGATGGAGATCAGGGAAAACTTCCTGGAGAAAACATGCCCTTGGTGAGCCTAAAGCCATGTAAAAATGAGCCAGGAAAGAGGGAGGAAGCCAAACTCCTCAGACCCAGAGGTGGGAAGTATCATGAGCAAGATTATGTATGTTTTTAAAAATTAACCTATCAGACATTCTTATTTTTAACTTGTAAGATAATGTTTTCAAAGACAAAAGCCCTTAGGAGCATTCCTGATTCTAAGAGAGTCTTTTATACTGGTTGAGTTCTTTATAATTTGATCAATAAGGTCATGGTCACAGGTTATCATAAGGTTGGTAAAAAAAAATCAACTTCCTGTAGCAATCTTAAATTACAACTTTAAAGAAACAAATGTAATGTTTCACAGTAAATGTTCTAACATTCTAAATGAATGTATTTTTTTCAAGGTTACCAGTTACAAGTTAGCAGGGCTTGGAACTATCGAAGAAACCTTTTAATATGGTAGGAAATCTATCTTTGCCTCTTTCAGTAAACTTATTTTAAAACTCAATTTTATGACAAGATACAGAATAAGGACATGTTAACTAAAAATTTTGGTAACTGGTATATAAATATTCACTAAGTTTCTTACCTTTCTTTCTGAATGAAGAGTTGAAGTTTATCCATTGACTTGCATTTTCAAAAACACTTGTATCAAGAGCATCTCATGTTTTCAAAGTTCCTACTAAAAAATTCTGTCCATTGGCAAAACCTAATTTTTTTTTAAATAAGTGATTATTTATTGACTTCATTATTTGGGGAAGAACTTCTTAAGGTAAAAACAAAAGACAAAAATCACAAAAGGTCAAAGATTTTATCATATATATATTTCAAAATTTGTACTTAAAAATAAAATCTCACAAATAATAATCCAACAACAAATTAGGAATATTATTTGCAATAAATATCACTGACAAAGAGGAGGTATTATATATCTACAGTAAACTTATGTAAATGAATAAAATAAACAGTAAGTCTCAAACAGGTAAGCAGTCAAATGTCTTGATAATTTGCAAAATAAGAAGTGACTAGTAAACATGCAAAAGAAGTCTATCAGGTCTATTACATTTTTTTCTGTACCGGGTATTTTGTCTGTCAACTACTGCATTGTTTTATTGTGATTCTTAGCTTCCTTGGATTGGGTTTCACATAGTCCTGCATCTCAGTGATCTTTGTTCCTATCCATATATGGAATTCTATTTCTGTCATTTCAGTCATCTTAGCCCACTTCAAAACCCTTGCTGGGGAGATGGTATAGTCATTTGGAGAAAAGAAGGTACCTTGGCTTTTTGCTGCCAAGGTTTTTGCACTGGTTCTTTCTCATCTTTGTGGGCTTATGTTCCTTCAATCTTTGAAGTTGCTGACCTTTGAATGAGTTCTTTTTTCTTTTAACCCATTTGATGACCTTGAGGGTTTGATTGTGGTATAAGGTGGATTCAGCCAACTGGCTTTACTTTTGGAAGATTTTAGGGGGCCAGTGCTCAGCTCCCAACTCCTGGACTGTGTGGTCTAATTCTGGGGTCTTATATGGGGCCCCAACTTTGTTTTCCAGCTCCTCGAGGTTAGGAATCCACTGCACTGGTGGGACTATGATGCTCCTGGACTGCTGGTCACTGCACTTCAATGGATGGTGTCAGTCAAAGTGTTTTGTAGTGCAGTGACATCAGGATCTATCCTCGTTTGCACATGCCAGCAGCAGTGGCAGTGGCCACATGGCAAGGTACAGGCTCATTGGCTGCAGTAGGGTACTAGCAGATGCCAGGGTGCCTGCCTCCATGTGGGTGTTCACCACAGTGGCAAAAGCAACACAGCTCGGGAGGGCAGGGGGCCCCTGCTGGCAACTGTGTGTGTAGTCGTGCTGGTAGTGGTATTGGCATGGGGGTGAGCCACTGGCAAACACAGGTCTGTGTGCATTCTCTGTGAGCTGAGGGCAGAATTGGTCTCACTCAGGGTGAGGGAGGGCCTATGTTCTCCATGCCTAGTTTCACTCTTGCAGCAGTGTTGGCACAAGGGCAGGGCACTGGCATGGGCAGGGTTGGTTGACTCTGTGCCCACCAAGGCTCCAATTGCAATGGCAGTGGTGAGGGGAGGGAGGTGGGCTATACTCCCACTGTAGCACTGTCAGGGCAGGGTGCATGACACATGCATACTGGCAAGACCAAGGAAAGCAAAACTCACCTGTTCACACATGTGCCAGCAAGGCAATATGGAGGATTGCCATTGGCCCTGAGGAAGCTGCAGTGTGAGGAAGGAGTGGGTGGGCTGATGCATGGCCATGGGGACCACCCACTGGACCTCTATGCTGACCAGGCACGGTCCACCAACATAGAAGCTATGATGTGGACCACCAAGGCACCCAAGGCCGCCTTGCAAGTAGGCACAGCCTGGGAGAGGCCAGTAAACAAAGAGGTGTTCAGGTTGGACTGGTCCCATCTGATAGGCAAGACCACCCTGCAGAGTTCAGGTCCAACAGCTCCCCTAGGACTAAAGTTGAGCCTAGGGGATGGGCATCCCTGGCCATGCTCCACTACAGACACTCCCACACCAAACCATCTGGGCTCTACATCAGCTGGCTTGCTGCCCCTACCACTTCTCTAACCAGCTCTCCCTGCCAACTCGAGTGTCCATGGTGGTCTAGGGGCCTCCTCCTGCCAGAATTCCAGTGGCCTGTGGTGAGAGTGAGTTGCTCCTTACCAGTTCAACTCACTTGTTCCCCCAGAGTCATTGGGGACCAGGGATGAGTCCCCATGCATGATAGCCCTGTGCAGGATTCCCAGCGTCCTCCCACTTCAGCCCAGCTTCTGTGTCTTCCCTCTGTCCACTCTTAGTGCCTTCCTTCAGAAGATCTTTAGGAGTACACCAGTCTTCTTGGTTCCTCAGTGCCAGCTGTCCCACCTGGCTGTGTCTAGTCAACCATCTTACTCTATCTCTAAAAACTTAATTTTAATCAAAGCTAAATCAAAGATTTTAGGGACTCACACTAACTTATTTTGACAAGCCAAGACACACTTCCTCTCCTGTGAGTTGGGGATAATTGCTTGTGCCCTCCATCCTTTAAGAGGAGTTTGTGATGATACAATATGAAGGAACTTTGCAAATCATGATGCATGAACTTGAGCCATGGCTATCTCCCTGCCCTGGTTATCTCTTTTCTTTATGCTGCGGTTGGGGAAAAATACCCTGGGCAAAAATAAAGGCTCTCATTGGGAAAGGTGAAACAGTTCTATGAGCAGTCAGAATTCTAGAGAGCTATCCTCTTGACTAGCAGTGGAAAGCCACTAAGCAACCCTCAGTGAATTCCTATCCCCAGACCCAGATTCTTCTCTCCCCTCCCATATCCTGATCCTTTTTCTCTGCTCCTTATCCTTGTCTGCTCCAGTAGCTGAGGCCCTTCAATAAACCCTCTTTCTTAGTGTGTCCCACCTTCAGAGCCCTTCCACATTTTTTCACCAGTCCTGTTGTTCTCAGCTGCCTTCAAGAACTTACCAAACCACCTGCCCCACCTCTTGTTTCCCCAGGTATGTGAGCTCAGTCCCACCCGGTGCCCACATGTTGGGGCCCTGAGCCATTAGAATTTGGGGGGCACAGGTCTCTGGTATATTCTGAATACCATCCTCACCACTGGCATCTGTGTGGATCTGGCAGCCTATGCCAAGGCTTGATTTGTTTCCATAGTCCAGAGCCTGAAAGAGTCTGCAAGCCTGAAGAAACCTCCAGGTAAGAGAAGATTCATTGCTCTGCACCTCCTCCACAGACTTTACCCTGTTGACCAGTGAAATCCATCCAGGACCACTGAAGTCATTTCCTAAACTGAAAATCCATCTGCCTCAGAGATAAGTATGCCACCAACCAGCTTTAGTTCTAAATAGTAAGAGAGAGAGAGAGAGTGTGTGTGTGTGTGTGTGTGTGTGTGTGTGTGTGTGTGTCACCCAGTCACAGGTTGTCATGTTGTTTACTCAAACTTATCTAAATCTTTGGCCAGAATATACCCTTGATATTAGTGGGTTCACCTCCCTGAGAAGTTTGGAGCAGGACACAGGGGCCCAGAAAACATTTTAGAAATGAAAAATAAAAGGACAGTTGATAAAATGGAGGAGAAATGGGTTGACACAAAATTGATCTTAAGTGGGCATGGTGACACACACCGGTAGGACCAGCTACTCAGGAGGCCGAGGAGGGAGGATCACTTAATCCTGGCAGGTTGAGGCTGCAGTGAGCCATGATTATGCCACCGCACTCCAACTGGGGTGACAGACCAAGATCCTGTCTCAAATTTAAATATATATATATATATATAGCAATGCTAGAAGTGAGATTTGAAGATACAAGTTATGAAAATTATGAGGAAAGAAACCACAATCATAGCAGTGCAGTGGGTTGCAGGTCTTAAGAAGGAAGGCCAAGCTGGCACCCTCTTACTGCCTGCAGAGCAGGTCAGGGACACAGTGAAGGCTGGGCACCAGCTACTATGCTATCAGGTTCAGAGGCCGACTATAAAGATAGAAAATGTTTTTATCAAGATCAGAAAGAAAACATTACAATGGACTCTGGCTTTGGAAAAATTTACAGTTCTCTATAGATAATTTAATTGGTTATCCTGAGCAGTCCATGCAAAGAGTTCTGTCACTGGAGGGACTCAAAGGTGCCTAGTGGGTGACTAACCATACATTCTCTAAGAAATCTATCTTGTTTGGAGGAGACCATCAAGTGCTGGAGATAGGATTGTACAGTGAAAAGAGATACAGCCTGATCTTTTTTTCCTTCATGTCATATTTTCTGGACAGGAAAAGATGAGAGCTAAAAGAACAATTTGTAAACCATCTAGGCAATGGGAGCTACAGGCAAGGAGCAGGCTATTTAGAAAAGCAGTGAGAGCAGGAAAGCAAAGGTCTTCCCTGTGCCAGGGCAAACAAGCAGGACTCTCATGCCTCCTGGAAACAGAGCCCCTTGGAGAGTTGGAGCCAGCAAGGCAGGGCAGAAGAATGAGCCTGAACACGAAGCTAAGCTAGCACGTGGCAAGAACTTGGTGCTTTAACTGCTTAGACAACAAATATATAGCCCTCTACCAGACCTACAGGATGTGATCCCCCTTCCCCTTCTTCACTCTCCCACAGAGCTATCCCTCTTTGTCTCTTCTTTAAGGCAACGGTTCTCAAAGTGTGTCACCATTTGCCAGTAGGCACTACTAGTTATCAGAGAAGTAGAACGTATTTTGTAGTTAGTATTAAAATACCTAAGCATTAAAATATGTATTTTCTTAACTCAAAAGAGACCAGGGTTATTTCCACAATAACATCATTTTCACTCCCCTGCTCTATTAATCAGGTCTTGTTGGTTGGAAAAGACAAAAATTTCACTCACACTAACTTAAGCCAAAAAGAGGACTTATTTGAAGGTTATTGAATAGTCCAGTTACCATTACTGTGTAACATATTATCCCCAAACCTGGCAGGTTAAAGCGACCACTTTATCAACCATTTTATCATGCTTATGAATTATATGGGTTGGGAATTTGCATAGGACACAATGGGAATGGCTCTGCTCCATGATGTCTGGGGTCTCATCTGAGAAGAGTCATTGGCTGACGGTGACTCACTGGTTGGGGGCTGGAATCATCTAAAGATTTATTCACTCACATGCCTGGGTGGCTGATGTTAACTGTCATCTGGGACCTCAGCTGGGGCTGTCAACCAGAGCATCTACACATGGCCTCTACATATGGCTTGAACTTCCTCACAGCATGCGAGTCTCACAATAATGGAGCACCTTACATGGTGGATCAGGGCTCCATGCAATTTTTCCAGCTAACAAAGTTGAAGTTGTATCACCTTTTATGACTTGCTATTGGAAGACTCATAATGTCCCATCAGCTGTACTGTTTTGGTTACAAGCAAAACAAAGTCTATTCAGATAAAAGGGGAAAGGAAATATACCCTACCTCTCAGAGGGAAGGGCATCAAAATAATTTTCAGACATGTTTTTAAACCATCACACTGGGCTCTCTTGTGTAACTGTGGGAACTAGGGACTCAAACTCTGCCAGCACCCTCTCCTTCTCTTTGCATGCTGACTTCTTTGGCTTCCTTCTTTCTTACTGCAGACTGGCTTCAACTAGACAGCAGAGAGAAGACATCTAGAAATATATAGCACAGACATGACCCCTGGAGATCCCTCTTTATTTTCTTAGGCCGTTGTCAGAGGGGAGATAGCCTTTATGAGATAAGCAGCATCTCCAAATGCCTCTGCAACATTTATTATCCAATACGCTCTCTTGAGTGCAAGAGCAATGGTAGACTGACAGTCAGATACCGTGGACTTACCAGTATCTTATATTTTATCATATATATGTTCACGTCAAATTCCAGTGATTGGGAAAAGGAAAATAGTTGAAAGTTCTGCTTTTCGCACCAACTGAATTTTACCCTGAATTATAATATGGATATGTCACTTCCTTCTCTAAACTTTGAGTGCCTTGAGGAGCACATGAAATTAATGTTCAATATATATTTGATTGAATTGATGCATAAATGAGTATTCTAAGTGGATATAAATCCATTACTATTTAACATGATAGGAAACCCCAAGTTATACAGACAGTGAATGTGTCTAAGATTAAATAAAAATACATCAATGTATACTGAAATATTTAATACATTTCTTTATATCTTACTTAAGTGGTATTTTCTTCATTAATAAATACATTAAGTGGACAAGTTTGATTAAGATACTTATTTAAGTTCACTTTTAGTAGCAAACACTAGCAACTTAGTAGTGACTCAGCATAGTTCCGATTTCATTAAGAGAATCAGCCACCACTTTATGTCCAATTGAAAGGAGATAAATTCTCTCTGAAAAAAGATAATGTCAACATACATTCATCAAAATATTGTAACATATTAGGAAGAATTAAAAAGAAATTAATGCTAGAATTAAAAATGTAATATCTCAAAATTCAGAACACACTGGATGAATTCACAAAAGTGAACTCAAAGAGCAGTAGAAAATATGACTAAAGTTCAAAGAGAAAAAAAACACAGCCTTAGGAAACAGAAATATAAGTCAATAGAAAATCCAAACTGAAGTACATAAAGAAAAAAGAAGATAGAAAAACACAGAAAAGATTGTTAAAGAAATGTGGGAAATGGTGAGAATGCTTCCACATACATGTACTTGGAGAGCAAAAAAGAGGATGAGACAGAAGCAATATGAGAAAAGATAACAGTCAAAATTTTTTCAAAGTGATGAAAGACAAACCCACAAATTCTACATGCACTACTAATACTTCAAAGAAACAAAGTCAAAGGAAAGTACACTTAGACACATCATAGTAAGACTCTTGGCAGGAGAGAGAGAGAGAAATTAAGATATTAAGAATGGCTAGAAGGTAAAGATATATTACTTTCAAAGAATAAACAATAAGATGGGTATTTGATTTTGCCACAGAAATGACAGAAGTTTGAGGACAATGGAATGATTTTCAATTATGCCAGGGAAAAAAGCAAATAAATAATGGCCAACCTATAATTCTGAACCTTGAGAAAATATTCTTCAAAAATTAATATGAAATAAAAGTGGTTTTGGGCAAACTAAAAGTAGGAAGGATAGCCAACAATCCTGTATTTAAAGAAATAGAGAAAAGAGGCAGAGCCAAATAGAATCCTTAATTGATTGCCTTCCCCACAGCAACACCAACCTTAACAACTATCCAAACAAAAAAGCACCTTCATAAGAACCAGAAATGAACTTAGATACCAGTTTGGCCGCAGTGAGATAGAGCATCAAACAAGCTCTTGGGGTTGCAAATTCCTAGCTTGGCTCTTAAACAGCATTTCTAAAGATGTCCTGGGCCAGAGGGGAGTCTACTGCCCTGAAGGGAGAGTCCCAGACCTGGCAACCTTCACCATAAACTGACTGAAGAGACCCTGGGCCTTTAATGAACATCAGCAGCAGCCAGGCAGTACTTGCCATTGGTCTATGGTGGTGGTGGCCATGGGGAGAAACTCCTCTGTTTGTGGAAAGGGGAAGGAAGAGTCAGAAGGACTTTGTCTTGTGGCTTGGATGCCAGCTTAACTCAGCCACAGTAGAATACAGCATCATGTGGATTTCTAAGGTTTCTGACTCCAAGCCCTGGCTCCCAGACAGCATCTCTGGGCCTGCTAAAGACAAAGGGGAAATCATCACCTTGAAGGACACAAGCCTGGTTGGCTTCACCACGTACCGATGGTAGAGCCCTAGGCCCTTGAATGAACATTGGTGGTAGCCAGCCAGTGTTTACCATGATCCTGGGATAAGACCAATTGCTATGCTGGCTTCACATCTTATGTCATGCAGCACAGTTCCATTGGTGATGGTCACAGGAGTGCTTGTACCATCCCTGCTCCAGCTCCAGGTAGCCCAGCACAGAGAGACTCTTTGTTTGGGAGAAAGTAAGGAAAGAGAACAAGAGATTCTGCCTGGTGATCCACATAATTTTTCTGAATCTTATCCAAGGCCACCAAGGAGGTCCCTCTAGGAGGCTGAAAGAGCCATAGCATTGCTGGGCTTGGGGTGCCCCCTAAGGCAGATAAACTGCAGTGACCAAAGACTTAGGTCACAACACCAAAGTCTCTTTAATACCTGGAAAGCCTTCCAAATAAGAATGGGTACAAACAAGCACAGACTGAAAAGACCTCAATAAATACCTAACTCTTCAATTCCCCAACACTGACAAACATCCACAACCATCAAGACCATGTAGGAAAATACGACCTCACCAAATGAACTAAATAAAGCACCAGTGACCTTTCAGACAGAGAATACAAAATAGCTGTTTTGAGAAAACTCAACAAAATTCAAGACTCACAGAGAAGGAATGCAGAATTCTATCAGATAAATTTAACAAAAATATTCAAATACTTAAAAAGAATCAAACATAAATTCTGGATCTGAAAAATGTAATTTGACACAATGAAGAATACATCAGAACCTCATAATAGCAGAACTGATAATGCAGAAGAAAGAATTAGTGAGCTTGAAGACAGCCTATTTGAAAATACACAGTCAGAGAAAACAAAATAAAAAAAATAAAAAAGCATGAACCATGCCTACAAGATCTAAAAAATGGCCCCAAAAGGGCAAATCTAAGAGTTATTGGCTTAAAGAGGAGGTAGAGAGAAATAGGGGTAGAAAGTTTATTCAAAGAGATAATAACAGATAATTTCCCAAACCTAGAGAAAGATATCAATATTCAAGTACAAAAAGGTTACAGAACACAAAGCAGATTTAACTGAAAGAAGACTACCTCATGACATTTAAGAATCAAACTCGCAAAGATCAAAAGGATAAAGAAAGGATCCTAAAAGCAGCAAGAGAAAAGAAACAACATACAATGAAGCTTCAAAACATCTGTCAACAGACTTTTCAGTGGAAACCCAGGCCAGGAAAGAGTGGCATGAGATATTCAAAGTGCTGAAGGAAAAAAAAAAAACTTTTATCCTAGAATAGTATATCCAGTGAAAATATCCTCCAAACATGAAGGAGAAATAAAGACTTTCCCAGATAAACAAAAGCTGAGAGATTTCATCAACACCACACCTATCCTGTAAGAAACGCTAAAGGGAGTACTTCAATCAGAAACAAAAGAACATTAATGAGCAATAAATAATCACCTGAAGGTACAAAACTCACTATTAATAGCAAGCTCAAAGAAAAACACAGAATATTATGACACTGTAATTGTGGTGTGTAAACTACTTTTATCCAAAGTAGAAAGACTAAACAATGAACCAATGAAAAATAATAACTACAACAACTTTTCAAGGCATAGTAAGTACAGTAAGATATAAACAGAAACAACAAAAAGTTTCAAAGTTGAGGGATGAAGTTAAGGCACAGAGTTTTTATTAGTTTTGGGGGATAAAGTTAAGGCATAGAGTTTTTACGTATTTTCTCTTTGCTTATTTGTTTGTTTGTTTATGCAAATAGTGTTAAGTTGTTATCAGGTTAAAATAATGGGTTATAAGATAGGATTTGCAAACCTCGTGGTAACCTCAAACTGGAAAACATACAATGGATACATAAAAAATAAAAAGTGAGATACTAAATCATATTACCAGAGAAAATCACCTTCACTAGAGGAAGACAGGGAAGAAGGAAAGAAAGAAGGGAGAGAATACCACGAAACAACCAGAAAATAAATTACAAAATGGCAGGAGTAAGTATTCAGTTATTAATAATAATATTGAATGTAAACAGATTAAGTTCTCCAATCAAAAGATGTAGACTGGCTGAATGAAAAAAAAAGACAAAACCCATTGATATGTTGCTTATAAGAAACACATTTCACCTATAAAGACACACATAGACTAAAAATAAAGGGATGGAAAAAGATATTCCACACCAATGGAAACTAAAAAAGAGCAGGGGTCAGCCAGGCACAGTGCCTCATGCCTGTAGTCCCAGCACTTTGGGAGGCCAAGGCAAGTGGATCACTTGAGCCCAGGAGTTCAAGACCAGCCTGGGCAACATAGCAAAATCCCATCCCTACAAAAAATACAAAAATTTGCTAGGTTTGGTTGTGCACACCTGTAATCCCAGCTACTTGGGAGGCTGAGGTGGGAGGATCACTTGAGCCTGAAAGGTCAAGTCTGCAGTGAACTAAGCTCTCATCACTGTCCTACAGCTTGGGTAACAGAGTGAGACTCTGTCTTAAAAAAATTAAGTAAATGAATAAAAGATCAGGAGTCACTATACTTATATCAGACAAATAGATTGCAAGACAAAAACCATAAGAAGAGACAAAGAAAGTAACTTTATAATGATAAAGGGACCAATTCAGCAAGAGGATAGAACAATTTTAAATACATATACACCCAACACTGAAGCACCCAGATATATAAAGGAAATATTATTAGAGCTAAAGAGACAGGCCCCAGTACAAAATAGCTGGACACTTCAGCGCCCCACTTTCAGCATCTTTAAGAGAGAAAATCAACAAAGAAACATCAGATTTAATCTGCACCGTAGATCAATTGGGTCTAATAGATATTTACAAAACATTTCATCCAAGAGCTGCAGAATGCACATTCTTTTCCTCAGCACATAGATCATTCTTAAGGATAGGCTATATGTTAGGTCACAAAACAAGTCTTAAAATATTTTTAAAAATTGAAATAATGTCAAGCATCTTCTCTGACCACAGTGGAGTAAAGCTAGAAATCAATAACAAGAGGAATTTTGGAAACTATACAAATACATGGAAATTAAACAATGTGCTCCTGAATGACCAGTGGGTCAATGAATAAATTAAGAAAAAAACTGAGAATTTTTTTGAAACAAATGATAATGGAAACACAACATACCAAAACTTATGGGATACAGCAAAAGATGTACTCAGAAAGAAGTTTATAGTTACAAGTGCCTACATTTAAAAAGAGGAAAAACTTCAAATAAACCATCTAATGATGCATCTTAAAGAACTAGAAAAGCAAGAGCAAACCAAACCCAAAACGAGCTGAAGAAAAAGCATAAAGACCAGAGCGGAAATAAATGGAATTGAAATGAAAAAAAAATACAAATGATCAATGAAATAAGAAGGTGGTTTTTTGAAATCTGAAACAATATTGACGAACGTTAACCAGACTAAGGAAAAAAGAGAAAATATCCAAATAAATAAACTCAGAGATGAAAAGGGAGACATTACAACCAATATTGCAGAAATTCAAAAGATCATTAGAGGCTAGGATGAGCAACATATGCCAATAAATTGGAAAATCTAGAAGAAATAGATAAACTCCTAGACACATACCACCTACCAAGATTGAACCACAAAGAAATCCAAAACCTGAATAGACCAATAGCAAGTAACAAGATCAAAGCCATAATTAAAATTTTCCCACTAAGGAAAAGCCAGGGACATGATGGCTTCACTGCTGAATTTTGCTAAACATTTAAAGAACTAACACTAATCCTACTCAAACTGTTCCAAAAAATAGAGGCAAAGGGAATACTTTTAAACTCATTCCATGAGTCCAGTATTACCCTGATACCAAAACCAGACAGACACATCAAAAAAAAAAATACTGTAAGCCAATATCCCTGACAAACATTGATGCAAAAATCTTCAACAAAATACTAGCAAACTAAGTGCAACAACACATTAGAAAGATCATTCATTGTGACCCAGTGGTATTTATTCCTGGGATGCAAGGATGGTTTGACATACACAAATCAAACAATATCATACATTATACCAAAAGAGTGAAAGAGAAAAATCATATGATCATTTCAATTGATGCTGAAAAAGCATTTGATAAAATTCAACATCCCTTCATAATAAAAACCTCAAAAAACTGGGTATTTAAGTATTATTCCTCAACATAATAAACACCATATATGACAGACCCACAGCAGGTATCATACTGAATGGGGAAAAACCAAAAGCCTTTACTGTAGGATATGAAAGACAATTAGGATGCCCACTTTCACCACTGTTATTCAACATAGCACTCGAAGTTCTAGCTAGAGCAATCAGTCAAAAGAAAGAAATAATTAGAAAGGAAGAAGTCATAGTACCAGATAATACGATTTTGCAGATAATATGATTTGCAGATAATATGTTTTTTTTGCAGATAATATGATTTTATATTTGGAAAAACCTGAAGACTCCACCAAAACAATATTAGAACTGATAAGTTCAGTAAAGTTGCAGAATACAACATCAACATCCAAAAATCAGTAGCATTTCTATAGGCCAACAGTGAACAATGTGAAAAAGAAATCAGAAAAGTAATCCCATTTACAACACCTACAAATAAAATATTTCTAAACTAATATACCACAGAAGTCAATGATCTCTACAATGAAAATTACTAAACATTGATAAAATAGATTGAAGAGGACACCAAAAAAATATAAATATATACCATATTCATGGATTGGAAGAATCAATATTGTTAAAATGTCCATACTACCCAAAGCAATCTGCAGATTCAATGCAATCCCTATCAAAATACCAACAACATTCTTTACAGAAACAGAAAAAACAACCACAAAATTTGTATGGAACCACCAAAGACCCAACCAACGTTATCCTGAGCAAAGATATAAAAACTAGAGGAATCACGTTATCTGACTTCAAATTACACAACAGAGCTATAGTAATAGAAATGGCATGGTACTGGCATAAAAACAGACACACAGACCAGTGGAGCAGAATAGAGAACCCAGAAACAAATCCATACATCTACAGTTAACTCATTTTTGACACAGGTGCCAAGAACAAACATTAAGAAAGGGACAATCTCTTCAATAAATGGTGTTGGGAAAACTGGATATCCATATGCAGAAGAATGAAACTACACCCCTCTCTTTCACCATATGCAAAAAAACAAATAAAAACTAATTAAAGATTTAAATCTAAGACCTTAAACTATGAAATTACTAAAAGAAAAGATTGGGGAAATGCTACCACAAGTTGGACTGGGCAAACTCAGGTAACCAAAGCAAAAATGGACAAATGGGATCACATCAAGTTTAACAGTCTCTGCACAGCAAAGGAAACAATCAACAAGTGAAGGAAAAATGCACAGAGTGGGAGAAAACATTTGCAAACTATCCATCTGACAAGGAATTGCTAACCAATATATGTGAAGAGCTCAAACAACTCGATAGGAAAAAATCTAGTCGACCAATGAATAAATGGACAAAGATCTGAATAGACATTTCTCAAAAGAAGATATACAAATGCCAAACAGGAACATGAAAAGGTGCTCAACATCATGGATCATCTGAGAAATGCATGCATGTCAATCCCAATCCAGTCATTTCTTTAAGTTTGCTACTTTGATGTTCATAACAGTCATTAAGTCATCAAGAGAAAATCTTGAATGATGTTTATAAAAACTGTTTACTAACAAAGTGTGTCAATTCAGATTCCCTGTGAAAGAGAAACCAAGATGAAATTAGACATGTCAAAGATTTACTAAGGGAGGTACTTGTGAAGGATAAAAGGGAAGAGGAGCAGAAGAAGGCATGAGAAGTTTCAGACCATGATATAGGTCTAGCACCTGTGTAAGGAAAGAAGGAAGGAAGTACTGGTTTAGAAAAGTCACAGACCACAGCACATTTCTGAGAAAATTTCTAGCAGTCTAACAGGGAGTCTCCAAGCAAAGCTGTCCTTCAGAGGAATCTCATGTTGCACAGGAATGAGCTGGCACTATTGTACAATTCCATGTTGGACAGGAGGGAGTCTACCAAGCTCATTTGTTGGCTAGGAGCTGTGCAGAGGAAGCATAAATTCAGCACTCATGGGGGCAGCAGCTGGAGGCTGTCAATCAACTGTGACCCCTGCAGTAAGTTCACTTGAAAAAAAATCTGAATGGTGTGTCCCATGGCCACCACAGTTAAACCCTTAACCACAGAGGTTCACTTCTGCACTCATTTTCAAGGAGCAGTTACTCTACGGTCCCCTTGGATTTCTCTTTATATGAGAAAACTTAAAAGGGTGAGGTTAGTGGGATGAACCATAGGCCCCAATGCTGCAGTTGATCACAAGTCCATAACTAGTACTCATCCTCTCCCTCCTACACTATGCATTCTAAAATCCCCTTATCCTCAACTATTGCCTTGGCAAGACTTGGTGACTTACACGATAGTATGACACAAATCATCATTCTAAAGAAATCTGAATCAATGGTAGTCATTCCCTTGTCAAGCTAGAGTTGCTTCACATGTCCACTCACAGTTACAATTGGACAAGGGAGTACCAATCAGGAAGCATCTAAGTGAGTCACCTTGGTTCCACAAGCATTCCTCCTTGTCCCAGTTTTGTAAAGGCAGCCTTCCTGCCAATCAGGGTCAATTACTTATGCCAGTGGACTTCTTTTCCTGCCTGCTGGTCCCTGGGTACATGGAGTCCAAAGTGCCCTAGCTACAGTATAACTTGTTTAATGGGATCCTTACCCTGTCCCCTGACAAGAGGGCACTTTCATTGGGAAAAAAGGCCTCCAATCCTGCAGTGCCCATAGTTTCAGGGATGGAAAGCACAAAATTCCCAGTGGGTTGTTGAGAGTGGTGCTAAGTGGGACTACTCCTGCTTTTGAGTCTTGTTTCCTGGACATATATATCCTTCCTATTTAGGACACAGCACCAAATAGAAGTCTGACTGAATACACAAACTACATGTTGAAGGCAGGCACCCCATCTATTCAGACTGCTGCCTCTGCATTCATGAGGGCAGCAGCTGGAGGCTGTCAGTCAATTCTCCTCCCCTTCAGCAGATATTCTTGAAAGGGATCCAAGTGGTGCACCTCCATAACCACCACCACAGCCAAGAAAGGGCCAAAAGTGTTGTAGAATGGTTTCTAGGCAAACGGCTCAACTTTAACTATTTCCACAATTTTTCTATAACAAATTATTCCAAATTTTAGTGGGTTAAAACAAACACCATTTTATTATATCTAATTATTTTGAAGAGTAGGGATTTGGGCAGGGTTTGTTGGGTAACCCTTCTGATGCACAAGGCATTGTCATACACTTAGTGGTATCTGCTAGTAGATGGACTGGTCTGGAGGGTCAAAGACATTTTCACTCACAGGTCTGGCACCTTGCTTGGTGTGCATGGGAGGAAAGCTGGGCTGAGTTATAACTATTGATCTCAGTGTCTACATATGGATAGTCCAACACAGCAGCTCCAGAGTATCAAGACTTCTTACGTGGTGGCTCACTACTCCAGGGAACAAGGCAGAGGCTGCACGGCCTTTTCTGAGCTAGCCTCAAAAGTCACAGAACATCTCTGCCACTGCACTCTATAGGTCAAAGCAGTCAGCCTAAAAAGGAGGGAACATAGAACTATGTAGAATGGGAGCAGGGCCAAAAATCGGTGCCCATATTTTAAACACATTAAAAGGATAAAATTTTAGTTAATTAGAAGAACTGCTTACTCAAAGCACCTCAATTGCCAACACTGCCAGTAATACAGCGTGTCACCAAAATCTAAAATACCTATAATTACACAAGGGAATAACAAAAATATCTGTTCAATTAATGCATGAATAAATGTTTATTACAATAGGAAGACAAGGGAATAAACCAGCTGGAGACACTGATGCCTGCCTCTTTCATGACAAGAAACCCTCTTCTACCATTCCCCTGGTCCCTTGAGCAAAGGAAAGACTGTCATGGCTGCCATGCTCTCCCTCCTCCCACTCCCAGCCTCACCATATTTATCGCTTTGTAAGGCAGAGCTGCAGGGTTTGCTCACAGATGTGGCCCCTCTGGTCTCGCCATACACTCACAGCCTCACTGCTTCTGTTAACTGTGAGCAGTCCCCAGTGTGTGCACAGCCCAAACACACCTGAGGTCACATGCACTGGAATACAGCTTGCGGCTCTGATTCTCAGTCCTCAAGACAGGGTGCAGTCCTCAGTTCTCCCAACTATTGTTTTTGAATTGTTACTCTTGGCCTCATGGCTTATTTTCCTCATTGCCCCCCTGAGGACAAATGTCACACAGCAGGCCTCACCCACATTAATCCTTTCATTTGTTTAGCAAATACTGATTGATCATCTGCTACATATCAAGCCCTCTGCTATACGCTGGGGACACAAGGGTAAACAAATCATCACCTGTACTCTCAAGAAACTTGTGTTGTAGTCACTGTTTAACATATAAACAGTAATTACAATACTGTTAGTTAACATCCAGAGACCATGTGTGAGATTCATACCCTGAAGTGATTTGGCACCTTACGAGCCAAAAGAAGAAACAATGAACACCCCAGTCGTCTGTGTGCTCAACTCCACCTCCAGGCTTGGAGGCCAGTCCCCACATCAGCTCACTACCCAGCAAGTGGGACTCCCATGCAGACCATGCCTGGGCTTCCCTCCCTATTCGGGGTGGGATAATAGCCCAACATGCTGTCTGCCTCAGTCTCTGAGCCAGGCCATGTTCTAGCCACCAGGACATGCGCACTGGCCTTTGCAGGTTCTCCATCCTCACCACCCCTTGTTGGGATGTTGGGGCATCATCCTAAGTGTGCCCCAGATTTATGAAGCTACAAAGGTGGCCCAGTGTTGAGGCAGAGCACATACATATGGTTTTGTTTTGTTTGTTTGTTTTTGTTTGTTTTTTAGAGACAGAGTCTTACTCTGTCACCCAGGCTGGAGTGCAGTGGCACGAGCTTGGCTCACTGCAACCTCCACCTCCTGGATTCACATGGTTTGACTCCAGCTCTCAAATTTCATGGTGTGCAGTGCTGAGCAGTTTCCTTAACTTGTTGCATCTTAGTTTCCACATCTGTGAAAACAGAACTAACGTTTACTTGTGGGATGTTAGGTTTAAATTAGATTAGTGCTGTGGCACACATGGACCCCAACAAGAGGTAAATATTATTCATTTTACATCAATGACTAGGATGGTCAAATTTAGCAAATAAAAATACAGGTGGTCCAGTTAAATTTAAATTTCAAATGAACAACTAATTTTTTAATATATGTTTCATGCAACATTTGGGACACATTTATACTAAAGTATTATTTGTTTTTTACTTGAAATTTAACTTTTTTATTAAGTTATAGTTGACAAATAAAATTGTGTATATTTATATTGTACACTGTGATATTTTGATCGATGATAGATTGCAAAGTGGTTAAATCAAACTAATTAATATCAATCATCTCACATACTAATCATTTTTTGTGGTGAGAACATTTAAGATCCACTCTTTTAGCAATTTTCAAGTATACAATACATTGTTGCGAACTAGAGTCACCATACTGTACAATAAATCTCCTGAATTTTTTCCTCTTGTCTAACTGAAACTTTGTAGCCTTTGACCAATATCTCCCCAGACCCCCTCCCCGGTAACAGTCCCTGGTAACCACCCTCTATTTTCTGCTTGAATTAGTTCAATATTTTCAGATTCCACATACAATTGAGATCATGCAATATTTGTCTTTCTGTGCTGGCCTATTCACGAAGCATAATGTCTTTTAGGTTCATCCATGTTATCACAAATGACAGAATTTCCTTCATTTTTAGGGCTGAATGGCATTGCACGTATATATACATACACACATGTGTGTGTATACATATATGTGTGTGTTTGCATAGACATATATGTATATATACGTAAATACCATAATGTTTTTTGGTTATGAATTCTTTTATATACCATAGTTTCTGCGTATATTCTTCCATTGACAGACACCTAGGCTGATTCCACATCTTGGCTATTACGATGAACAGGGGAGTGCAGCTACGTCTTTGAGGAACTGCTTTAATTTCCTTTGGATATATTCCCAGAAGAGGGACTGTCGGGTCATATGGTAGTTCCATTTTTAATTTTTTGAGGAACCTCCATGGTGTTTTCCATAGTGGCTGTACTAATTTACATTCCCACCAGCAGTGTGCAAGGGTTTTATTTTCTCCACACTCTCACCAACACTTCTCTTTCATCTTTTTGAGAGAAAATTAAACTTTAACTGGGAATCTTATATTTTATCTAGTAACTATTTAATGATAATCTTGCTTTAGCTTAGCTACACAGTAACCTATGTGGAGTATTTAAAATCATCTTACTGATAAAGAAACTGAGATTCAGTGGCATTTAATAACTTGCCCAAAATCACGGTGGTAATGAAGGGCAGAGCATGATTCAGAATTGAGCCTCATGAATACCTCTTGTCCCTGCACTATTAGTGAGCCTCAGTTTCCCTTCTGGCCCAGGAAACCAATCATCCTCACAGAAAATCAGCTGTAGTGTGCTGTAACAGGCCTTTTCTCTGTGGAACCAGGATGGCTGTAAAGTGTTACTGGGAAAGCAGCCCAGAAGTGGAGACTGATATACTTCCCACCAGGGCAGCTTCCTCATGGATGCCACAGAATGTTACAGGTGAAAACCAAGGTTAATGCAACCAGGGCAGATGGGCCTTTGCTGGTGCCTCTGCCCCAGCCACATCCACACAGAGAGCTCACGACGTGCAGGCCACAGAGGCAGCCTTGGAAACGAGCACCAGAAAATTCATAGCCCAGGCCTTTCTGGATCTGTCTGCCAGGAATTGTACTGAATCTGCCTCCCTCCCACCCCTGCAACGTCTTCCGGCAGAATTCAGAGGGCCCTGGAGAAGCCAGTGGTACCTGCTGAAGGGGTTGACAATCGATGCTGGGTAGAAGGGAAACCCCACATGGGAAGATGAGAAAGTGACCTTTGGGATCCCAAGTGTACCACTTCCTGGTGAGAGGCTATAGGATACAAGACATGAAAAACAAATGCCAGACTTCCTTCTCACCAGTGTGTAAAGGAATATATTTGTGCTCTTTTCTCTCTCTAGATTCTGACCTTCAAGAAGTCTGCCTTTTTGATAGATCTTCTCTGTCTGGCTTTACTGAGGTCACCTTCCTTACACGGTAAGTCGTGAGTGTGAGTCTTCTAGAAGGAAAGAGGGGGTCAGTGTGGGCTGGAGAGGTCAGGGCAGATGCACACGCTTGGTCCTGGGGCCTGTGTCTGCTTCAGGACACAGTGATGATGAAGAGAGGAGAAAGCACAAGTGGGAGGCTCACAGTAAGTATGTTTGTGTGGAGGTGGTGGGAGGAAAACGTCTGGCTCTAGGGGAGTAGTCAAATACCAGACAGGCTGAAGGGACTCAGGAGGCCAGGCTGAAGGTGGGTCCCGGAGTCCACTCCTTCAGACAACCCTGCCCTCCCTGGAGCCTGTCCAGGAACACACAGGGGTATCCTCCATATAGACCTCAGGTCAGCTTCATTCACCACTTAGCCAAACAGGCCAGGGAGCAAGTTATGCTGTGGACCCAGGTGTGCATTGCTCCCCAGAGGTAAGAACTGGCTTGACATTCCTGATCCCCTGTCTCAGTCCATTTTGTGCTGGGTAATGTGTAAAAAAACAGAAATTTATGTTTCACAGTCTGAAGGCTAGGAAATTCAAGATCAAGGTGTCAGCATCTGGTGAGGGCCCTCTTCGTGCGTCCTGACATAGCGGAAGGCGGAAGGGAAAGCAGAGGACCAACCCTGTGTGCTCACATGGCAGAAGAGCAGAAGGGAGAGAACCCACTCCCACAAGCCCTTTTGGAGCAGCATGAATCTATTCATGCTTTCATCACCTAAACTCCTCCCATTAGGCCCCACCCCCAATACTGTTGTGTTGAGGATTAAATTTCCAACACATGAATTTTGGGGGACACATTCAGACCATAGCATCCCCCTTTTCTTGATAATAGCTCTAATCCCATGCCTGTAGTCATCATCACCTCTGCATTGTATAATGTTTGTCAAGCACTCAGTTATACCGTAATACTATTTGGTAGAGGGTATTAGAAACTGAGCCTACCTGGGGAGATGACAAAAATAAGTGTAGATGAATCACAAATCTGCATACATTTTATTCATATTTTAAAGACATCTAACCTTTGTATTTCCTTTAATGGTAGCTTTTGGAGGTCCTCCCCAGGGGTAGTTGGGGTTCTGGTTGTCACAATGCCTAGGGGGTGCCACCAGCACTTAGTGCCGGAGGCTGGGAATGCTAAATGTCCTGCAATTCCTGGAACAGTCCTGCACAAGGAAGAACTGCATGGCCCAAAGGCTGATAGCATCTTCTTGGAGAAACACTTTCTAATATCCTACAAGTTCTCCTCACTATGGGGTAGCAGGGGCTATTGTGGGAGACACGAGGAGGAACGAAACTCAAAATTTGCCAATTCACAGGTTTTTTTCACCTTCTGTTCCACTTTACAGTCTCTTTTGGATGATTCAGTGTTTTGGGAGTACATGTTCCATTTTTAACATTTCTTCCCTCCCCTTTCTCTTCTCCAGAATGGTGTTAGTGTATATGCGGGCAGGGCGTATTCACTCTGTGGATGTGGGAGAGAGGAGATGGTCTACCTGAATATGTGTGAAGAGACTCAGCATACTTGCACGTCTGAACGTGTCTTTATGTTGCTCTTACACTTGAATGTAGCTAAGTTACATATGTCTGTATTTGCATATGTACCCCAAAATCCTACCCTGAGACAAGGATGTGAGTGGAAGTAGTTTATTTGTGAGGCTTTCCCAGGAAACAGGAATGAGGATGGTGGGTACTCAGACAGAAAAGAAGGAAAGTCAATCTAAGAGTGTGATTAAGGAAGCTCCCACAAGTTGGAGGCTCCATTCTTCTAGGACCACCTGAAAAGTATGTGGAATGTCCTTCTCAAATTGTCCTCCTAAAGGACACAAGCCTAGGGTGGTTTTCCACCAGCTCCTGTCACCAACTGGATGAGAGTTAGAGAGTTTCTCAAGGGCATTAACTAACCACCCTCTTCACGGTGGTCATCCTAGAGATAAAGAGGGAGGTTGTTACAAGGAGATGAGTGAGCTCCTGTGGAAACGTCCACAGAGGTGGGCCAAGGGATGACATGTGTACCATCTGCACAATATAGAGTTGAATCTTCCAAATGATTTCCCTTTAGAAACTAGAGGATATGATTCATTCACTTTGAGCTTCCAGGATTAGCAAAGAACTCTAATGCCCATTGATTCCTATTCCTTTATAGGTAAACTTGTTTTTCTCTCTAGAAGATTTTTAGTATTTTCTTTCATTCTTGAGGTTCTGCAATTTCACCAGTATGTATTCAGCTATGATTTTTGGTCATTCATTTTGTGCATCTCTCTGTGACCCTTTTCAATTTAAAAACTTGTGAGGTTTTTTCAGGTCTACATTTTCTCATATTTTTCTGTTTCCCCTCTTCCATGCCCTCAGGGCTCTCCCTTTTTTCTTTTCTTTTTTCTTTTTTCTCTCCTGTTCATGAGTTCATTCTTTATCATGTAAGCCAAAAATAAAATACTAAGTCCCCCACCCTCCAACCATCTAAATGGACTTTCTCCTCAGCCAGGGTGCTCTTTTAAAATTTAACCTGAGAGACTGGTTCAGGCCATGATGGGAAGTGGGGGTCAGACGTGCCTCATTATTACCTCTCCAGCATTAACCTCAACACAGACTTTAAGTTTGATAAGAAGCACTTTACAGCTTATTCTCTCTGAAGCCTACTACCTGAAGGCTTCCTCTGCAAATAAGAACTTTGGTCTCCACAACCTCTTGTCTTAACCCAGACATACCTTTCTATTTCTCCCAGGTCTTTAGATAAACTCAATCGTCAACCAGAAAATTTTTAAATCTACCTATATGCTCGAAGCACCCCCCGCATCTCCCACTTCAAGTTGTCCCGCCTTTCTGGACCAAACCAATATATTTCTTAAATGTAATTGAAGTCTCATGTCTCCGTAAAATGTACAAAACCAAGGTGCACCGCAACCACCTTGGGCTCATGTTCTCAGGCCCTCCTGAGGGCTGTGTCACAGGCCATGGTCACTCATATTTGGCTCAGAATAAATCTCTTCAAATGTTTTACAGAGTTTGACTCTTTTTATCGACAGTCCACATCCATTCTGCTATTCAGCGTATCTATTTAACGTTCAAAAACATTTGGTGTTCCTGGAATCCTAACTGACCCTTTCACACCACTTGTCTTAACTGATGGTGTGCCAGCCCCTCATATCTGAACTTTATGCTGATCTTAAAGTTATTTTTCCCTTTCCATGAACACTCGCCATTTTATTTGTTGATTTTGGTCCTTCTTTTTAATGTTTGTTTTCTTTAAATGTTTGGATATTCTTAACTATTGTTTGCATTTGAATTGGAAATTTCTGTTTGCCTGAGTAAAAGTACTGATTCCAGCTGCCTTTGGTGACTTGGGGCGGGATGGGAGGGAGGGGGACAGGAAAGTGGAGAGTAAGGTGTGCAAGGAAGTAGCTTGCCTCCTGAGAAGGGGGGCTCCCGGCTCTCCCCTTCTCACAGGGTTGTAAGTCTTCTGGAGTCATTGCTCTCTTTCTCTGACCCAACTGTCCATTTGAGTTTCCTGGGTCAGGACTCCTGCTTCAGACCCCTGTGCTCCGAGTTTATTCTATGGGCAAATGCATGAATCAGCCATCCTCATTTTCTCTCTTCCTTGGCTGTCTGGAGTTACTTCCAGCTCTGTTCCGCCTCTCTAGGTTGTTTCTTCCCATCTGGGGGATTTATCCTGGGTCTAAACATCACTCCTGCTCTCTGCTCAGTAGGTGTGAGGAGGGACAGGGGCCTAGTGGGTTCAGCTGTTCCAAATACAAAGCCTTAGTAATTAACCTGATGATTGTCCAAAAGCCCCTTCTGCTTTCTCAATTTGTTGAGTCTGAGCTTAAAATATTTCTGGAATTTCTATTACTTCTGCTATAGCTTTCTATTGTCTATGTTTGGGGCTATATTTTTGTTTTTTGTTTTTTTCTCTTCTGCCCTTATGTTTCTGCAATCTGATCCCATCTGCTTTCTATCTTCCAGGAATTTTTTCAAAATCTGTCTAGGGATAGTTACCTTTCTTGTTTCATAGGGCCATCATGGATTCCTTTACATCCTCCTCCTTTCATCCATTTATCTTATTAATCCTCACAATGATTCATTGAAAGAGGTGTTTATTATTACCTTGTTTTTCAACAGGAAAACTGAGGCTCAGAAAGGTTAAATTCTCTAAGTTGTCACAGACAGAACATGGAAGTGCTGGAATTGACCTCTGGTTTATCTGACTTCAAGTGGGAGTAAAACTATTCCCTCCACTTGTCCACTTTTCAGGGATCTTCCTTATGTTTGCCTCTTAGTTCTCTCCTCCTACGGCCTGAGAGCTCCTTGAGCACAGAGGTTGTACAGGAGTCCTCTTTGTATCCCCTGCAGCACCTTGCACAGTGCAGAGAACCCCTAACACAGGCAGCACAAGTCAATGGCAGGTTGTTCAAGATCACATGGCTAGAAAGTCAGTATTTGAACTCAAGAAATCTTGCCCCAGGGACTGTACCCTAATGTCATGCTGCCACTCAGATCTTAGGTGCCACCAATTTCCTCCCAAGCAACCCCTTCCTGGGAGGAAAGCACATCACTAGGCAAACAGCCAATCTGTGCACTGGGAAGACTACCTTTGAGGGGCTTCCACTGCTGTTTTCTTACAAGTATAATGGCACTATTTGACTTTTAAAACCAAGATCATGCATTGTTTTGACAAAACAGAGAAGAAAATAAACAAAAAGAAAAATAAGAATGCAGAATATGGGCCAACAGGACTATCAGCAAACTACATGGATACAACAGACATTGGGAATGTGCCAAGCTTCTGAATGAGGAAGGGAGGGGCAGTATGAACATGGCAAGACCACACCATAAGGAGGCAAGAAGCTGCGGTTTATGATCTGCCACTAATCAACAGTGTCACCTTCAACAAGGGGAACGATATGGGCTTCCGTTTTTCCCTTTATAAGATAAGCTCATCTCTAACGTCCCTCTAATTCTGACTTTCGATTACTTTAAATTAAAAGTAAATTCACTTTTATCAAAATTAAAAACTTTATGAGTGTTCCCAGCCTCTCTGCTTACATGCGTCTTTCAGAGCCTGAGTACTTCTCCAACCCTATCTGTTATTATTCTTTGCCTCACACTTTTACAGCCCATGGACCTAGGCACATCATTAAATTTTTTCATACAAGTCCTTCTTCATCTCAAGTTGTACCATTTCCTTTCTGACCACACATACACACACACATTTTTTGCCAGGCTCATATTTGTTATTTTACAGATTCTGTTTAGCTATAATTTCTTCCAGGAAGAGCTTTCTGATACCCCTTCCCAGGATGAGTGACATACTTACCTTCTGTGCTCCTCTCTAGAGCTTGATGAGAGTGCATGGTGTGCTATAGCACTTAGCTAATTTAAACCTAATAACCTTCAAGTGAATGTTGGCTCTGTCTTTACATATGGGGAAACTAAGACTCAACAACTTTAAGGAAACTTCTCAAAACTGTACACCATGAAGTTTCAGAGCCAAACTATGTGTGTGTGCTCTATCCCCACACTGGGCCACCTTTAGTAGCATCTGCCTCATAAGCCTGAGGCACATTTGGATGATTCCCAACACCCCAACCAGGGGTGGCAAGGATGGCAAACCTGCAAAGGCCATTGCACAGGTCACAGCAGCTAGAACATGGCCAGGCTGAGAGACTGAGGCAGAGAACATGTTGGGCCATTGTCCCACTCTGAGTAGGGAGGGGAGCTCAAGCATGGCCTGCATGGGAGTCCACTTGCTGAGAACTGAGCTGATATGGGGACTGGCCTCTAAGCCCACAGGTGGAGTTGAGCACTCAGACATTTGGGTGTTCATTGCTTCTTCTGAGTCTTTAGATGCCAAGTCACCTTGCAGTATGATCATACATATGGTCCCTGGGGATTAACTGATGACTGGGCTGGAGGCCATGTTGGCCTGTAGGCTGCTACATTTCCACTGAGCCTCTCCCACTTGAGGGCACCAAATAGGAATTAATAAGGTCAGCCCAGAATTGTTTTGCTTGCAACAAATCACTGTTATAAATTATATAGAGCAAAAAGTAGATATAACATGCTTTTTATAATAAGTTATAAGACAGAAACAGTGTAAAGTAGAAACAAGTTTCTAGTTCAGGGTTATTCAAAAGTTTTAGAGTAATTCTCTTAAATGGAAGCATTAGGACCATACATCACTGTCATTTTAAACTACTGTTTAGTTTAAAATTTTGAAGAGGTAAAGTTAATGGATTTTTCAGTAAGTAACTTGCCTTAGCCAAAGTTGTTCTAGGAAGAATTATAGTTAAAAATACTTTCAAAGATGCTGAAAAAATAAGGTGCAATAAGAAATATAGATATATTAAAACCCAAGTAGACCAATAACAAGTAACAAGATCAAAGCTGTACTAAAAAGTCTTCCAGCAAATAAATAAATAAGCCCAGGACCCAATGGCTTCACAGCTGAGTTTTACTAAACATTTAAAGAACTAATACCAATCCTACTCAAAATATTCTAAAAAAAAATAGAAGAGGAGGGAATACTTACAAACTCATTCTATGAGTTATTACCTGGATACCAAAACCAGACAAAGACACGTCAAAAAAAGAAAACTATAGGCCAATATCCCTGATGAACATTGATACAAAACTCCTCAACAAACTACTGGCAAACCAAATTCAACAACACATTAAAAAGTTCATTTATCATGACCAAGTGTGAATTATTCTAGGGATGCAAGGATGGTTCAACATATACAAGTCAATCAATGTGATATACCATATCAACAGAATGATGGACAGAAACCATGTGATCATTTCAATGGTTGATGCTTAAAAAGGCATCTGATAATATTTAACACTCTTTCATGATAAAACTCAAGAAACTGGACATAGAAGTATCATACTTCACAATAAAAGCCATATACAACAGACCCACAGCTGGTATCACACCAAATGGGGAAAAACTGAAAGTCTTTCCTGTAAGATCTGGAACACATTAAGGATGCTCACTTTCACCACTGTTATTCAACATCATGCTGGAAGTCCTAGCTGGAGAAGTCAGACAAGAGAAAGAAATAAAGGTCATTCAAATTGAAAAGGAAAAAGTCAATTTATCATTGTTTGCAGACAATATGATCTTATATTTGAAAAAACCTAAATGCTCCACCAAAAACTCTAAGAACTGATAAACAAATTCAGAAAAGTTGCAGGCTACAACATTAACATACAAAAAACAGTAGCATTTCCAATATATGACAACAGTAATAATGTGAAAAAGAAATAAAAAGGTAATCCTATTTACAATAGCTGCAAATAAAATAACATACCTAGGAATTAACTTGACCAAAGAAGTGAAAGAACACTATGATGAAAACTATAAAACATTAATGGAAGACATTGAAAAGGACACAAAAAAATGAAAGATACTCCATGTTCATGGATTGGAAGAATTAACATCGTTAAAATGTTCATACTACCAAAGCAATCTACAGATTCAATGCAATCTCTATCAAAATACCAATGACATCCTTCACAGAAATTTTAAAAAGTCCTAAAGTTTGTATGGAACCATAAAATACCAAGAATAACCAAAGATATCCTGAGCAAAAAGAACAAAACTGGAGGAATTAAATTACCTGATTTCAAATTATAATACAGAGCTATAGTAACCAAAACAGCATGGTACTGGCATAAAAACAGATAGATAGACCAAATGGAACAAGTAGAGAACCCAAAAACAAATCCATACACCTACAGTGAACTCATTTTTGACAAAAGTGCCATGAAAATATATTGAGGAAAGAACAGCTTTTTCAATAAATTGTTCTGGACAGTCAGAGTGACTATTATTAAAAAGTCAAAAAATAAATAGATGATGGTGAGGTTATGGAGAAAAGAGAACACTTATACACTGTTGGTGGGAGTATAATTTAGTTCAATAATCATGGAAAACAGTGTGACAATTCCTCAAACAGCTAAGAACAGAACTACCATTCAACCCAGCAATCCCATTACTGGGTATATTCCCAAAGGAATATAAATCATTCTACTGTAAAGACACATGGCATGCATATGTTCATTGCAGCACTACTCACAATAGCAAAGACATGGAATCAACCTAAATGTCCATAAACAGTAGACTGGATAAAGAAAATATGGTACATATACACTATGAAATACTATGCAGCCATAAAAAGAAGGAGATCATGTCCTTTGCAGAAACATGGATGGAGCTGGAGGCCATCAGTCTTAGCAAACTAATGCAGGAACAGAAAACCAAATACCACATGTTCTCACTTACACATGGGAGCTGAATGATGCGAACACATGGACACAAAGAGGAGATAAACAGACACTGGGGCCTACTTGAGGGTGGAGGCTGGGAAGAGGGGAAGGTACAGAAAAAAAATAACTATTGGGTATTAGGCTTAGTGCCAGGTGACAAAATAATCTATACAACAAACCCCAATGACATGAGTTTACCTATATAACAAAACTTCACATGTACCCCTGAACCTAAAATAAAAGTTAAAAAATAATGGTGCTGGGAAAACTGAATATCCATAGGCAAAAGTATGAAACTAGACCTCTATTTCTAGCCGTATACAAAAATCAAATCAAAATTGATTAAACACTTAAATCTGAGACCTCAAACTGAAACTACTAAAAGAAAACATTGGAGAAATGCTCCAGGATGTTGATCTGAGCAAAGATTTCTTGATACCCCACAAGCTCAGGCAACCAAAGCAAAAATGGACAAATGGGATCACATCAAGTTAAAAAGCTTCTGCACAGCAAAGGAAACAACAAAGTGAAAGGACAAGCCACATAATGGGAGAAAATATTTGCAAATAACCCATCTGACAAGGGATTAATAACCAGAATATATAAGGAGCTCGAACAACTCTATAGGAAAAAATCTAACAATCCAGTGAAGAAACGGACAAAAGATCTGAATAGACATTTCTCAAAAGAAGACATTCAAATGACAAACAGGTATATTAAAAGGTGCTCAACATCATTGCTCATCAGATAAATGCAAATCAAAACTACAATGAGTTATCATTTCACCCCAGTTAAAATGGCTTATATTCAAAAGACAGGCAATAACTAATCTGGTGAGGATGTGGAGAAAAGGGAACCTTTGCACAGTGTTGGTCAGAATGAAAATTAGTACAACCACTATGGAAAATAGTTTGGAGATTCCTCAAAAAACTAAAAATAAAACTTCCATATGATCCAGCAATCCCACTGGTAGATATATACCCCAAAGAAAGGAAAACAGTATATTGAAGAGATATCTGCCGTCCTATTTTTGTTGCAGCACTATTCACAATATCCAAGATTTGGAAGCAACCTGAGTGTCCATCAATAGACAAATGGATAAAGAAAACATGGTACATATACACAATGGAGTACTATTCCAGCCATAAAAATAAATTGGATCCTGTCATTTGCAGCAACATGGATGGAACTGGAGGACATTATGTTAAGCGAAAGAAGCCAGGCACTGAAAGACAAACTTTGCATGTTCTCACTTATTCGTGGGAGCTAAAAATTAAAACAATTGAACTCACAGAGACAGAGAATAGAATGATGGATACCAGAGGCTGGGGAGGGTAGTTGGGTGGGGAGTGGGGATGCTTAATGGGTATAAAAACATACTTTGATAGAATAAGATCCAGTATTTGATAACACAACAGAGTGACTACAGTCAACAATGATTTATTGTGCTTTTTAAAATAACCAAGAGTATAATTGGAATGTGTAACTGGAGTATAACTGGAGTAACACAAAGAAATGATAAATGTTTGAAGTGATGAAAACCTCATCAACCCTGATATGATTATTACACATTGTATGCCTGTATCAAAATATTTCATGTACCCCATAATTATCTACACCTACTATGTATCCATAAAAATTTAAAATTAAATTAAAAAAAGAGACAAAGGTACATTATTTAAAATTACAGCAGCATGGCTAAGACCATAGGCTCTGGAGTCAGATTGACTGGGTGTAAATCCTGGTCTTAGCTGAGGTGTCTGTGCCTCAGTTTTTCTTATTTATTAAATGGAGATAAGGATATCTACTTATAGAGTTATGTGATAATTAAATGAGTTGATGCTATTGGAAGAAAGCTTGGCATATGCTGAATACTCAGTAAATGCTAGCTATTGGTTGACTGTTAGCTATTATTTTTGGCAATTAAACATGATTAATAAAATAAGTGTTACTCTATTGGTGAATTTATATTTAATTTATTCTACAAATAATTATATATGTACACATGTACAAACTCACTACAAATCTGGAAGGAGAAGAAAGGCTAAGGAAGAGAAAAGGGAATGTAAGATAAATTCTTATTTATCAGAGGAGCCAATATTTATTTTCTAAATTTAATAAATAAAAAACATAACTATAAGCATATTAAGGAGAGTTGCATTTACCAGGAGAATTACAAACAAACAATTTTTTTAAGTAGCTGTGATATTTGGGGATATTTGTAATAAATTTTAAACCATCCAATAGCATATGGCTTATAGTTTAAAAGTCAGAGTAGTTGTTATGCTGGGGGGAAAGGTGATTGAGTTAGTGACTAGAAGGGAAAATGGCTGGGCACTTTCTGTGGCACTGGTAATATTTTAGTTCTTCCTGTGGTTGCTGTTTACATGGGTGTAAGTGCGTATGGGAATTTTCTGTATGTACATAGTATAGCCATACAAGTTTAAATAAAAGGTTGCCTCTGCAGAGTAGGACTAGAGTACATAGACATGGGGCTGGAGTTTTCCTTTGTATTGGATTATATTTAACAATTGTGTTTGTTTACTCTTAAAATCATTCTCTAGTGTTCCTATACCGTCCAGACAAAATGAAAGGCAATGTACAGGATGACCCCCTGACTTGGGAATCTCATAGCTGTATCTTTTCTGAGCTAGGTTAGGACATAGGAGCCCAATGACAAAGGCCTCTGACCTTAAGCAGCAGTGGATGCTGTGAAGGCTACCTGGAGCTCAGGACTGGCAAACCCAATCAGAGGAGTGGCCCTCAGCAGACACAGGACACGCTGTTGCCATGAGTGTCTCTTCTTCAGTCCACACTCACATGTCAAGCACTTGCTTGTGCCAGACACTGCTAGGAGCCAAGAACACAAAGATAAATAGAACTCAGAGTGAAGGTTACAGGGGGACAGCCATGATGACAGGCCTCACGGTGGGCAGGGGGAGCTGTGAGGAAAGGGGCACTGCCCAGCACCAACAGGACCAGTGAGAAGGAGGGTAGGTTCAGAGGGTGCAGTGCCTAAACTGCCAACCAAGCAAAGATTGTTCTACCAGATAAATAGAACCAGTAGGTCATATATATACACATAATTTTTTTCAATAAATTGGCTTTGCAATTGTTGGGGCTAGCAGAGTCTGAAATCCGTCAGGCAGGTTGACAGCCTGAAAATGCTTGGGCAGGAGCTGACCCTGTAGTCCACAGGCATAATTTCTTCTTCCTCAAGGAAACCTCATTTGCTCTTAAGGCCTTTCAACTGATTGAATGAGGCTACCTAGGTTATACAGGATAATCTCCTTTACTTAAAGTCAACACATTGTAGGTGTTAACCACATCTACAAAATACCTTCACAGTAATGCCCAAATTAGTGCTTTATTGCAGGGGTCCCAACCCCCTCACCCATGGACTGGCCTGTTAGGAGCCAGGCTGCACAGTAGGAGCTGAGCCACTGGTGAGCCCAGGAGCCAGCATTACCACCTGAGCTCCACCTCCTGTCAGATCAGCGGCATTAGATTCTCATAGGAGTGTGAACCCTATTGTGAACTGTGCATGCCTGGGACCTAGGTCTGGGAGCTCCCTAGGAAAATCTAACTAAAGCCTGATGATCTGAGGTGGAACACTTTCATCCCGAAACACTTTCATTCCCTGCCCAGTCTGTGGAAAAATTTTCTTCCACAAAACCTGTCCCTGGTGCCTAAAAGGTTTGGGACTGCTGCTTTATTGGATAACTAGGCACTATAGCCTAGCCAAGTTGACACATAAAATCATCACAGTTGGGTTGGAAGAGGGGCAGTGTATCTCAGGCCGAGGGGCAGTGTATCTCAGGCCAAGGGGCAGGAACCCACAAGGGAAGCACCAGAACTCATGCGTGTGTGTGTGTGTGTGTCTGTGTGTGTGTGTGTGTGTTGGAGGGCAAAGGGTACTGAAGAGTCACTGAAGTGCAAGTGACATTCAATCCTAGAGCCCTTTAATCATTCCCCTACATCCAGTCTCAATCTGGCTATGTTCACAGTTACCCACCCTTCCACATAGGTGTGATCCTTCAAGGGTCCAACAGTGTGCCAGAAGTGTGTGTGTGTGTGTTAGTGGAGGGCAAAGGAATGCCCAGAAGAGGAAGGGTATGGCAGGAGACAGCAGCAGATGAGTCTGCAGAGGGGAGCAAGGACAATCAGTGTACAGATGTCTTTGCCTGCCATGCTGAAGAGCTTTTCTTTGCCTTGCAGCCCAAATCGGGTTGATCATCAGAATCATCTAGAATCTCCTAGGTATCATTTTTGAAAACACAGATTATTTGGGCTCCTCTCAGACTTAATGAATCAGATAAAATAGTAGCTTATATTATTAAAAAGTCCTATTTTATTCCCCAATCTGATGACCAGGTTTGAGTATCCCTGCTTTAGGCTATAGAAGCCACTGACATGTAAAATGATAGGATCCACATTTTATTTCCATTTAACTATCTTCCTTGTTTAAGTGTTTGTGCTTTTCACATGAATAGGACAACTATTCCATGGTGGCTTCAAACATCAACGTAGCTAGCATGTGACCGGGAAAAACTTGGCTAAGATCCTTCCTAGTATGCTTATCTTCACAGACACAACCTAATTGGGATCAGAAGGGCCAAAGAGCTGGAGGCAGGGGATGGAGTTCTTAGTCACTGTCAACTTCATTTCCATGGAGATCTATTCATTCACCACACATTCACTTAGAGGACCTAGTCCATGCCAGGTTCAGAGGGGGACAGGAAGACAGCAGAAGCCAGCTTACAATCTTGCAGACACGTGCATCTGAAACACGCAGATTTGAAAAGAGCAGAACACAGAGCTTTTTTAAGGCAATATTTAAGGCAAGCATGGGACATGATAGTACAGATGGAAAGAATACGTGTCAAAGACTTAGGCTTGTTTAACAAGGCAACTCACACAGAGTACTGAGTACACACCTGGCACACAGGCATCATTAAGTGAACATTGGTGCCTGGCCTTCCTCAGCCCTTAGTAATGCCAGCACCCGCTCTACAGCAGTCATAGTCTTTGGAGTCCTGGAATAAATTTTAAGGAGGAAAAAGCATGTCTAGCTTCCAGAATCTTAGGAGATTTTATTAATATCATGGTGTCCATCTGGTTGACATAGGAGACAGGATGGATGTCTGTAGCTGAGCTCCAAAATAGATATTACAAATAAGGCTTATGTAGGAAATAGAAATACCCTGTCCTCAGGACCACATTTGTCAGTCCTCTCTCAATTTAGACCTCTTCAAGTATCCCCAGAGAAACTATCAGAGCCCATCACCACCACCTCCAACTCCAGAGGAAAATGTTTTTCTTGGAGAGACCTTTCTTTTTGTGAGGTTTTAGTACTAGAGCCTTGTACTGAATTACAAGTGACATTCAATACTAGAGCCCTTGAATCATTCCCCTACATCCAGTCTCAATAGTTCAAATGCTCAGATTCACATGGATCTTGCACATCTATCTACTAGGAGAATGTTAAGCCTTTCTAGGAGAACGGGCTGCAGGTTATCCCAGGATGGTGTTTAAGATGAAAAGATACTGCAGGTGCTAAGGATGGAAAATGGCTTAAACCTGCTGCAGCTCTGACCTCAGACACACCCAGGCCAGGGTTGCTCTCCCAACACCATTCTCAAAACTGAAGTAGTAAGCTGTTAAGTGACCCTACGGTGTCTTTCTGAATTTCCCCATCTTGTAAAGAGTGTGTAGATCAACCCCTCACCTCCCACCCTCAGCTTCCACCATCACACACTAGGAGAGATTTCACCCTTCCATCACTGGTAAACCAGGAATCACCTTCTTGGCCAGCTGCTTTGTGGGCTCATGACCTGCACCTGGCTCTCTCTGGCTATGTTCACACTTACCCACCTTTCCACATAGGTGTGATCCTTCAAGGGAACCACACAGTGCATCAGAACTAACAGAAAAATCTAGGAGTCCAAGGATTAAATTAAGTGCCTATAAATCATGAAATCATACATTAACTAAAATCTGATATCCAAGAATAGAAGAAACAGAATAAAATCTTAAATTCTTGACTGTCACTCCTATAGAGATGCACTTTGAAACAAAAGAGAATCTCCCAGTCTAATGCATAGAATTTTGCCAAGATGTACCCAAGCTTCGCCCCCAAAGCTGGACAAAAAGAGGAGTCAGACCCTCCCTAGGACTCTAAGACAAACTTCAGGTTTGTCTATGTAAGCATATGTAAATCATATTATTTCCTCAGAGTAGCAATTTCCTCAGTGGCATGAGCCAAGGCCTGGTCCCTGAGAAAGGCCTGGAAACACTTAATCTGAATGGAACACAATGGCTAACAATGCAGCTGTGGCTACAACAGACCACAGTTGGGTCCTATAGGACCGAAAGAATATCCCTGAGTTGGGCCTCACTCAGAATTCCAGGCTTTGTCTTAAAACCACTGTAGATTGACACTTAAAGATACAGCTGCTTCTGTTGTAACACACCAACTTTCCTGCCAAGAGCAAGTAAAAACAAATGTCAAAAAGAACCTTCTGTTTTAAGACACCACTCATCCATCAGGCCCTAGGAACTAAGAGCCCAAGATCCTGAAGAGAAAGAAAATTCACTGAGCTGACTCCTAATATTCTATACCACTTCTTCCCTCAAGGCACTTACAAGTGATGCTGAGAGTCAAGCAGAAAGCAGCTGCTAAGTACTTGAGAAACTTAACAGATCTTCAGGCAATTTCCTAGGCCTGGGGAGATAAAAGCTGGGGTTCAGGACTACCAAGATAGCCAGGACATGTAATTCCAGAAACCCAGAAATAAAATAAATGCAAAGAGTGAACCCAGCATTGGGCACTACTTTCCACTCACTGCTTTGCTGACTCCTACACAACACAGGCTGGGCAGAAAGAAGCATCTAAGAGATAAGAAGATAAGCAGAGCTTTGGGCTGCCTTATTAGGCAGAGAGGAGACAGGATATTAAACTATAGAATCTCTCCAAAGGGAAAGCTCCTTTCAGTTGAAAGCCATGAAGGGCCACATCCTGGGGGCCAATCCATTCAGGGATTAAGCTGCTTCTGAGGAATGGCCTCAATCTTCCACCCTGGCAAAAGAAGGATTAGCAACCTTAGATAGATCTGTTGAAAATACTCAGATTAACACAGAGTGAGAGATAAAAATGGAAAATGAAAAGATTGAAATACACATGTGTCACTTAATGATGGGGACATGTTCTGAGAAATTCATCATTAAACAATTTCAACTTTATGCAAATATCATACAGTGTACCTACACAAGTCTAGATGGTACAGCCTGCCACACCTAGGCTGTATGGTGTAGCCTATTACTTACTCCTAGCTACAAATATATATGGCTTGTTATTGTACTAATCACTGTAGACAATTGTAACAGAGTAGTCAGTATTTGTGTACCTAATATATCTAGATATAGAAAGGCACGGTAAAAATATAGGGTAAAAGATAAAAATGGTAAACCTATATTGGGCACTTACAATGAATAGAGCACAATGAATGGAGCTTGCAGGACTGGTAGTTGTTCCGGGTGAGTCAGTGAGTAAGTGATGGTGAATGTGATGGCCTAAGACATTGCTGTACCCTACTGTAGAATTTGTGAACACTGTACACAGAGGCTACACTAGATTTACAAAAAAGACTTTCCTCAATAATAAATTAACCTCAACATACTGTAACATTTTTACTTCATAAACTTGTTAATGTTTTTGACTTTCTGACTTTTATAATAATACTTGGCTTAAAATACACATTGTACAGCTGTACGAATATATCTTTTCTTTATATCTTTATTCTATAAGCTTTTTTCTATTTTACACTTTTTTCTTACTTTTTAAAATTTTTTATTAAAAACTAAGACATAAACATACACATTGGCCTAGGCCTACACAGGGGCAAGATCAACAAGGTGTCACTAAGCGATAGGAATTTTTCAGCTCCATTATAATCTTATGGGACCACCATCAGATATGCAGTCTATCATTGATCAAAACGTTGTGACATGGCACGTGACTGTAAATAAGTACTTATGGCCAAGCGCGGTGGTTCACGCCTGTAATCCCAGCACTTTGGGAGGCCAAGGCGGGCGGATCATGAGATCAAGAGATTTAGACCATCCTGGCCAACATGGTGAAACCCCATCTCTACTAAAAATACAAAAATTAGTTGGGCATGGTGGTGCTTGCCTGTAGTCCCAGCTACTCAGGAGGCTGAGGCAGAAGAATCACTTGAACCCAGGAGGTGGAGGTTGCAGTGAGCCGAGATCGTGCCACTGGACTCCAGCCTGGCGACAGAGCGAGACTCTCTCAAAAAAATAATAATAATAACTATTTATTTATTTATTTATTTATAAATATTAATACCCATTAACTACCCATGTCCACACTGTGGAAGCTGCATGTTGCCCCTTTCCTCCACATCTCCAGCACTTCTTCTTTCATAAGACCAGCTCAAACATATCTCCCTTGTTAAAGCCTGCCCTGATGTTTCTAACCTCAAATACTGCCCCTTTTTTCTATGTTTACTTCAGTTCAGTTCAGCAAACATTAATTTAGTTCCTGCTACGTACTGGGCACTGGATATTTCCATAAGATTTTATTTACTTATTTCTGTTGCATTTACTACTCAAGAAAGTAAACAGAATATATTTTCTTAAAAAAAAAAATTGGCCAGTTGTGGTGGCTCACGCCTGTAATCCCAGCAATTTGGGAAGCTGAGGTGGGCGGATCACTTTGAGCTCAGGAGTTTGAGACCAGCCTGGGCAACATGTTGAAACCCCATCTCTACAAAAATACAAAAATTAGCCGGGCATTGGTGGCTCATGCCTGTAGTCTCAGCTACTTGGGAGGCTGAGGCTGGAGAATTGCTTGAGCCCTGGAAGCACAGGTCACAGTGAGCCGAGATCGCACCACTGCACTCCAGCCTGGGCCACAGATTGAGACGTTGTCTCAAAAAAAAAAAAAAAAAAAAGGACAGGCACGTGAGGTGGCTCACGCCTGCAGTCCCAGCACTTTGGGAGGTTGGAAGGCCAAGGCGGGCAGATCACGAGGTCAGAAGGTGACCAACATGGTGAAACTCTGTCTCTACTAAAACTACAAAAAAACTAGCCGGACATGGTGGCACATGCCTATAGTCCCAGCCGCTCGGGAGGCTGTGGCGGGAGAATCACTTGACCCCGGGAGGCAGAGGTTGCAGTGAGCCAAGATCGCACCACTGCACTCCAGCCTGGGTGACAGAGCGAGACTCTGTCTCAAAAAAAAAAAAAAAAGGAATCCAAGGTTTCTTTCACGAGCATCCTCAATCCTAGTTCCTCCCAATCCTACCCAAAGGTGTCCACTATTATCACTGTTGCTTTGGTGATAGCCTTCTGAACTTCTGGTTTTTGGTTGTTTTTTATTTTATATAGATATCTATGGCCCGTAGAAAATGTATAAGGTTGTTTTGTGTTATTTTTTCTTTTGCTTTTTATTTTACATAAGATATATTATTCCATACATAATTACTTATCACTTAGTTTATTCAAAGGAGTTGTCCTAAAGATCTAGCGATAGATCTACCTTATTCTTCTTAATCTGTACAATTTTTGGTGGTATTGCTTCAACCTCAGTTTATTTAGCTACTCCCCTTTTGGTGGACATTTAGGCTGTTTGTAGAATAATATTACAAGCAGTACTTCATTTACCATACTTTTATATGCCCTATCTGTGCACATAAATGAATAGCCAGCTGGGGTACAAACCAAGTGAAAATGCTGGATCACAGAGTGTATCCATTTTTTACTTGGATGGATATTGCCAGATTATCTTCAAAAATTACCCCAAAAGCAGAACTTAGTTAAATTTATCTCAGTATCCTGCCCCTCACCTTGAGCCTTTCGCATAGTAGGCACTCAATAAGTATTTTTAAGTTGATGGATAAAAGAACGCATGGCTATAGTGAAAATATTCTGAATCATTTCTCTGACTCACCATGAGATGATTTACAATAACTTTTCCTGAATGTCTTGTCTAGACTTCAACCACTGAACCACAAATAATGTGTCTTCTATTTTCTGCATCACACATAGCAACTAGCACCTACAGGGGTGTTTAACAAATACTGGTGTTTGTTGAATCAATAAGCGGATATGTTTTATGTTAATAGTACAAATAAGTTGGGGAAATAATCATTGTGATTATAGTAATACACAGTAAACATCACGTAAAGATGACATTGCACAGGCCAATTACTATGGGAAAGGATCTAGGCAGGTGGACATGTTTCTCTAGCCCAAATGACACAGTAATGAAGGTCATTAATTGGGAGCACAAAACAATTGGCTAGGTGCCATTCCTCTTCAGTAGCAATACGTTACCAGCGAGAGATGGTGGAATTGCACTGGGGAGGAGAATGTGGCTCCGCTCCACATTAATGGGGCTCTCAATGTTCCACTGATATGCAAATGGGCCACAGGAAACATTCTAAAGCAAGGACAGTGGTGAGAAAGAGAACTGCCCTTGCTTCTGCTTTAAAGATCATAGGAAGCAGTGTATCAGAGCTTCTTGATAAGTCTGACTTGATTCTTGCCTAGACAGGTGGGCCTTGGAGGCATCACCCATGTCCAAAGTAGCCTCCAAAAAACCCACTATCTGAACCTACCTCTTTCTAATAGCATTGATGCTCAAAAGCCTCAGCCTCTCAGGTGAAATGAATCCCAATCATTAAAGCAAGAGAAATGCTACCTTCTCATTTCCACAAGTGTCCATTTCTTCTCAGTTTTTCTAATCATTTTCTCATTAGTCTCATTCTCAATCTCACTGTCATTATTATTCTGTTTATGTAATGTCACTCACCAAGCACCTTCCAGACTCCTTCCCGCCAGCATGCACAATACATTCCAATTATGTAATTATGCCATTGTAATCAAATCATTAAGATTCACATTAAACATGTATTAAAGTTCACAAGGAAAAAAACGAGCACCAGACACAGGCACCAAGAGGGACGGAAGCAGACAAACATGCTTGTAATTGCAACTCGCTTTTAATGAGCCTATGACTGTAGGTTTGGGGTCCTGCGAGGATTTTATAACTGAGAAGAGGTGATTCATTCTTAAAAGTGAAAAGCAACTCTCCCCTCCCCACCCCTATGATTCCATTGAGCTAATCCCTTGATTATACAGTGAATTATAAGAAACAACTGAAAACAAGTTAACTGCGTGTGGGGCACACACACATATACACACACACAGTGAATAAAACAAAAAGAACCATCCTGGAGACTTTCAAGCACTCACTGCCCTGGGAGAAATAATGCTGTACCTGTGAAGAAACTCAATTTACTAACTGATTTCAGTGGTGTGAGGTATCTACATAATCAATTTAGAAATACAAGACCAAACTAACTGAAGTTGATTTTTTTCTGTTGGACACAGTTGCTACAGTGCTACCAGGGGACAACAGGCAGATGATAAAGCTGCCCTGAGTTGGGCTGCCTAAGTCCAGTAGTAAGGCCAGTGATTTGCACGTCTGGCAGCATATTAGAGAGTGTTGGTGGAGGAGAGCTTTAAAATAACACACAATAGTGCTGCCCAGGCCCCATTTCAGGCCAGTTAATCACACTCTCAAGGTGAGGAGTCCAGGATTTTTTTTTTTCTTTTACTAGACAGTTCTCTCTCTGTCCCCCAGGCTGGAGTGCAGTGACATAATCACAGCTCACTGCAGCCGCAGCCTCATCCTCCTGAGTAGCGGGGACCACAAGTGTGCACCACCAGACCCAGTTAATTTTTTTATTTTTATTTTTATTTTTCTTCTGTAGAGATGAGGTCTCATTTGGTTGCCTAGACTGGTCTCAGACTCCTGGCTTCAAGCAATCCTCCTGACTAGGCCTCCCAAAGTACTGGGATTATAGGCATGAGCCACCTTTCTTGGCCAAGCAGCCATCATTATTTTTAAGAGCTTTCCCAGTACCTCTAATATGTAGCCAAGGTTGAGAGCTATTAGTACAGTACAGTAGTGATCAAAATGTGGTCCCAGACCAGCAGCATCAGCATTAGATAGGAACTTGTTAGAAATGCAAATTTTCAGGCCTCATCCCAGATGTACTGAATCAGAAACTTGGTGTTAGGTCATCATTTGTGTTTAAGCCCTGCAGGTGATTCTCAAGCACACTGAAGTTCCAGGACCACTGGGCTAAACCATGTCCAAGTCCAGATGATGAGGAGAAGAATACATGCACATTTTTAAAATAGCAACCATGCTATGGTCAGTGAGCTAGACACATTAGACATATCATTGCTTTTAATTTTTCAATAATTTACTTATTCACTTAATAAACATATCCTGTCTAATCCAGGACCTTACTAGGCACTGAGAATACAAAGCTGCATAAAACACAATGCCTTACATTCAAGGAGACTTGTGGTAAATAGATAATTTTAATATAAAGTGGTAACACTAATTGCTACACATATTGAGTGCTAATCATGTATCAAGGACTCTGCCAAGTGCGTTACCTACATTATACCTACATTATCTCTAATCCTCACAGCAACCTTAGAGGAACAGGTGGTGTTATTTCCAGCTCCCATTGGAGGAAACTGAAGACTTAAAGAGGTTAAATGAGCCACCCAAGGTCAAACACCTCACAAGTGGTAGAGCTGGGATTGAGTCGTATTCTTAATTACTCACTACTCCAGTGGTTCCTAACCTGTAAGCCCAATACTCTTAAGTACTATCTCATAAGGAGTACAGAAAATCCACACATGCCTAAGCATTTTCCATAGCCTGATTAAATTCTAGGTCCAGTTCCTAGGTATACTTTTCAAGAGTTATTGATGTATTATACTCAATGAAAAACTGACTGCATTGTAACTGTTGTCATATATATTTTTCTTAAGGTACTATAAGTACAATTACAATTTTATCGGAGAGCCACAAACTGTGGAGCTGTCAAAGCGGGATCTTTTTATTAAGAAACATTAGGAACCATGTACTATACCATACAACATTGAGAAGGCATGAAGTATATTCCAATTATAAATAATGTATGAATGACTCCACATTAAAATAAGCAAAAATATACTTATAGTCCCCAAGTCTGTGAATTTTGTTGGAAAGCCACTTTATTAGAAGTTAAACACTTTCACTTCAGGTGACCACTTGCTGACAATTTGATTTTAAACATAAATACAAGTGTCTTTGCACTAAAAATCCACTGGAAAAAATTATCCATGGCAAATACTCTTTCCCTTACAAACAGACGATGCAGATGGTTCAAAACATGCCTATTGGAAGATCCTTTTTTTTTTTGTCTGCCTAGAATCACTTTGAGAAACCACTCCTCTACTCATTGTGCTTTCTGTGGTTCAAGTGGGGCTGACATCACCCTAAATTTCAGATTTGGGCCATTGGCCCCACCTTGGTTAATTAGAGAACCCCAGCCTACAGCACAGTGGCTCATCCAGGAATAGGCACATTGCCGGGCTGGGCAATTAGAGCCTTTTCTAGGTCTTCTAACAGAATTGTCAGAAAGAAGCATTCTATTTTTGCTGGAATACCAGTTATGAGAACAACATAAGCCAAGAACTATAGGTTACCATCTTTCCACCACCTGGAGCGTCTGCTTGAGACAAAGCCAACACTGAGGAAAAATTGAGGCAGGAGATAGAGAAAAATATACAGACTTCTGGTCTGTATGTTTTAGAGCTATATGAGCTTCTGGATCCAGCCCCACCTAAGGCCACCTACACCCCTTGTACTTATTGGACACATGGGCCAACACCTTCCCTGAGCTTTTCATTTTTAAAGCTAGCGTTTCTCCCTTACAGCCAAATGGGTCCCAGCCAATATATAAATTAGTACTAGGAATAGGATGTTATGAGTGACAGACCTACATGGAAGTGACAGAATTTAAGTAGACTGAGGTAAAATAAGGATTCCCCTTCCCCATGTTCAAGTTGTTAATCTTTTTATGGGATAGTGAAAGCGATGGTGAAACTGTCATGTTCCACCTTGGCACTCAACTTAGAAGAAAAAAATATCACGATGTTAGAGTGAGTTGCTATTTCAGTACAGATTGGCCAAACTAAAAGTGGAAAGGGAAGGAGATAGAGTCTTGCTAAGAGGCAGTGGCCAGAAACCTGAGAAGCCTGGATAATATATTATCTTCCCAAAACTAAAGTTAGTGTGAGTACAGAAAGACAAATATGGCATCTTCTCACTCATATGTCAGAGCTAAAACAGTTGATCTAATGGAGGTAGAGAGCAGAATGATAGATATCAGAGGCTGGGAAAGGTGTGAGGGGATGGCTAATGGGACAAACATACAGGTAGATAAAAGGAATAATTTCTAGTGTTTAACAGCAGAGTAGGGTGACTATGATTAGCAACAGAGTATCATATATTTCATAATAGCTAGAAGGGAGGACCTGAAATGTTCCCAACACATAGAAATGATAAATACTCAAGGGGATGGATCCCCTGATTACTCTGACTTGATCATTACACATTCTATGCATGTGAAAAAGTCACATGTACCCTGTAAACATGTACAAATATTATTCATCAATAAAAATAAATAGAAAATAAAGGTAGTGTAAATAAAGATAGTTAGGTGGGAAACACAGCAACAATTAATATTGGGACCTAGACAAAACCAGGACTATGGAATGAGTCTAAAGGCCCATGCCCCTTCTAACACCTCCTAAGTTTCACTTGCTGCTTGAAAAATTTAACTACCTCCATAGTAAAGACCTCAAGGGCAAACATTAACCTTGCTTCAACCCATAGTTTGGACAGATAAGATGGAAGCACTTAAGCCCAAGGCTAGGGGCATGCTCAGAGCTTTTGAGCTTATTGCTAAGAGAGAGATGCTATAAAAGCAATGTCAAAACTCACAGACCATGACTCCATAAGATCTCTGACTTAGGTTAATATTCTTTGAAATTTCTAGAAAGTTACCTACATGGCCAGTTGATCCAAGCTCAGGTCCTGAAAATAAAGGCCTGTGATTGCTCAATCCCTAAGGTCAGCCCCAACGCCCTAGAACTCCCTTAACAGGAAGTGAGCTAGGACAATAAAAACATCTTCTAGAAAAGAAGCATGCCCCATTGCCCATCTCACATGTGGTTGTGCAGAGCAGTACATAAGGAGACACTCTTGAGACAGGGCAAGGCCAACCATCTTGGCCCAAAGGGAAATCCTCCACTACCTCATCAGGGTGTCTGGAATGCTCAACCAGAACACTTTGGTATGTGGTACTCACTAGTGCCAACAGCATCATTTCTACTATTTCCTGTTTTGTTTTTATTTTTGTTTTTCCCAAAAAAGAAGTTTCTTATAATGGCTATAGACTTTTGTCTCCATCATTTCCTTCCTGGTATGTTGAGAATGATTAAATGTACAATTTGACCATGGTTTATATTTGAAGAGGCAGCACATTATACAGAGACAATGGCGAGAGGGGATGGGATAGGACTGATATATAAATGGAGCGAGCTTCAACTGCATCTATAATGCATTATTTCTTTCTTTCTTTGAATCGGTAGGGAAAAATTATATTTGAAGAGAGTTTCTTTATTTATAGTAAAAAATAAAATGCATTGGCTTATAGAATCCATATGGTATACTTTTAGTATTGCACTGGTTTAGGAGTCAAACCTACATTTAAATCAAACCCTTTGTCTTCCCTCCCACACTAAAGGAAACTACTTTCTTTTAAATTGATATGTGTTCTCTGTTTTTATACTTTCACTACCTTTGCACATGTTCATAAATACTATATGATATTGATTTGTGTTTTTAAAACTTAGATAAATAGTATGCTATGCTTATCCTTGAGAAAGTTGGCTTTCTCCCTCAGCATCATGTTTTTAAGATTTGTGCATTTGGATACGTTCATTCATTCTAACGAATTGGTAGTATTCTAACATATGAATAAATCACACTTTACTTATCCATTCGCATTCTGACTGCCAATTTGGATTTCTAAATTAGCATTACAGTTTATTTTAACAAACAAAGATCATCGTTGGCCATATCTTCTTATATACACATAAGAGAATTTTCTAGGGCATATACCTATACATGAGCTTGCTGGGCTGTATCGTCTGCCCAACTTCACATGTACTATGTATTGCTAAATTGCTCTCTGAACCATCTTTGACAAACCCACAGCCAATATCATACTGTACATGCAAAAGCTGGAAGCATTCCCCTTGAGAACCAGAATAAAATAAGGATGCCCACTGTCACCACTCATGTAGTACTGGAAGTCCTAGCCAGAGCAATCAGGCAAGAGGCAGAAATAAAAGGCATCCAAATAGGAAGAGAGGAAGTCACACTATCTCTCTTCATAGGCGATAGGATTCTATACCTAGAAAACCCCATAGTCTCTACCAAAAAGCTCCTAGATATGATAAACAACTTCAGCAAAGTTTCTGAATACAAAATCAATGCACAAAAATAAGTAGCATTGCTATATCCCAGCAACGTCCAAGCTGAGAGCCAAATCAGGAACACAATCCCATCCACAATAGCCACAAAAAGAATCAAATACCCAGGAATACAGCTAACCATGGAGGTGACAGAGCTCTACAACAGGAATTATAAAACACTACTGAAAAAGTCAGAGATTACATAAATAGATGGAAAAACATTCCACGCAAGATTACATAAACAGATGGAAAAACATTCCATGCTCATGGATAGGAAGAATCAATATTGTTAAAATGGCTATACTGTCCAAAGCAATTTACAGATTCAATACTATTTCTATCAAAGTACCAGTGAAATTCCTCACAGAATTAGAGAAAAAAACTATCTTAAAATTCATATGGAACCATAAAAAAGCCCAAATAGCCAAAGCAATCCTAAGCAAAAACAACAAAGCTGGGGGCATCACACCCAACTTCAAACTATACAACAAGGCTACAGTAATCAAAATGGCATGATAATAGCACAAAAACAGACACATAGACCAGTGGAACAAAATAGAGAGTCCAGAAATAAGACCACATGCCCACAACCATCTGATCTTTGACAAAGTTAACAAAAACAACCAATGAGGAATGGACTCCCTATTCACTAAATGGTGCTGGGATAACTGGCTAGCCATATGCAGAAGATTGAAATTGGACGCCTTCCTTACAACATATACAAAAATCAACTCAAGATGGATTAAACACTTAAATGTAAAACCTAAAACTATAAAAACCCTGGAAAATAACCTAGGAAATGCTGTTCTAGACACATACTCTGGCAAAGATTTCATGAAGATACCAAAAGCAATTGCAACAAAAACAAAAATTGACAAATGATCTCTAATTAAACTGAAGAGCTTCTGCACAGCAAAAGAAACTATCAACAGAATAAACAAACAACCCACAGAATGGAAGAAAATATTTGCAAACTATGCATCTGACAAAGGTCTAATATCCAGAATCCATGAGGAATTTAAACAAATTAACAAACAAAAAACAAACAACCCTATTAAAAAGTGGGCAAAAGACAGGAACAGACCACTTCTCAAAAGAAGACATACATGCAGCCAGAAAGCATATAAAAAAATGCTCAACATCACTAATCATTAGAGAAACGTAAATCAGAACCACAATGAGGTATCATCTCACACCAATCAGAATGGCTATTATTAAAAAGTGAAAAAATGACAGTTGTTGGCAAGGTGGTAGAGAAAAGGGAATGCTTATGCACTGTTGGTAGGAGTGTAAATTTGCTCAGCCACTGTGGAAAGCGGTTTGGCAATTTCCCAAGTAACTTAAAACAGAACTACCATTCAACCCAACAATCCCATTACTGGGCATATACCCAAAGGAATATAAATCATTCTACCATAAATACATATGCACGCATATGTTCATCGCAGCACTATTCACAATAGCAAAGACATTGAATCAACCTGGATGCCCACCAACAGTAGACTGGATAAAGAAAATGTGGTACATATACACCATAGAACACTACACAGCCACAAAGAAAGAGGTCATGTCCTTTGTAGCAACATGGATGGAACTAGAGAACCTTATCCTAAGTGAACTAATGCAGAAGCAGAAAACCAAATACTACATATTCTCACTTTTATGTGGCAGCTAAACATTGAGTACACATGGACACAAAGGAGGGAACAACAGACACTGGGGCCTATTTGAGAGTGGAGGGTGGGAGGAGGGTGAGAGTCAAAAAACTATCATCAAGTACCATCCTTATTACCTGAGTGATTAAATAATCTGTACATCAAACACCCGTGACATGTAACTTACCTGCACATGTACCCCGAAACTAAAATAAAAGTTTAAATAAAATAAAATAAATTGCTCTCTGGTGTAGTTTTACCATTTGACATTCCTACCAGTAGTGGATAGGAATTGCTGTTTGTGGTGTCTCCGGACCTGATGTGTGGTGGTTTGATTCATGAGGTTTGTCTGTTTTATATTGTAAGCTCCTCTTCATCGGGGCATTAGGTCTATGGAATTCTATGTGCCCTGGATTATGAAAGGATCCCTGCTGAGAAGTTTTATAGTTGCTTATACTGTAGCCTCCAGGGTTTCAATGATCCTTGACCAGGTTATGATAAATTCTCAGCTTGGATGTCCTGAACCAGATAGATAGTTTAAATTTGAATCACATGCCTTTACATACTTCGGGCCAGGAAATTTAGTTTTTCAAGTGATTTTTTTTTTTCTACCTAAGGCTCTGGACAAATGGTGGCAAACTTCCATGTTGCCTTCCCTGGCCAACTTGTGCTGTTTTCCAGTATGCTTTTTATGAGCAGGGCAGCTCTTGGAGTTTCCAGGCTTTACACAGGCTTCCTCCTCTCTCTATCACTGGTGGTCTGGAGGTCACATAACCAGTTCTCATGTGTACATTAGAGGCCTAGCCCCAAGCCTTATATGGAACCCAAATGCCTATGAGTCTTCTTAGCATCAGGTCTCTCCCTTACCCAGCCCTTCACAATAGCTTTCATCTCCTTTTCTTTCTGCTACACCTGAGATTGTCTTTTCTTTCTTTCAAGTTGAACAATAAGGCTTTACCAAATTTTTTTTTTTTATCTAGCATGTCTACATATTCTAAGTTAAAGGGGGGATGATCAATCCCATTAACTTAGGCTGTCATGTGACTGAGAGTCTTCTAACATGATTAAGGTCACTTTCTAGTCTGATACACTACAATTCTAAGTAATTACTCTGTAACAGACAAGTGAAGGAAGAGACACATTATGCAACAAGATCTAAAGAACCATACATACCTGGGTAAAAATGATGCCTAGTTCCCCTTAATAGTTGACTCCTATCACCTGGTACTTAACCTGACTCTGATATTCAGCCATTCATTGTAAACCCACTCACTCTTAGGTCAGAAATTTTCCCGAGGTATGCATAACATGTTTCCTCAGTCTTTGCAGCCACAGAGGCACTGAAGAGTGAAGGCTAACAGCTTGTGCTTGATGCATTCTCCCCTTCAACACATATGTGCCTTGTCAGGAAAGGTCAGTGAGTAGGTATATGCTTTATTCAAATTCCTCCACACAAGATCTGACTTCTTCTGCACCCAGAATAATCTTATTTCAGTAAACCTGCCACAATGAACTCCCTATACTGCCCTCCCCAACTGCTTGACCATACCAAAACTAGGCTTGAGAACATGCAGCCTGGTGTACAGGGAGCCTTCTGTTAGGGTCCTGCGCTGCTGGCTTATCACGGCAATACTCAGTACTTCGTGTCCCTCCTTCTGTCTTCATAACAGTTATTTGCAGGCCTGTCATTTCTACAGAAGGCTATAAACTCTTTGATAGTGGTGTTTACCTCTGCATATCCCATTATACCTATCACAGTGGCTAATACATGTTAAGTACTCAATAAATTATTCTTGGATACGTTATAGCTAACCAGACACCATAAGTTGTGGGCATCGCCTTCCTAAATTCGCCTCATAGGACCCTGGTTGGCCCACAACCCTTCCTTTCATTGTTAACCTCCTATCCTGGGCATGTACCAACTTTTAGCTAAGGTGAAGGGCTGAAGACCACTCTTTTAAAGACATCTGCTACAGCATGAAGACCAATAGCCACATAAATGGAGTCAAGAAGGTTTGTTTGGCTTCATATTGGGCACAAATGGTTGAAAACCTGTGAGGGAAGGCTCTCTCTCTCCACTATGAGGAATGTGAGAAGTACACTTTTGTGAGAGGAGGCAAAACAAGGGGGAGAAGCACAGTGAGAGTTTGTTGGAGTGGGCCCTCCAGCTTGGCTGGTGAGGACACAGTAAGTACAAATGCTTGTAGAATCCAACTTCAAATTACAAATCAAGCACCTGAAATGCCCATGGGCTTTTTCTTGTCACCTGACTTCCAGAAACAGAACCTAACAAAATAAAGCAAAAATAGGGGTGGGTGGGAACATATGCTTTAACAGTATCATTTCAATGATATAATGAAAATTTTTAAATGGCAAGCAATCTAAATATCAAAACACTCAAGAAAGGGTTATGTAAATTATTGTATTTTCACTAGAGGAAACATGCAATCATTAAAACTATGGTTATAAAGGCCATATAGCACCATGAAAAATGCTTATGACTGAATATAAGTGAAAATAGTAAAAGAAAATGTTTTATATACAGTAGGATTACTACTAGATTTTAAAAGAAGGTGCATAGCAGAAAGTTTAGTAGGAAATATATCAACATGCTACCAGTAATTCAGTTATGTTGTTAGTATTATGGGTGCTTTTCCTTTTCCTTTGAAATGTAGTTCTATTACCTTTATAATGAGATACGTTACACATAAATGTTCAAACTCTTTTTAAAATTGGGAAAAGAGTCAATCCTGGTGAAAAGCAAAAATGTTTTCCTTCATTCTTACTCCCTCCCTTTCTTCCTTCCTTCTTTCTTTTCTTCTTTCTTCAATGGGGTGAACAAAGGGGAACAGTTTAAGAAATCAGGAAGAAGAATATTTTACTAAAAGTGTAAACTTCTTGAATAATTCTTTTTCCCTTTTGTATTAACAAAGGTAGAGAAGAATCCTGAAAAGAAATAGACACTGAGACCAGCAGCAAGGCTGTTCAGGGAGGTGGCACTGGGCATAGGTGCAATCAGTGAGTTTCAGGGAAATGCAGCAATCAGCAGCCCCGTGGAAACCAAGTCTCACGGGTATGCAGAGTGATGGCAAAAGTTAATTTGGGGAAATGAGGGGCAAACATGGGCTAATCAGCACCGAATGACTGGGTAAAATACTATTTACAAAACACTATGGATGCTTTCCTGCTTTATCTAACCAGAGTACAAAAAACAGCTCCCACTGATTTTTGCTATGTTGTTGCTAGCAATGAATGTGGATTAAAGGATGAAGCAGGGATTGATTGTTATCTCTCATGGGCCTTGGGCTTGTACACATGAACTGTTCCCAGACACTTAGTTCAATCTCTGGTCACCAGTCAGGTCGTCCACATACCTGGAAACTGAAGTCTGATTAACTGCTCCCTCATGGTGCTCTCACAGGCTCAGCCTGCATGCTTGGCAGGCCCACAACTAAATCATGGTTGGTTTGGGAATTAACTCTTTCCTGTCCATCTGCCTATCAATCATCTATATGTCTTATACAGCTCCATATCCAGGCAGCTCTTGTAAAGAAGAAGCCATGTGTCTAAGATAGCCCTTCTATGGCATCTAGAGCCATGTTTGGGGCAGTCGACCTGAGATTGTCGTCTTAGTCAAAAGATGGTGGAATCCTGAGGGACTGGCCTGAGTAGGGTGGGTCATTACCATCCACTCTGGCAGTCCTTGTTCAGGGTAATAACCAGGAAGCATAGAGACAGAGACTGAAAGGGGAGAGGCCACTACTGTTGTGGTAAGAGTGTTAGGAAGCCTGGGATCATAGGCACCTACAGAAGCTTGGAGCAGAAGTTTCTCTGACAAATATCAAGGGCCTCTGCTACCTCTAAATTAGAGCTTTCCAGCTTTAAACTCTCAGCCCTATTCATCTGATTGATTTTTTGTTCTGTTTTGTTGTTGTTGTTGTTGTTGTTTGCTTGTTTGCACTTTTAAAACTCCTTCATAATCAAGTCCTTTTTCTTGGATAGAGAAGGTAAGTCTTGACAGAAAATTGAACTCTCCAACACTTGACACTTGCCATCTTGTGCCATCCTTGCCTCTTCTTCATAACACGGATCAGACCCCAGACTAGGAGTAGCTGTGGGGTGGGGTGGGAACAGCCTAGAGCAGCCTGGCAAGTACCTGAATGTGTGTTATAGCTCAGGGCCTCACAGAGGCCTGGGTCAGCCTCCAATGCCAGATCCCACCCAGAAAGGCGATAAGCACAATGTCCTTGGCTTCACCTCACTCATCTAAGTCTAGCCAGGATGAAATGTGCCTTAGACAGAACTGCTTCTTACTTTCCTCCAATGTGTCCTTTCTGGATTCTTTTATATTCATAGGTTTCCCTCCCTACTTTTTCAAGTGTGGGATCACCCATCAACAGCTGCTGCTAAGAAATTATCTGTACTAGATGTGTGTACTTTAGTGAGAACTAACCTAATGGTGTTTCTCAAATGAAAACATCCATGAGTATCACTCAAAATTATTTTAGACAATGCACAGAAAACAATATTAATAGTTACACATTTATTTTAATGTTGATTAAATATAATAAAATTAAAGCAATCATAACAAGCTTATGAGTTTATCACTGTTAGTTAAAATAAGGCTAAGATAAGTAATTAAAATTAAAATAAATTTAAAGAAATGTATTAAGTAATATCATTGGTGACACCTGCATATAACAAAAACTGTAAGAAAGTGGGGCTTGATAACTGAAATTTGGGAAATACTCTGTAAATTACCTCCTTTAGATAATTTCACATTAAGCCTAAATCTGAGTAGGAATAAAAAGATTTGTCCCTCATTAATTCACATCAGGCAGACTGGGAAGGTGGACTTAGGGGAGGCAGCCTCCTGGCCCTGCTGAATGGTACCCACAGACAGGAGCGCGCACTGCTGAGATATAAGGCTAGGCTTGTTTCAGCAGCACAAATGATTGGGAGTTCTGCCAAGAACGAAACAGACTATCCCACAGCTGTTACCTCATTTGTATGAGTAATATGAAAAACACTGCACAATTTAATATGTCATCTTATACTTTTATTCTTATCTCACCAGTAGGGCAGGTGATGGTATACACATTCGAAAGCCAATGTAGACTGATACAGAGGGAGGGCCCCAAGAAATGATGTTAGCTGCTATCTGAGCTGAATAAAATGACATGAGCATGAATATTATTTTATAAAGGCAATCTCACTTGTATCTTTGCCAGTGAGATCTTAATCACAGCATGCAATGGAAGTGAATACCTCCTTTCCTGGTTATCTGGGTGCAGGATGACTGCCTCACCATCACTGGGAGAATGGTTATCTGTTATTTCACTTGTGAGAGACCAACAAGAACATTATCAGGGCATTTGTAACCAAATGTGTGTGGCTCCAAGTGATAAAGGAAGGGGAAAGCGGCTCATCTCCAAGGATATGGAGATAACGCCACTTGTGGTGGGAGGAGATGGATGGTATTGTTGAAAGTGGTTTCAAATATTGGGAACTGACTAAGAATCTCTCACAGCAGCTCAAATTTTGGCTCAGGAGAAGAGATAAATAAATAAGAGGACCTGGGTGAAGAAAGAGACCCTGGATGAGCGAGTGATCATCTCAACCCCTTTGACCTTAAAAGAAATGTGGGCCGCGGTGGCTCAAGCCTGTAATCCCAGCACTTTGGGAGGCCGAGGCGGGCGGATCACGAGGTCAGGAGATCGAGACCATCCTGGCTAACACGGTGAAACCCGTCTCTACTAAAAATAAAAAATTAGCCGGGCGTGTTGGCGGGCGCCTGTAGTCCAGCTACTCGGAGGCTGAGGCAGGAGAATGGCGTGAACCGGGAGGCGGAGCTTGCAGTGAGCCGAGATCGCGCCACTGCACTCCAGCCTGGGGACAGAGCAAGACTCCGTCTCAAAAAAAGAAAAAAAAAAAAAAAAAAAGAAATGTGGTTAAATAAATCTTTCATGACTCTCTGTATCTGAAGATGAACTATAGCAACCTTCAAACTACTGAGGAACACAAATAATATTTTTTCTTTCTCTCATTCTCAATCTTATTTATCTTTTCTTATTTTCTTTTTAAACAGCCAAGATCTCAAATAAGCGTTCAACAAATAAAACTGTTAAGACATTAAACAAAAAAGATGGGTGGGGGGGCACAAATTCTTTCCTGTAAAAGAGACTAGAAAGAGGCTGCCTACTATAACACAGAAAGTTAACCCCAAAATAATCCATTCCTGTAATTTATAAGAATAAATAACAATGTCAGGTTAAAGAATCAGAACTCTACAATGGCATTTCTGTTAGGCTCAACTACCTTTGACTTTTCATCAATTTTTCCTGTGGTTGGGAAAAATCTGTTTTTTTTGTTTTTTTTGTTTTTTTTGAGGAAGGGTCTCACTCTGGCACCCAGGCTGGAGTGCAGTGGAACAATGATAACTCACTGCAACCTCGAACTCCTGGGCTCAAGTGATCCTCCTACCTCAGCCTCCCTAGTAGCTGGGACTACAGACACGAACTATCATGTCTGGCTAATTTCAGGGATTTTTTTGTTGAGACAGGGTCTCACTATGTTGCCCAGGCTGGTCTCAAACTCCTGGTCTCAATTAATCCTCCCACCTCGGCCTTTCAAAGTGCTGGGATTACAGGCGTAAGCCACAGGGCCTGACCCAAAAATCATTTTTTTTCTCTCCCATGAAGTCTGAAGTCCAAAGTGTTAATGCTCTGACTTTCTTTATTTCCTTCTTTTTCTCTCTTTCTCTTTTTTGTTTCTTTTTTAACTTCACTTCTATCTCAATGGAATGATTAATCATGAAGATATTACTTATAACATTCAAACAAAACAGAAGTTTATTTAAAAGTCAATTAATTCCTCCTACCCTCAAACTCTCTCCCTTGAGGTAACTAATGTCAGTAGCTTAAGGTAATTGTTTTCATAACTTTTTTAGGCCTCAACAATATACACTTAATTTTTCCCTATAATAGAGATCCATTCAAGCCAATAAATATATATCCAAGTCATGCTTTTTACTGGCATTATAATATTCTGTATGGTAAATGTATTGTAAGTTATCCAGTCATCCCAAAATGATGAACATTCATATTCTCCAACTCACAGTCTTTATTTTTTATGATCACTGCTGCAATAACTACCTTTGTATTTTTATTTTATGTGTTACTACCTTTATTTCTCTGAAATAACTAAATTATTGGATCAAAAGATATGTGCATTGTTATTTTTTTAAATATGTTTAAATTACTTCCCAATAAGGTGCTAGCTACTCACAAACCTACAAACAATAAATGAAAGAGCTAATTTTCCCCACACCACCTCAAGCTTTGGCAATCGTCAATCATTTATGTTTTGTCAATCCATTGATTAAAGATGGCATTCCATTTTTTCAATATTCATTTTTCTGATTTCCATAAGAAGATCTTCCCCACCCCAGGACTATATATGCTAATACTTGGAGGTTTTTTTGCATTCTTAATTTTATTTTGTTAAATTCTATAAAATGGAGAAATAGGATATACCTTGACGTGATCACTCAATTGGTTTCTGGAGATGTGGTCTTCTTGATATCACTCTATCATAAACCAGTTTTTTCAGCCCAAGCAACAGGCAAATAAATAATTCTTCCATCCCTCCTCCCAAAAAACAGAGTCAGTAAATATCAATAAGACAACTGAACTAAATAAAGTATACATCCTTTAGTGAAGGTGCAAGAAGTAGCATAAAAAATAGAAAAAGCAAGGAGTCAAACTCCAGGACGTTGATGCTCAATCCCCACATGAGTGTCTAGACCTGATCCACTATTGAATCCCCACAGCAGCCCTCTCAGGGACTTGTACAGATTAAACACTTCAACAAGTATGCTTTTACTGGTTAGATGGATGGATGGATGAATGGTTACCAAATAAACCTTTAACAAGCACGTCTCCCACTAGAAAATTAACTAAGAACAAATGTGAAGGAATTAGTGCTCAAAATTAAAACTCCTACAAATATAGTCTATATGCAATTAGTAGTTTACATTTTGCTCATCTATGTAACAAAATCTATCTCTCAATTCATTCACAGCATGATTAAATTGCTTTCACAGAAACGTTTTCCACTTCAGGTAACAATCAAAGAACTCTTAATTAGTAGCCATCTGAGGCAGAAGTCATCGAGCCCAAAGGAAATGTATTTACCCCGTCTGGTCACCGAATGGCAGAAATGAGTCGCTCCTGATATGATTGTTGTGACAATATTAGAAACTGTGATATTACAGATGGCAAAAGGCTTTCTATACATTTTCACATATGATTCCCACACCCATTCTACAGATGAAGAAACTGAGTTCGAAAGAAGTTAAATGAATGGCCTGGCCTGAACAACGAAACCAAGATTTAAATCAAGGGTTTTCTCTCTGTGAATCCCATTCTCTTGTCACTTAAGTAAATATATTCACCACCAACACCACAAACCTCATTCCCTGGCAAAGATGGAAAATAAAATTACGTGGTTATTGTCCCCTAAAGGGATAGTTACTTTTTACCTTCCAGGGATCTACACTTGAGCTCTCTTCTCTTGTCTGTTTAATAAAACCCACAGATTATCTTTAAATGGCACCAGAATCTTCACCTTCCAATACATGGGTATAGTTGAATTTTAAGCAGCAGAGACTTCTGTTTAAGCAACATATCCTACACCATGGTTATACCTCCACATTAGGGAGGTAGGAGGGAGACTGAATTCAGTCAAGTGAGGGATTCTTCTGAAATAATTGTAACAGGTAAGAATGTCGGGGGGGTGGAGCCAAGACGGCCGAATAGGAACAGCTCCGGTCTACAGCTCCCAGTGTGAGCGACACAGATGATGGCTGATTTCTGCATTTCCATTTGAGATACCAGGATCATCTCACTAGGGAATGCCAAACAGTGGGTGCAGGACAGTTGGTGCAGCGCACTGTGCGCGAGCCGAAGCAAGGCGAGGCATTGCCTCACTCAGGAAGCGCAAGGGGGTCAGGGAGTTCCCTTTCCTAGTCAAAGAAAGGGGTAACAGATGGCACCTGGAAAATCGGGTCAGTCCCACCCTAATACTGCACTTTTCTGACGGGCTTGGAAAACGGCACATCAGTAGATTGTGTCCCGTACCTGGCTCGGAGGGTCCTATGCCCACAGAGTCTCACTGATTGCTAGCACAGCAGTCTGAGATCAAACTGCAAGGTGGCAGCTAGGCTGGGGGAGGGGCATCTGCCATTGCCTAGGCTTGCTTAGGTAAACAAAGCAGCCAGGAAGCTCGAACCGGGTGGAGCCCACCACAGCTCAAGGAGGCCTGCCTGCCTCTGTAGGCTCCACCTCTGGGGGCAGGGCACAGACAAACAAAAAGCAGGAACCTCTGCAGACTTAAAAGTCCCTGTCTGACTGACAGATTTGAAGAGAGTAGTGGTTCTCCCAGCACGCAGCAGGAGATCTGAGAATGGGCAGACTGCCTCCTAAAGTGGGTCCCTGACCCCCCGAGCAGCCTAACTGGGAGGCACCCCCCAGTAGGGACAGGCTGACACCTCACTCGGCCAGGTACTCCTCTGAGACAAAACTTCCAGAGGAACTATCAGACAGCTGAATTTGTGGTCTCACGAAAATGCGCTGTTCTGCAGCCACCGCTGCTGACACCCAGCCAAACAGGTCTGGAGTGGACCTCTAGCAAACTCCAACAGACCTGCAGCTGAGGGTCCTGTCTGGTAGAAGGAAAACTAACAAACAGAAAGGACATCCACACCAAAAACCCATCTGCACATCACCATCATCAAAGACCAAAAGTAGATAAAACCACAAAGATGGGGAAAAAACAGAGCAGAAAAACTGGAAACTCTAAAAAGCAGAGCACCTCTCCTCCTCCAAAGGAATGCAGTTCCTCACCAGCAACGGAACAAAGCTGGATGGAGAATGACTTTGACGAGTTGAAAGAAGAAGGCTTCAGACGATCAAACTACTCTGAGCTACGAGAGGAAATTCAAAACAATAGCAAAGAAGTTAAAAACTGAAAAAAAATTAGACAAATGGATAACTAGAATAACCAATGCAGAGAAGGGCTTAAAGGAGCTGATGGAGCTGAAAGCCAAGTTTTGAGAACTACGCAAAGATTGCAGAAGCCTCGGTAGCTGATGCGATCAACTGGAAGAAAGGGTATCAGTGATGGAAGATGAAATGAATGAAATGAAGCGAGAAGGGAAGTCTAGAGAAAAAAGAATAAAAAGAAATGAACAAAGCCTCCAAGAAGTATGGGACTATGTGAAAAGACCAAACCTACGTCTGATTGGTGTACCTGAAAGTGAGGGGGAGAATGGAACCAAGTTGGAAAACACTCTGCAAGATATTATCCAGGAGAACTTCCCCAATCTAGCAAGGCAGGCCAACATTCAGATTCAGGAAATACAGAGAACACCACAAAGATACTCCGCGAGAAGAGCAACTCCAAGACACATAATTGTCAGATTCACCAAAGTTGAAATGAAGGAAAAAATGTTAAGGGCAGCCAGAGAGAAAGGTCGGGTTACCCACAAAGGGAAGCCCATCAGACTAACAGCTGATCTCTCAGCAGAAACTCTACAAGCCAGAAGAGAGTGGGGGCCGATATTCAACATTCTTAAAGAAAAGAATTTTCAACCCAGAATTTCATATCCAGCCAAACTAAGCTTCATAAGTGAAGGAGAAATAAAATACTTTACAGACAAGCAAATGCTGAGTGATTCTGTCACCACCAGGCCTGCCCTAAAAGAGCTCCTGAAGGAAGCACTAAACATGGAAAGGAACAACCGGTACCAGCCACTGCAAAAACGTGCCAAATTGTAAAGACCATCGAGGCTAGGAAGAAGCTGCATCAACTAACAAGCAAAATAACCAACTAACATCATAATGACAGGATCAAATTCACACATAACAATATTAACTTTAAATGTAAATGGGCTAAATGCTCCAATTAAAAGACACAGACTGGCAAATTGGATAAGGAGTCAAGACCCATCAGTGTGCTGTATTCAGGAAACCCATCTCACATGCAGAGACACACATAGACTCAAAATAAAGGGATGGAGGAAGATCTATCAAGCAAATGGAAAACAAAAAAAGGCAGGGGTTGCAATCCTAGTCTCTGATAAAATAGACTTTAAACCAACAAAGATCAAAAGAGACAAAGAAGGCCATTACATAATGGTAAAGGGATCAATTCAACAAGAAGAGCTAACTACCCTAAAGATATATGCACCCAACACAGGAGCACCCAGATTCATAAAGCAAGTCCTGAGTGACCTACAAAGGGACTTAAGCTCCCACACAATAATAATGGGAGATTTTAACACCCCATTGTCAATATTAGACAGATCAATGAGACAGAAAGTTAACAAGGATATCCAGGAATTGAACTCAGCTCTGCACAAAATGGACCTAATAGACATCTACAGAATTCTCCACCCCAAATCAACAGAATATACATTTTTTTCAGCACCACACCACACCTATTCCAAAATTGACCACATAGTTGGAAGTAAAGCTCTCCTCAGCAAATGTAAAAGAACAGAAATTATAACAAACTGTCTCTCAGACCACAGTGCAATCAAACTAGAACTCAGGATTAAGAAACTCACTCAAAACCACTCAACTATATGGAAACTGAACAACCTGCTCCTGAATGACTACTGGGTACATAATGAAATGAAGGCAGAAATAAAGATGTTCTTTGAAACCAATAAGAAGAAAGACACAACATACCAGAATCTCTGGGACACATTCAAAGCAGTGTGTAGAGGGAAATTTATAGCACTAAATCCCCACAAGAGAAAGCAGGAAAGATCCAAAATTGACACCTTAACATCACAATTAAAAGAACTAGAAAAGCAAGAGCAAACACATTCAAAAGCTAGCAGAAGGCAAGAAATAACTAAAATCAGAGCAGAACTGAAGGAAATAGAGACACAAAAAACCTTCAAAAAATTAATGAATCCAGGAGCTGGTTTTTTGAAAAGATCAACAAAATTGATAGACTGCTAGCAAGACTAATAAAGAAGAAAAGAGAGAAGAATCAAATAGATGCAATAAAAAATGTAAAAGGGGATATCACCACCGATCCCACAGAAATACAATCTACCATCAGAGAATACTACAAACACCTCTATGCAAATAAACTAGAAAATCTAGAAGAAATGGATAAATTCCTCGACAAATACACCCTCCCAAGACTAAACCAGGAAGAAGTTGAATCTCTGAATAGACCAATAACAGGCTCTGAAATTGTGGCAATAATCAATAGCTTACCAACCAAAAAGAGTCCAGGACCTGATGGATTCACAGCCGAATTCTACCAGAGGTACAAGGAGGAACTGGTACCATTCCTTCTGAAACTATTCCAATCGATAGAAAAAGAGGGAATCCTCTCTAACACATTTTATGAGGCCAGCATCGTCCTGACACCAAAGCCTGGCAGAGACACAACAAAAAAAGAGAATTTCAGACCAATATCCTTGATGAACATTGATGCAAAAATCCTCAATAAAATACTGGCAAACTGAATCCAGCAGCACATCAAAAAGCTTATCCACTATGATCAAGTGGGCTTCATTCCTGGGATACAAGGCTGGTTCAACATATGCAAATCAATAAATGTAATCCAGCATATAAACAGAACCAAAGACAAAAACCACATGATTATCTCAATAGATGCAGAAAAGGCCTTTGGCAAAATTCAACAACCCTTCCTGCTAAAAACTCTCAATAAATTAGGTATTGATGGGATGTATCTCAAAATAATAAGAGCTATCTATGACAAACCCACAGCCAATATCACACTGAATGGGCAAAAACTGGAAGCATTCCCTTTGAAAACTGGCACAAGACAGGGATGCCCTCTCTCACCACTCCTATTCAACATAGTGCTGGAAGTTCTGGCCAGAGCAATCAGGCAGGAGAAGGAAATAAAGCATATTCAATTAGGAAAAGAGGAAGTCAAATTGTCCCTGTTTGCAGATGACATGATTGTATATCTAGAAAACCCCATCGTCTCAGCCCAAAATCTCCTGAAGCTGATTAGCAACTTCAGCAAAGTCTCAGGATACAAAATCAATGTACAGAAATCACAGGCATTCTTGTACACCAATCACGGACAAACAGAAAGCCAAATCATGAGTGAACTCCCATTCACAATTGCTTCAAAGAGAATAAAATACCTAGGAATCCAACTTACAAGGGATGTGAAGGACCTCTTCAAGGAGAACTACAAACCACTGCTCAATGAAATAAAAGAGGATACAAACAAATGGAAGAACATTCCATGCTCATGGGTTGGAAGAATCAATATCGTGAAAATGGCTATACTGCCCAAGGTAATCTATAGATTCAATGCCATCCCCATCAAGCTACCAATGACTTTCTTCACAGAATTGGAAAAAAACTACATTAAAGTTCATATGGAACCAAAAAAGAGCCTGCATCGCCAAGTCAATCCTAAGCCAAAAGAACAAAGCTGGAGGCATCACATTACCTGACTTCAAACTATACTACAAGGCTACAGTAACCAAAACAGCATGGTACTGGTACCACAACAGAGACATAGATCAATGGAACAGAACAGAGCCCTCAGAAATAATGCCGCATATCTACAACTATCTGATCTTTGACAAACCTGACAAAAACAAGAAATGGGGAAAGGATTCCCTATTTAATAAATGGTGCTGGGAAAATTGGCTAGCCATATGTAGAAAGCTGAAACTGGATCCCTTCCTTACACCTTATACAAAAATTAATTCAAGACGGATTAAAGACTTACATGTTAGACCTAAAACCATAAAAACCCTAGAAGAAAACCTAGGCAATACCATTCAGGACATAGGCATGGGCAAGGACTTCATGTCTAAAACACCAAAAGCAATGGCAACAAAAGCCAAAATTGACAAATAGGATCTAATTAAACTAAAGAGCTTCTGCACAGCAAAAGAAACTACCATCAGAGTGAACAGGCAACCTACAAAATGGGAGAAAATTTTCACAAACTTCTCATCTGACAAAGGGCTAATATCCAGAATCTACAATGAACTCAAACAAATTTACAAGAAAAAAACAAACAACCCCATCAAAAAGTGGGCAAAGGACATGAACAGACACTTCTCAAAAGAAGACATTTATGCAGCCAAAAAACACATGCAAAAATGCTCATCATCACTGGCCATCAGAGAAATGCAAATCAAAACCACAATGAGATACCATCTCACACCAGTTGGAATGGCGATCATTAAAAAGTCAGGAAACAACAGGTGCTGGAGAGGATGTGGAGAAATAGGAACACTTTTACACTGTTGGTGGGACTGTAAACTAGTTCAACCATTGTGGAAGTCAGTGTGGCGATTCCTCAGGGATCTAGAACTAGAAATACTATTTGACCCAGCCATCCCATTACTGGGCATTTACCCATAGGACTATAAATCATGCTGCTATAAAGACACATGCACATGTATGTTTATTGCGGCACTATTCACAACAGCAAAGACTTGGAACCAACCCAAATGTCCAACAACGATAGACTGGATTAAGAAAATGTGGCACATATACACCATGGAATACTATGCAGCCATAATAAAGGATGAGTTCATGTCCTTTGTGGGGACATGGATGAAACTGGAAATCATCATTCTCAGTAAACTATCACAAGGACAAAAAACCAAACACCGCATGTTCTCACTCATAGGTGGGAATTGAACAGTGAGAACTCATGGACACAGGAAGGGGAACATCACACTCCAGGGACTGTTGTGGGGTGGGGGGAGGGGGGAGGGACAGCATTAGGAGATATACCTAATGCTAAATGATGAGTTAATGGGTGCAGCAAACCAACATGGCACATGGATACATATGTAACAAACCTGCACATTGTGCACATGTACCCTAAAACCTAAAGTATAGTAAGAAAAAAAAAGAAGTATATGATAAGAATAAAAAAAAAAAAAAAGAATGTTGGTCCATGAACTCCAAGTGTAAAAGAATTATGACTTTCTATCAGTGAGCTTTGGGCAAGGTGGGGCTAGGGTGCAGCTATACATCTTCCTGGCATCTGTTGAAATGTCTTCACTACCAACACAAGCCTCCTTTGGATCTGACCTCTTCTACCTCCCATCCCTCTGCCACATTCACTTCACAATGATACGCAGGACACTCGATGTGACCCTGTCTCTCTCTCTCTCTCTCTCTCTCTCTCTCTCTGCATTTCTAAGCTCCCAAGCATCCTCAGGAATGGATATTCTCTTCTAGGCTACCCTAGGCCCTTTGCACCCCAACCCATAGCAATTCCCAGTCTTGGGTCTTGTCCTTCCCCAGTTCCTATCAAGGAAAGAAAACCCCTAAACCAGTAATTCTCAACCAGGACTGTTCCCATCCCCCATGGGATATTTTGGAAATTTGTGGATGTATTTGATTGATTGTCACAATTATGGGAGTAATATTACCCATGAATTTCATTTTACTTCAGGATAGTAAAGAGAACTTCATAAAATATTTACCACATAAAGGAGTTGTTAGTTTTAATAAGGTTGAGGATCACTGCCTTCAACTAACTGTTCTTCTGTCCTCTTCCCAGGATACACTGAAAAAGGGTAACCACAGAGTCCTATGTTCTTGGGACCCTCACCCTCTTTTCACTCCCACTTACCCTCAGCTCTCCCTTCCTCCAGTCTTGGAAAATTATATCCAATACTAGTGTACAGAAAGCCCATTTGTGACTCCCTCTGACTTCACTATTCCTTGAAGCTCTTCACAGTCTCAGTGTTTTATACCCAAAGCCTGGCCAATGTTTTTGCTGTCATTTGCCTTCCCTGAGGCAAAGCTGCTCCAGGGTCCAGCTGCCCAGATAGGGCAAGGGTCCCCAGGTAAGGAATGGAATAGGAAAAACACGCCCGCTAGTATTTCCAATGCTATTCCACCACATAATCAAGAAAATACCTGATTACCAAGTGGTCATTTGAACCAGGTTCCAGAATGGTTTTATGGCCCCATCATGGCCACAATACAGGAGAGTTACTTAAGTGTGTACAAAGCTACTAGATGAATCTGACATTGCTAACAGCTGCAGCACCATCAAAAGATAGCAGACCCCTAACCAAGAGGATTTTATCAAGCATCAGGCTTGCATCTCCCTACCCTCTTCACCCAGAGAGCTCTTATTTGCCTTCTGGCCCTTGCCACAAACTCTCCTGATCCTGTTTACACAGAATCAATTGTTCTTGCTTCTGCTTCCCCATGGCACTTTTTAGAGTTCAGATCTACTGTGATACATGCAGTAAGAGCTGTAGGTTTACCTCTGCATGTCTCCCCCTAGACTCTGAGCTTCTTTTGGGCAGGGGCCTTGTCATATTCACTCCTATATTACCAAACTTCAGCATTGTACCCCTAGTTTAGCCCCCAGCATCCAAGGACTAAAAAAGAAAAAAAAAATCAATCTAGTGCAATAGGCAGGACAGCTCTGAACCCATCTAAGAAATAACATGTTTCTTAGTGTTTCTGACCACATAAATGTGAGTCAGCCCCAGCTACAGGGGTTGATGGGGAATTTTGGGAGATTCCTCACCCCACTTCTTAGGATCACCCACGAAGTCCTGTGAAAATTCATGCAGCCCAGAATAATTGAGGCAGATAACTTGTTGTTGTTCCAGGTGCAACTGGCTGGGGCCAGCATTGCAGGTGGTAAAAGAATTTACCAAGACAGTCATGGGTAAAAAAGGCAGATTTATTAGAGAAAGTAAAAAGATAGATGGCAAGAAAGCAATGGGCAGCACAGCACAGAAGGGACTGTCTGCCAAGACGCAGGGGCTGGAGGGAAGTTTTATCGGATCATACTGCAGGGGCTACATGCAGATAAGGTGTGCAGATAAGGTATTGCTTCTGGGGCTACAAGCAGAATGAGGTATTTTGGAACAGAATGTTGTGCCAGTTGGTTGTCTGTGATTAGCAGTCACACAGAACAATTGTTCTCACCGAACTGGGACCCCTTCCTTGTTGTTGCTTACTTATTAGGACTCCACAGTTGTTCAGTTCCTAGTGTAATGGATAAACTACCTAATTCATAGAGCCCAGTACAGAATAAAAATGCAGGGCCCCTTGTTCAAAAAGTATGAAGAATTTCAAGATGATGACAACAGAGCATGAAACCAAGCAGGAGGCCCTATACCACTGCACAGGTCACATGCCCATGAAGTCGGCTCTACTAGTGGGTATCCCTCCCATACTCCCAGCTCCAGAGCACAGGTGGTCTGTTCAGAAGCATGGGACTTCCCTGTGCCCTTGTCTGTTATAATAGGAGCCCATGTCCTGAGGTCACAGTGCCCACGTCTACCCCTATGGGCATACAACTGGGACACTGTATAAGCAGCAGCTGGGTGTCTGCCACACAAGAAATGCATATCTTCCATCTCCCACCTCTCAGAATGAACTCTTCCTGTCCCTGGCCCACAGAAGTCTTTCATCCCTAGAGAGCAAGCCAGTCCCCTCTCCAGGCAGAAAGACCATCCTCCCTTCCTCCACTTCAGAGCCTTTTCCTTGATGAGCCTCTCCTTCCTAACAAAGGCCTGAAGTGGAGGACTTTTCTTCACAGAGGCCCCATTAAATACAAAGAAGTGGTGCAAGAGGATCCTAAACCCAGAATATAAACCAAAGGGACAAGGTGGGCAACTCAGCCTCATTGTAGGGAGATGATGGCGAGTTATAAGTATAAGGAATGAACACTCAACATGTCATCCAAAGGGGTGACAATGGTGGTGTTCTAGTAAATGTTTAACTGGCTTACCGAGAGAAAAAAAATCTGACTTATAGCATTTTCATGGTACAAACACTCTCACCATGGCTGACTTCAATGATCTCAACCTACCAATGTAAAGCTGCTGAACACAGAACTGCTGAACACAAATCTCTCTCAAAAGCCCGAGAGAGCCAGTTCCAGCATACCACAGAGCAGCCACCACTGGCTGCAGCCCAGTATTAGCATGTGGACTGAGGCTGGCAGATCTAAACTTTCAAGAGACAGGAAATCAAATTTTCATGTTTGATGTCTCTGTTTCTAAATATTGGCTACTAGTTCAAATCTCTTTCAAACACTCTGGAGGTTAAAGTTGTGCAGGCCCATGTGTCCATGAGTTTGGAATCCTGACCTGGCCCAGAGAACTCTCGTGAGGAGATGCAAAGGAAAGTTTTGCCTATTGTCCTTCATATCTTCTACATTTGAAAACAAAACATCAACATTTCAAAAGATTACCCTACTCTACTGGGGCTCTCTCTTGTGCATTCACCATCAGTCTCACAGAACATTCTGGGGCTTGTGATTCCTCTGCCAGAACCATTCCCAGACACCACAGTGAAAGACCTAAAAGGTAGAGACTAATTCTTTGGTATCTCCTCAATGATATCCACAATATTGGGAAAGCATGAAAATAATTGATGGCAATAATAACAGTTGATGATGAAATGATTTTAAGAGCATGAGTCTCCAAGTTTGCTGGACCTTCAGGCCTCTGTTTTGGCCTTTTCCTCATCTCCTGTCATTTTTGATGATACTTTATGTATATTCCATGTCAATCAGCAGCTCCAGGAGATGGATGGCTATGGGAGCAAAGATAACAAGTGGAAGCAGTGAGAATTTTCTCTTGCCTGTGGCAGACACGTTTTTCAAGCCTGAAACATCACAGAAATTGAATGATTTTTTTAGATGTCTTTTCTTTTATTTTCATTCACTTACTTTTTGTGAGTTTTTTTTTTAATTGCTCATTTTGCTTAAGGAGCCTCAAGGCTAGAGTGCAACAGAGTATCATTAATTAAAATATTTAAAATTATAGCAGTGGTGACAAAGCTCCCAAATAAGCCCAGGCAGCACAGACAGCAAACACAATTATTATCCATAATAACAGCCAAATCATCACTACCGCTCTCTACTCAGAAACAATGCATTCTTCCCGGAGTGCTAAGTGGCTGTGACAATGAGCAAATCATGACTACCTAAAATGGGACTAGACAGGATCTCTGGGGTAGTTCTTGATCTTTGCGGAAAACTTGCCATTTCTTCTCCCTCAGCCTCTCCTCACATGAGGGGTTTGGGGGCAGAAAGCTGCTGTGTGACAGCCACCCACTTCCCTTCACAGCTTTTCTCCAGGAGCCCAGGAGGATATGTGGCAGTGAACCACCCAGGGCCAGGGCCTGGTGTGTCAGTGGGTATACCATAAACATGTTAATGCTTTTCCTGCACCTGGAAGACCCCTCTGTAGGAAATGATTCCCATAAAATAAGTCTGCAAGAGTAGACATGGTAATAATTTATGTGTAAACTTTTAGATACAGGAACATGTAGAGGATTACCAATGCTATCCCAAATGATGAAGAGAACTCTCCACCCATTTATTCATTTATTCATTCATTCATTCATTCAAAATTTATTGAGACCCCAGTATATGCCAGATTCTGGGCCAGGTCTTTTTCTAGGCACCCAGGGGTGCTGAGATGAAAAACTTGTTCTGCATCTTCAGCAAGGTCAGAATTTCATGGGAGAGATGCAGACAGTTACTATACAGTGAAAGGCACATGGGATGGGAGCAAAGCAGAAGAGTACCCAACCCACTGCAGGAAGAAAACTAAGGGGTCATGGAGAACTTCCCATGGCAGGAGATGCCTAACTTGAATTCTAAAGGTACTCATAAAGAATGCTGTTGGTGCCCCTTCCGTATCTCCTTGGCACTTAACATGTCCCTGAAGTCCCAATTTCCAACTTCCAACTGCCAGCCCCTGCAACTCTGAGCCCTAGGGCTTCCTTCAGCTGCCACATGAGCTCTGCCTGCTGGAGTGGCAGACCAGAAGTGCCAAAGAATTAATCCTTCTTGGAGGCAGTCCTCCACTAATGGCTGATGGAAGTTAGTGGGTATTCTAGGAACCTCATCCCACAGTAGAATAACTCAGAGTACAGATCGACACTGTTTCCCAGAGTTCCCCAGAGGGATTAAGTCAGTTGCCCACAGGAATAACGTGCTTGCTCGACTGCCTTTACTTCCCTATCTCTTACCAGTGCACTTCCCCAATCTCCTGCCAGTGTCTCATGGGATCACCTCTTAAAAGAACTACTTGCACTAAAAATTTGTGTCTCATGAGTTACTGGGAGCAACAAGGCAGAGGCAGGACATAGATACGAACTGGGTAAGGCTGAAGTACAGTTAGGTGAGAGAAGAGCTGGTCCCTGCAATAGTGACAGCCAAGGTTACAGATGCTTCTTAATATTTTGTTTTGTTTTTTCGGTCTGTGCCTTTGTGCAAGGAATACTCATATACACCACACATACTCAGGTTAAATACACAAAGTTGCTTACTTTGCCCCTTCATACCACTCTGAGTCTCATTCTGGTTTCCTCTTCTCATTTCATCGCATCTCAATTAAGTGATCTGTTTCTAGATACTTTTTCTTGGGGCAAGAGACCTGAAAGCCCCATATGACATCCTTATAGCCATTATTCTAATTCCAAAACCATTGGCACAAGAACCACTGGCCAGTCTCCAAGATGGCTCCCACTAACCCTACTGCACGCCAATATTCATAGCTTGTGTAGTACCCTCTCATATTGTTTCAAGGTTGGTATGTATGACAAAAAGAATATGAGAAAAATGGCAGCATGTGACTTTCAAGGCTAGGTTATCAAAGCTATTGTGGTTTCTGCCTTTCCTTCTCTCTTGGATCACTCACTCTAGGAAAAGCCAGCTGCCATATTGTGAGAACCCTCAAGCAGCTCTATGGTCTATGTGGTGAGAAATAAAGGCCTCCTTCCAAAGGCCAGCAGAAACCTGAGGCCTCCAGCCCACAGTTATTTGAGTGAACCTTCTTGGAAGCAGACCCTTCAGCCAATCCCAGGCAAGTCTTCAGGATACTGCAGTCCCAGGCGGTATCTTGACTTTAACTTCATAAAATCCTCTGAGCTAGAACCACCCAGATATCCACTCCCAGATGCCTAACTCTCAGAAGCTGTGTTGTGTGAGATAACAAATATTTGTTGTTTGAAGGCACAAAGCTGTGAGGTACGTTGTTATGAAGCAATAGATAACTAATACAGTGTCACATCCCCACTTTTTATCCAACCTAACCCCACCTCTCAATCAAGGTAAATAAGAAAGGAGAAAAGGATTATACCAAGAGATGAGAGAGATTATAGCAAGGGTGTTCATTTTGGACACCCTGAGGAACATCCAGAAGAAAATGATAGGAGATGAGCATTTGGAAATATGAAGCTGATATCAATGCAGGAAAAAACTAGGGCTGGAGCTCCAGTATAAACTGATGAGTTGTCAGATATGAAGTCAGTGAAGACATTGTTGTGAAAGAAAAGGCCTAGGAAGTGCATATGTGGTATAAATTGTTTAAATTTTCCCTCTCATAAACACTGGTACAGGGGGAAGGGGAAGGTAGAGTTACTCAGTTCTGAGAGTTGGGTTTAACAAGAAACTAAACCTATGATAGGTTTTTCTACTTTAAAGATTAAAAATCTCAAAAATCCCAAGGAGGGCCAGTATTAGCTACTTATTGCTGCACAGCAATTTATTCCATTACTTACTGGCTTAAAATAATGAATGTTTATTATCTTACACAGTTTCTATGAATCTGAAATTCAGAAGCTGCTTAGCTGAGTGGTTCTGGAAATGTATACAAGAGCATTTATCATAATGTTGTTTATAATAGCAAAATATTAGAAACCATCCAAATGTGCAATAGGAAATGATCAAAAACTCTGTATCAGCTAAAAATGAGGTTTAAGAACTTTTGGTAAGATGGGAAACTGCCCATAATATCACTGAAAAAGCATGTTGTAAAAGTATACAGTATGAACTCAATTTTATTAAAAATTTTAAGGTATATTAAAAAACTAAAAGTGCATGTGCCAAAATGGTAATGGTACTTACGTAAGTTATCTACTGATGAGTAATAGAACACCTCAGAAATTAGTGGCTTAAAACAACCTTTAATTTGTTCATGATTCTGCAATCTAGATAGTTCTGCTGATATCTCCTGGGGTCACCTATGCAGTTGCAATCACTTGGTAGCTTGACTGAGATTAGAAACCAAAAAGGGCTTCACTCACATGTCTGGCCCCTCAAGTAGGATGGCTGGAACAGCTAGGGCCTGTACCGATATCTCTTTTCCTTTTCCGTCTCCTTCTCCTCCCTCCTTCTCTTCCTCCGTCTCTGTCTTGTCATCTCGCTTGCCCACTCTCACTCTCACTCTCACTCTCTCTCCATGGTCTTTCCAGAAGGGCAGCCAGACCTCTTCACACACATTGACTTATATAATTGTGGGGGTTGGCAAGTCTAAAATCCATAGGGTAGGCCTGACAGGCTGAAAATTTAGATAAGAGTTATGTTGCAGTCTTACTTTTTTTAATTGACACATTGTAATTGTAATTTTTTATGGGGTAAAATTTGATGTTTTTATACAAGTATGTGTTGTATAATGATCAAATCAGAGTATTTAGCATGACCACCACCTTGTGCACTTAGCATTTCTTTGTGGTAATAACATTCAAAAGCCTCTCTTCTAGCTATTTTGCAACTTTCCATATCTTACTGTTAAGCATCATCACTCTACTGTGCCATAGAACACTAGAACCTATTCCTCCTACCTAATTGTAATTTTGTACCAATAAACCAACATTTCCCCATCCTCCCCTCTTCTTGCCCCTCCCAGTCTCTGGTAATCACTGTTCTGCTCTCTGCGTCTATAATATCAACTTTTTCTTTTAATGTTCAATAATGAATGAATGGATAAAGAAAATGTGGTGTATATATACATAATGGAATATTATTCAGCCATAAAAAAGAATGAAATCCTGAAATTTGCCACAACATGTACGAACCTGAAGGGCATAGTGTTAAGTGAAACAAGCCAGACACAGAAAGGCAAATACCACACAATTTCTCTCATAGATGTTGTAGTCTTGAGTCTGAATTCCTCAAAGCAACAGGCTGGAAACTCAAGCCGGGCTTCTGTGTTGTAATATTGAGAGAATTATTTCTTCCTAGGAAAATCTCAATCTTTGCTCTTAAGACCTTCAACTGATCAGATGAGGATAATTTGTGTGACAGGTAATCTGCTTTACTCAAAGTCTACTGATTTAAATGTTAATCACATTTAGAAAATGCCTTCACAAAAACATCTACGCTAGTGTTTGACCTGACAACTGGGCACCATAGCCTAGCCAAGTTGGTGCATAAACTTACCCATCATACGTGGCCAAGGCCTGAGTCATCATGGGAGGGGGCATGGATACCCAGAAGCATTGGTCATTAGAAGCCACCAATAGTAAATATATCTGGATGGCAGATTTTTCCTTTTCTTATGTATGTTTTTCCTTTTCTTATGTATGTTTCAAATTTTCTGCAAAGAGCATGTATAACATTTTGGAACAATGATAAATGTTATCATTCACAGTCCTTATTTTTAAAATGCAAGATATACAGAAAAGTACAAATCAAGAAATCACAAGAATTCTTATCAATCAGGAATGATCAGTGTTAACATTTGTGATCTTCCTTTAGACTCTCTCTGATATTTATACAGATGTTAGGATAGAAAGAGAGGGGGAAAAGATGAGAGGGACAGAGAGATTTCTAAAAATAAGATAATCCTATAAATGCTATTTACTATTTGCAAATTTAACTTTTTTCTTTAATGTAACAGAAAAGAAAAAAAACAAAGAGAATTTGAAAGATTGATAGCATATCCAATAAATATTTCTTCATCCCTAAGAGATATTACTACTTACAAATTACTCTAAGATTAAAAAAAAGAAAATATTATGAAAACCATTAGGAAGTTGCAGTTGTATTTTTTAAATAGAATTTTAATTAGAGGACTTCTTGCTGTTACAAACAGCATAGAGAGGATAATACTCTCACACTTCCACCTTCCCTCCCTCACCTTCCAATGAGGTTGGCTTTGCTTTGTCAGAATTTATAATAGTAGCATTCTATTCTACAACCATAATTTGCCTGGAAAAGTAGTTCTTTATTTAAATGAACTCAGTGCTCATCACCAGGCTTTTTTCTATAGCCTTGCCAAACCTTATCTCATCACCAAAGAGCTTTGGCTTTATGCAAGCAGGTTTTGCAGATGTACCACTCCCACTGTTATTTCATATTTAAGACTGCTTATCTGTTGCCTTCATACATGGACAACTACTTGGGTGCATATAATTTTTGAGGTCTCTCCAAACCTCAGAACTTTAAAAACATTTTCTGAGGTCTCTCCAAACCTCAGAACATTTATAAACATTTATAAACATTGCTCCATTATCTTTGAACGCAGAAAATTACCAGAGTGTATCTGAGGATGCCCTAATTTTCCCACTGTCAGGAACTACTTTGTACCTAGATGCCTCAGGAATACCTTCTTTATTCTTTAAGTTTAATAATTCAACCTCGAAAAATCCTTGATGTCTGTCATTCTGAGTCTGTTTTTCATGGTATGCAAGGTACACTTCCTAGCTGCAGATCTGAGTCTTCTCTGAATACTTCCTCTGTCCTTTTGTTGGATTCTTTCCTGCAGGGACATCAATTACCTTATTTTGAATCATTTTTGTTTCTCTTCCTCTTCTAATTATTTAATCTCTTTTGCATGCAGTATGATTATCTCTAGCTTTCCTTTCATGCCATTAATTCAGTTTTTAGCTATGTCTATTCTATTCCTTGCTATTTTATGTTACTTTATTTCAATTCATTTCCTTAGGTCTGCAATCTCCTTTTACAACTCATTCTGTTGTTTTATCATCTCATCTTTGAGCCCTTGTTTTATTACATTTATATTTCTACTAATTTATTCTCTACAGGAAAACATTCATGAGAAAGCCACTTTTATCGCCCAATTTATATTTCATCCAGATTGGGTTCTGGACTTTTCCATAATATGCCTGACTTTTCCATACCGTGCCTGACTTTTCCATATCATACCTGACTTTTCGACTAATTGATTTTCCTGTAGTATATTTGCCTAGTTGCTCTGTCATTTCTTTTCATCTTGCTTATGTTTAATGTAAGCATCTCTGACTCTGACACCCTTCTCTCCCTAACTGGGACAAGTTCACCTTCCCCCACTTTGTACTTCATTCTGAGGCCTGGATGTTGTCAGTCTAGCCACTTTTCTGTAGCCTGAGAGAAGCCAGAGCTCAGCCAGGAATTAGATCTGCTCTTGTTGAGGAATCTGTGCTCCACGAGCACAGTGCCTTGTGTGTAAGAGACCACTAAATGCCTAGGACCAGGGCCCAGTGCCCACAGCCGCAAGAGTGACCAACTCACCCCTTGGGCTTTGGCTCATCCTCCAACCAAGCCCAATGTCCTGGATGATAACAAGCTAGTCTACTCTGATAGTAGGATTGCAAACTGATAACCACCTTTCCAGAAAACAGTTTAGCAACAGGTATCAATATCTTAATATTTGTAACTCTGATCCAATAATGTCTCTTCTAAGATTCTAGTTGGAAAAAAAAAAGAGAAAATAAAGACTCACTTGCAAAAGAAATTCTTTGGAGCATCACAGATAATGGCAACAAATTGGAAACCAGTTAAATGTTCAGCATAGAGACATATTGTGATAAAGTTTGCAGCAAATAAAATAAGGTTTATGAAGAGTTTTTAAAGATATGACTAAATTCTTATAATACTATACTGAGTAAAAAATCAGAATACAAAATTAAACATATGGCAATATCTTAATTATGTTTTCTAAAGGAAAGGAACCGTACCCAGGAAGAACCACTGGATCAAAGCTCCAGGAGTGCAGGAACCATGACTGTTTTGTTCACGCCTATGTAACCAGAACCTAACATAGTGCTTGGCATATAACAGACATACAATGAATATTTATGAATAAATGAGTAAAATTAATTCAAAGCAAAGGAAATTTATCTCAAGTCTCAATAACAAGAATAATTTTGCTTCTGAATGGCTTTGATTTTATAGATTTGTGATCTTGCTTTGACTAGTTGAAACTGTGACACATTTGATCTATCTGGGATAGAGACTCTTACAAAACACATTTTGTATATCTCCATCTCATTTTCCCTACCCTTATTTTCTCTTTGACAGGAATCATTTTTCAAAAAAGTAGCTTTGTTGAGATATAATTTGCATAGCATACCATTCACCCATTGTAAATGTACATTTCAATAATATTTAGTAACTTTATAGCATTATCAAAACCTAATTTTAGAACATTTTCATCACCCCCAAAAATTTCATCAGGCTCATTTGCAGGCAATCTCTATACCCACCCCTACTCCAAAGAACCACTGATCAGCCTTCTGCCTATATAATTGTCTTAACTGCATATTTCATATAAATGAAATCATACAATATGAAGTCTTTAGCTTATTTAGTTATTTCACTTAACACTTTTGAGTTTCATCCATGTTGTAGCATGTATCAATACATCACTCCTTTTTATTGCTGAAGAGTATTCCATTGTATGGATAAACCAAATTGTGTTTAGCCAGTAGATGGACATTAGGATTGTTTCTAGTTAGAGGCTTTATGAATAATATTGCTAAGAACACTCTCATATAAGTCTTTGTGTACACACGTTTTCATTTCTCCTGAGTAGACTCCTAGGAGTGGAAATACCGGCTCATATGGTATGCTTTTATTTAACTTTTTTCAAATGTCAAAGTATTTTCAAAAGGGCAGTACCACTTTATATCCCACCAGCAATGTAGGAGTGTTCCATTTTCTCCACATCCTAGCCAACACTTAATATCATCTATTTTCCTTGATTGTAGCCATTCTAGTGGTTGTATAGAGATACCGCATTTAATTTTTAATTTGTACATCCCTATTGACTAATAATGTTGATCACTTTTTCATTTAATTGGCAGCCACTTATATTTATTCTTTAATGAAACACTTCAGTCTTTGTCCATTTTTAATTGACTTTTCTCATTGAGTTTTCAGAGTTCTTTATACATTATGGATAGAAATCCTTTATTAAATATATCATATGCAAATATTTTCTCCATGTCTGTGGCTTGTCCTTGCATTTTTCTTAATGGTGTGTTGTAAAGTGCAAAACAGTTTTCATCTTAATGATGTCTAATTTATCATTTTGTTCTTTTTTACCTTAAGCTTTTGATGTTATATTCAAGAATTCTTTGCCTAACCCAATATCACAAAAATTTTTTCTGTGTTTTCTTTTAGAAGTCTTCTAGTTTATCTTCTATATTCAGATTTTTTATGATTTCAGTTAATTTGTGTATTGTATAAGGTAAGTGTGTAAGTCCATTTTTATTTTTTCAGATGGATATTTAGTTGTCCTAGTTCCATTTGTTGGAAAGACTATTCCTTCCTCATTATCTTGGTACCTTTTTTGAAAATCAATTGACCATAAATGTAAGAAATCTCAGTTTTGTTTCATTGATCTATATGCCTGTTCTTATACCAATACCACACTGTCTTGATTACTGTAACTTTATATTAAGCTTAGAAATCAGGTAATGTAAGTATTCCAATTCCTTCTTTTTCAAAATTGTGTTTGCTATTTTAGGTCTTTATATTTCCATATAAATGTTAGGATTTGCTTGATACCAAGATACTGCTATAATAGACAATGTTCCAAATCAAGTAAGCCTCTTCTGGAAGTGGTATCAAAACAACTGGATTTCATGGCCTTTCCTACCCTATCCTGGATGAACTACTGCACCAGTAGAGCTGGAGTGAAGACGGGAGCAGCCCCAGATGAAAACATTATAGACTTTTACTGTTATTAACAATGACTCAGTAGTTTTCATAAATAAATGCTTTCATCACTTTCCAATAGACTAAAATTATTGTTCTTTATAGTTGTATTCAGCTTTATAGTTGCATTGGGAGGGAAACATCTGTTGACCGCCTCACTTAGTCATTCTAGAAATCAATCAGGAAAACTTTTCTTTTAAGGTTTATTTTGTTTTTAATTGACATATAGTAATTATACATATGTATAGGGTACAGTGTGATGTTTTGATATATGTATACACCAGATCATGATCAAATTAGTGCAATTAGCATATCCTTTACCCAAATATTTATAATTTCTTTGTAGTGAGCACTTTCAAAATCATCTCTTCTAGCTATATGCAAATATGCAATACATTATCCTTAACTATAGTCATCCTACTGTGCAATCGAACAACAGAAATTATTCCTTCTATCTAACTGTAACTTTGTAACCATTGACCTACCTCCCCTCATTCTTCAATTTCCAGTATTCTCCCCAGCCTGTGACACTTGCTATTTTACTCTCTACTTCTTTGAAATAAATGTTTTTAGGTTCCACATATGTGTGAAATCGCATGGTATTTGTTCTTCTGTGCTTGGCTTATCTCACTTAACATAATGTCCTCTAGGTTCATCCATGTTGTCGCAAACAACAGGATTTTATTCCTGATATGATTTGGGTCTATGTCCCCGCCCAAATCTCATGTCAAATTGTAATCCCCAATGTTGGAGGTGGAGCCTGGTGGAAGGTGATTGGATCATGAAGACAGATTTCCCCTTTGGTGTTGTTCTTGTGATGGTAAGTGTGTTATCATGAGATCTGGTTGTTTAAAAGTGTGTAGCACCTCCCCACTGCTCTCTCCCCCTTCCTCCTGCTCTGGCCATATGAAGATGTGCCTGCTTCCCCTTCGCCTTCTGCCATGATTGTAAGTTTCCTGAGGCCTCCTCAGGCATGCTTCCTTTACAGCCTGTGGAACTATGAGCCAATCAAAACTCTTTTCTTATAAATTACCCAGTTTCAAGTATTTCTCTATAGCAGGATGAGAATGGGCTAATACAATTCCTTTTTATGGCTGAATAGTATTCCATTCTGTACACAGACACATTTTTTAGCCATTCATCTGTTGATGGACACATAGGTTGATTCTATATTTTGGCTATTGTGAATATTCATGCAATAAACATGGAAGTACAGATATCTCCTCAAAATACTGATTTTATTTCCTTTTAGATATATGCCCAGCAGTGCAATTGTTGGACCATATGGCAGTTCTATTTTTTATTTTTTGAGGAATCTTCATACTGTTTTCCCTAATGGCTGTACTAAATTACATCCCCACCAACAGTATATAAGAGTTCTTTCTCCACATTCTCTCCCATATTTCTTACTTTTTGTCTTTTTAATAATAGCCATTCTAACTGGGATGATGTTCTCATTCTGGTTTTGATTTGCATTCCTCTGATGATTAGAGATGTTGAGTATTTTTTCATGTATCTATTGTCCATTTGTATGTCTTCCTTTGAGAAATGTTTACTCAGGTCTTTTGCCATGTTTAAATTAGATTGTTTTGTTTTTTTCTATTGAGTTGACCTCCTTATATATTCTGACTATTAGCCTCTTGTCAGATACATACTTTGAAAATTTTTTCTCTCATTTTGTAGGTTGCCTCTTCACTCTGTTGATTGTTTCCTTTGCTGTACAGAAGCTTTTTAGTTTGATATAATCCCATTTGTTTATTTTTGCTTTTGTTGCTTATGATTTTGTGATCTTATCAAAAAAAGAAAAAAATCCTCGCCCTGACCAATGTCATGAAGAATTTCCCCTGTGTTTTCTTCTAGTAGTTTCATAATTTCAGGCCTTATATTTAAGTCTTTAATCCATTTTTAGTTGAATTTTGTATATGATGAGACATAAGGGTATAGTTTCATTCTTCTGCAGATGTGTAAATATCCAGTTTTTCTAGCACCATTTATTGAAAAGACTGCCTTTTCCTCAATATGTGTTCTTGGCACTTTTGTGGAAAACCAGATCCATTGATCTGGGTGTTTGTTTTTATGCCAGCCATGCTGTTTTGATTACTGTAGCTTTGTAGTATATTTTGAAGTCAGGTGGTGTGATGCTTCCAATTTTGGTCTTTTTGCTCAAGACTGCTTCAGCTATTCGGGGTCTCCTGTGGTTCCATATGAATTTTAAGATTGTTTTTTCTAGTTCTGTGAAGAATGTCATTGATATTTTGAAAGAGATTGCATTGAATCTGTAGGCCACTTTGAGTAGTATGAACATTTTAACAATATTAATTCTTCCAATGAATGAACACGGGATATCTTTCATTTGTTTGTTTCTTTCCATTTCTTTCATCAATGTGTTATCATTTTCATCATAGAGATCTTTACCTCCTTGCTTAAATTTATTCCTAGGTATTTTAATGTTGTTTAATTTTATTTAGGTTCAGGGGTACATGTGCAGGTTTGTTATACGTAAATTGCATGTCATAGGGGCTGACTAGACAGATTGTTTTGTCACTCAAGTATTAAGCATAGTACCTGATTGATAGTTTTTTTACCCTCACCCTCCTCCCATCCTCCGCCCTCAAGCAGGCCCTGGTCTCTGTTGTTCCCTGCGTTGTGTCCATGTGTACTCAATGTTTAGCTCCCACTTATAAGTAAGAACATGTGGTATTTGATTTTCTGTTCCTGTGTTGGTTCACATAGGATAATGGCCTTCAGCTCCATTCATGTTGCTGCAAAGGACATGATCTCGTTCTTTTTACAGCTGTGTAGCATTCCATGGTGTATATGTAGCGCATTTTCTTTATCCAATCTATCATTGATGGGCATCTAGGTTGATCCCATGTCTTTGCTATTGTGAATAGTGCTGCAATGAACACATGTGCACATGTTTCTTTAGGGAAGAACAATTTACATTCCTTTGGGTAGATATCCAATAATGGAATTGCTGGGTTGAATGGTAATTCTGTTCTGAGTTATTTGAGAAATCTCCAAATTGCTTTCCACAGTGGCTGAATGAATTTACATTCCCACAAGCACTGTATAAGTGTTCCATTTTCTTTAAAGCCTCACTAAGATCTGTTATTTTTTGACTTTTTAACAATAGCCATTCTGACTAGCAGGGAATGGTGTCACATTGTGGTTTTGATTTGCATTTCTTTAATTATTAGTGATGTTGATCATTTTCTATAAGCCTGTTGGCTGCATGTATGTCTTTTGTGAGAAGTGTCTGTTCATGTCCTTTGCCCATTTTTTAATAGGGTTGTTTGTTTTTGCTTGTTAATTTGTTTAAGTTCCTTATAGATTCTGGACATTAGACCTTTGTTGAATGAATAATAGTTTGCAAAAATTTTCTTCCGTTCTCTAGGTTATCTGTTTACTCTGTTGATAGTTTATTTTGCTGTGCAAAAGCTCTTCAGTTTAATTAGGTCTCATTTGACAATTTTTGTTTTTGTTGCAATTGCTTTTGGTATCTTCATCATGAAATCGTTGCCAGGGTCTATGTCTATAATAATATTTCCTAGGTTGTCTTTCAGGGTGTTTATAGTTTTAGATTTTTACATGTATGTCTTTAATCCATCTTGAGTTGATTTTTGTATATGGTGTAAGGAAAGTGTCCAGTTTCAAATATGGCTAGTTAGTTATCCCAGCACCATTTACTGAATAGGGAATCCTTTCTCCATTGCTTGCATTTGTCAACTTTGTTGAAGATCAGATGGTTGTAGATGTGCAGCATTATTTCTGGGCTCTCTATTCTGTTCTACTGGCCTATGTGTCTGTTTTGGTACCAGTATCATGGCATTATGGTTACTGTCGCCTGGTAGTATAGTTTGAAGTTGAGTAATGTGATGCCTCTGGCTTTGTTGTTTTTGCTTGGGATTGCCTTGGCTATTTGGGCTCATTTTTTATTCCATATGAATTTTAGAATAGTTTTTTCTAATTCGGTGAAGAATGTCAGTGGTAATTTGATAGGAAGAACATTGAATTTGTAAATTTCTTTGGGCAGTATGGCCATTTTAACAATACTGATTCCTCCTATCCATGAGCATGGAATGTTTTTCCATCTGTTTATTCATCTCTGATTTCTTTCAGCAGTGTTTTGTAATTCTTGTTGTAGAGCTCTTTTGCCTCCAGGGTTAGCTGTATTCCTACGTATTTTATTCTTTTGGGGGCTATTGTGAATGGGATTGCATTCTTGATTTGGCTCTCAGCTTGGATGTTATTGGTGTATAAAAATGCTACTGATTTTGGTACATTGATTTTGTATCCTGTGACTTTGCTCAAGTTATTTGTCAGACTGAGGAGCTTTTGGGCAGCAACTATGGGGTTTTCCAGGTATAAAATCATATCATATGTGAAGAGAGATAGTTATAGTTTTTCTCTTCCTATTTGGATGACTTTTATTTCTTTCTCTTGCCTGATTGCTCTGGCTAGGACTTCCAGTACAATGTTGAGTAGGAATGGTGAAAGGAGGCATCCTTGTCTTGCTCTAGATTGCCAGGGGAATGCTTGCAGATTTTGCCAATTCAGTATGATGTTGGCTGTGGGTTTTTTTAAATAGATAATTCATTATTTTGAAGTATATTCCATCAATACCTATTCTATTGAGAGCTTTTAACATGAAGCAGAGGTTGAATTTTATTGGAAGCCTTTTCTGCATCTATTGAGATGATTATGTGGTTTTTGGTTTTGGTTCTATTTATGTTGTGAATCACATTTGTTGATTTGCATACATTGAACCAACCTTGCATCCCAATGATAAAGCCTACTTTATCATGGTGAATTAGCTTTTTGATGTGCTGCTGAATGTTGTTTGCCAGCGTTTTGTTGAGAATTTTTTAATCTATGTTAATCAAGGATACTGACTTGAAGTTTCTTTTTTGTTGTGTCTCCACTAGGTTTTAGCATCAGAATGGTACTGCCCTCACAGACTGAGTTAGGGAGGAGTCTCTCTTCCTCAGTTTTTTGGGATAGAATAATTGCCCAATGGGTTCACCTTTCCTAATGCCTAGACAGAGCTGATCTGTCAAGACATGGGAATTGCAATAGAAAAAGTGTAATTCAAACAGAGACAGCTGTGTGGGAGACCAGAGTTTTATTATTACTCAAATCAGTCTCCCCAAGCATTCAGGGATCAGAGTTTTCAAGGACAACTTAGTGGGTGAGGGGAAGCCAGCGGGCCAGGAGTACTGATTGGTCAAGTTAGAGATGAAATCATAGGGAGTCAAAGCTGTCTTCTTATGCTGAGTCAGTTCCTGAGTGGGGGCAACAAGATCAGATGAGCCAGTTTATCAATCTGGGTGGTGCCAGTTGATCTATTGCAGGGTCTACAAAATATCTCAAGCACTGATCTTAGGAGCAGTTTAGGGAAGGTCAGAATCTTGTAGCCTCCAGCTGCATGACTCCTAAACCATAATTTCTAATCTTGTGGATAATTTCTTAGTCCTACAAAGACAGCCTAGTCACCATGCAAGAAGGAGGTTTGTTTTGGGAAAGGGCTATTATAATGTTTGTTTTAAACTATAAACTAAGTTCCTCCCAAAGGTAGTTTAGCCTGTGCCCAGAAAGGAACAAGGACAGCTTAAAGGTTAGAGCCAAGATGGAGTCAGTTAGATTAAATCTCTTTCGTTGTCCCAGTCATAATTTTGCAAAGGCAGTTTCAATAGTTTCAGTAGGAATTGTACCAACTCTTTATACATTTGGTAGAATTTGGCTGTGAATCCATCTGGTTCTAGACCTTTTCTGTTTAGTAGGCTTTTTATTACTGATTCTATTTCTGAACATTTTACTGGTCTGTTCATGGATTCAGTCTCTTTCTGGTTCAATCTTGGGAGGCTGTATTTTTCCAGTAATTTCTCTATTTCTTCTAGGTTTTCTAGCTTGTGTGCACAGAGATGTTTGTAGTAGTCTCTGAAGATTTTTTGTATTTCTGTGGGGTCAGTGGTAATGTCCCCTTTGTCATTTCTGATTGTGTTTATTTGAATCTTCTCTCTTTTTTCTTTATTAGTCTAGCTAGTTATCTATCTAACTTATGTATTTTTTCAAAAAACCCACTCCTGGATTCACTGACTTTTGTATGGTTTTTTGCATCTCAATTTCCTTCAGTTCAGCTCTAATTTTGCTTATTTTTTATCTTCTTCTAGCTTGGGGTTGGTTTGCTCTTGTTTCTCTAGTTCCTCTAGTTGTGATGATAGGTTGTTGATTTGAGATCTTTTCAATTTTTTGGGTGGGCATTTAGTGTTATAAACTCCCTCTTAACACTGCCTTAGCTGTGTCCCAGAGATTCTGTTATGTTGCATCTTTGTTCTCATTAATTTCAAAGAATTTCTTGATTTCTGCCTTAATTTCATTGTTTACCCAAAAGTCATTCAGGAGCAGGCTGTTTGATTTCCTTGTAATTACACAGTTTTCAGCAAGTTTCTTAGTATTGATATCTCTTTTTACTGTGCTGTGATCCAAGAATCTGGTTGGTATGATTTCTGGGTTTTTTTTATTTGCTAAGGATTTTTATGTGTCTGTGTGATTGATTTTACAGTGTGTGCCATGTGCAGATGAGAAGAATGTATATTATGTTGTCTCTGGATGGAGTGTTCTGTGGCTGTCAATTAGGTCCATTTGGTCAAATGTCCAAGTTCACATCTTGAATATCTTTTTTCTGCCTCAATTATCTGTCTAATACTGTCAGTGGGGTGTTAAAGTCTTCCATTATTATTGTGTCATTACCTGTCTCTTTGTGGGTCTCCAAGAACTTGTTTTATGAATCTGGGTACTTCTGTGTTGGGTGTGTATATATTTAGGATAGTTAGGTTTTCTTGTTGAATTGAACCCTTTATCATTATGTAATGCCCTTCTTTGTCTTTTTTGATCTTTGTTAGTTTAAAATCTGTTCTGTCTGAAGTTAGAAGAGCAACCTGTCCTTTTTGCTTTTCTTCATTTGCTTGGTAGATTTTTCTCCATCCCTTTACTTTGAGTTTGTGGGTGCCATTGCATATGAGATGGGTCTCTTAAAGACAGCATACCACTGAGTCTTGCTTCTTTATCCAACGTGACACTGTGTGCCTTTTAATTGTGGCATTTAGCCCATTTACATTCAAGGTTAGTACTAATATATGCAGATTTGTTCCTGCCATCATGTTGTTAGCTGGTTATTATGCAGACTTGTTTATGTGGTTGCTTTATAATGTCACTGGTCCATATACTTAAGTGTGTTTTTGCAGTGGCCAGTAACAGTCTTTCCTTTCCATGTTTAGCACTCTCTTCAGGACCTCTCGTAAGGCAGGTCTGGTGGTAACAAAATCCCTTAGCATTTGTTTGTCAGAAAAGAAACGTATTTCTCCTTTGCATATAAAGCTTAGTTTGGTTGAATATGAAACTCCTGGTTGGAAATTATTTTAAGAATGCTGAATATAGATCCCCAGTCTCTTCTGGCTTGTAGGTTTTCTGCTGACAGGTCTGCTATTAGCCTGATGGAGTTAGCTTTGCAGGTGACCTATCCCTTCCCTCTTGCTACCTTTAACACTTTTTCTTTCATTTCAACCTTGGAGAATCTGATGACTATGTGTCTTAGGAATAGTCTTCTTTGTGGTATTTTGCAGGAGTTCGCTGCATTTTCTGAATTTGAATGTTGACCTCTCTAGTGAAGTTGGGTGGGGGTTTCAGTTGTCAGACAAGCCTTATCCTTGCTGGGTTGGCCGTAATCTGCTGTCCACGTACTTCCCAGGGAAACATGGGGTTGTGCCTGCCTTCAGAGTTCAGGCAGAAGCAGGACTGCTGAGCTTGCAGCTCTAAACAGGCATGGCTTTCGTGGCTACCAGTGGTAGGTTTGGGTGGAGATGCATGCCCTACTGTCCAGGTGCTTCCCAGGAAAACAGGTGGCTGAACCTACCAGCTGAGTTCACACAGAAGTGGGACCACTGGTCCAGAAACTCTAGCAGGCATTGCCTGCCTGGCTATCAGGTGTCTGCAAACTTGCCTCCAACAGGTTACATAGTAAATATTTTAGGCTTAGAGGAGCAGTCCCCAACCTTTTTGGCACCAGGGACCAGTTTCAATTTCATGGAAGATAATTCTTCCTGAATTCTGCAGGCAGGCACAACCCCATGTTTCCCTGGGAAGTGCATGGACACCACATTACAGCCAATCTGGCAAGGGTAAGTTGTGTGCCCTGCCATCTGGATGTTTCCTGGAACAGGAGGCTGCACTCTCCAGCTGAGTTCTCACAGAAGTGAGACCACTAAGCTGGAAGATCTAGCAGGCATTACCTGCCAGGCTTCTAGTGGCAGGGGTGGGTGGATCCACCCACCCCTGCCATCAAGGCATTTCCCAGGACCACAGGAGGCTGCACCCTCCAGCTGAGTTCACACAGAAGTGGGACCACTGGGCCAGAAGCTGTACCATGTGCTATATGTCTGGCTACCAGCTGCAGGGGTGGGTGGAGTTACATGCCCAGCTGTCCAAGTGTTTCTCAGGACAACAAGAGGCTGCACTCTCCAGCTGTGTCCACATAGAGGTGGGGTCACTAGGCCAGAAGCTCTAGTGGGCATTGCCTGCCTGGCTACCAGTGGCAGGGGTGGGTGGGGTCACACATCCTACCATTTGGGTATTTCTCAGGACAACAGGAAGCTGCACCTTCCACATGAGTTCATACAGAAGTGAGATTACTGGGCTGGAAGCTCCAGCAAGCATTATACCCCTGGCTACCAGTAGTAGGGGCAGGTGGGGTCATGCACCCTACTGTCTGGATGCTTCCCAGGGCAACAGGAGGCTGTGTCCCCCCGCTGAGTTCACACAAAAGTGGAACTATTGGGCCAGAAGCTCTAGCAAGCATTGCCAGCCTGGCTACCAATGGTGGGAGTGGGTGGTGTAGCCAGCCAAGTTCAGGCTGAAGCAAGATGGCTGGGCTGGAAGTCACCAGCCCTGTTTGTTGAGGAGGGATGAAGCAATCTTAGTGTTCCCAGGAACTACAACTGCAGCCTCTGTTGGGGCTATGACACCAGTTCTGTTCTTTTCCAGGGATCAAGGCCTGTAAAGGTCCCCATGGACTTGAGAGTTGCCCTGCAAAATGTCCAGATGGCTTTCTGCCTCAGTCTAGAAGTATCAGGGAAGGGAGTTGCTGGGGGGCCAGGGAGATTCTTCCATTTCTTGTCTTGCACACATGCCTGTGGAGACCGTGAATCTTCCAACCTTCCTGGGGCCTCTCACTCACTCACCCTTTCCCATGTCGGAGAGGTTCTCCAGGCACCACACTGAGCCCAGACAGGCTGGTGCCCAGCTTCACTTCTCTCTTCTGTGTCCCCTTGCTGCCTTGATGGATTCCAACATGGTTTCTCAGATGATCAGCCTAGAGGGTCAGCATTCACTAGCCATTTTTGTTTCTTCTCCATGAGAGCAGTGTACATGAGCTGCTTCTAGTCCACCATCTTGGCCCCTTTCCAATTTTTTTAGTCATTGTAAATGGAATCGTTTTCTTGATTTTCTTTCTCAGATAGTTTGCTGTTGGAGTATAGAAACACTACTGATTTTTGTATGTTGATTTTGTATCCTGCAACTTTACCAAATTCATTTATTGGTTCTATTAGTTTATTAGTAGAATCTTATATATAGACATGATCTTATATATAGAATACTCTAAAGGGACAATCTGACTTCCTTTTTTCCATTTTGGATGCCCTTTATTTCTTTCTCTTGCCTGATTGCCCTGGCTAGGACTTCCAGTACAATATTCAATAGAAGTGGTAAAAGTGGGGATGCTTATCTAGTTCCAGATCTCTGAGGATAAGCTTTTAACTTTTCCCTGTTAAATGTGGTGTTAGCCATTAGTTTGTCATATGTGGCCTTTATTTTGTTGAGGTATGTTCATTCTAGACCTAATTTGTTGAGGATTTTTTAATCATGAAAGGATGTTGATTTTTATCAAATGCTTTTTCTATGTCTGTTGAAATGATCATATGGTTTTTTCCTTGATTCTGTTAATGCAATGTATTACATTTATTGACTTTCATATTTTGAGCCATTCTTGCATCCTTTTGATGAGTCCCGCTTGATCATAGTAAATAATCTTTTTAACATGCTGCTGGATTCAGTTTGCTAGTATGTTGCTGAGGATTATTGCATCCAAATTAATCAAGGATATAGCCCTATAATTTTCTTTGGTTGTTGTTGTATCCTCATCTGGTTTTGTTATCAAGGTAATACTGGCCTCCAATAATGAGTTTGGAAGAATTCTCTCCCCTTCAGTTTTTTAGAATAGTTTGAGAAGGTCCGGTATTAGTTTAAATGTTTGGTAAAATGTTTAGAACAGTTTGTGAAAGTCCGGTATTTTTTAAATGTTTGGTAAAATTAGCAGTGAAGTCACCAGGTCCAGAGCTTTGACAAGAGATCTTTATTACTAATTTAATCTTTTTTTTGTTATTCATCTATTCAGACTTTTCTATCTCTTCATGATTCAATCTTGATAGGTTGTATGTGTCCAGAAATTATTCATTTCTTCTAGTTTTCTTTAACTTTTTGGCAGGTAGGTATTTACAATAGTCTCATGTGATCCTTTGTATTTCTGTGGTATCAGCTGTAATTTATCCTTTTTTATCTCTCTATTTATTTGAGTATTTTTCTGTTTTTCTTAGTCTAACCAAAGGTTTGTCAATTTTGTTTACCTTTTTAAAAAACTAACTCTGTTTCATTGATCTTCTGTAATTTGTTTATGCTCCGATCTTTATTTTTTTTTTCCGTCCACTAGCTTTTGGTTTAGTTTTTTCTTGTTTTTCAGTTCCTTGAGGTGCAAGATTAGCTTTCTGAATTGAGGTCTTTCTACTGTTTTGATGTAGGCATTTATTGCGTAAATTTCCCTCTTAAAAGTGCTTTTGCTATATTCCACGGATTTTGGGGATATGTGATTCCATTTTCATTTGTCTCAAGAAATTTATTTAATTTTTTAAAAAATTCATTTATTGACCCATTAGTTTTTCAGAAGTGTGTTGTTTAATTTCCACGTATTTTTACAGTTTCCAACTTTCCTCCTGTTATTGATTTCTAGTTTTGTTCTATTGTGGTAGGAAAAAATACTGGTATGATTTCAATTTTTTTAATGTTGAAGACTTGTTGTATGGCCTAACATATGTTCTATCCCAGAGAATGTTCCATGTACTATTAAAAAGAAGGAGTATTCTGCAACTCTTGTATGGAATGTTCTGAAAATGTCTTTGGTTTAGAGTGTGGCTTACCTTGACGATTCTTTGTTGATTTTCTGTGTGGATGATCTGCACATTGCTAAAAGTGGGGTGTTGAAGTCCCCTACTATTATCGTATTGCAGTCTATCTCTCCCTTTAAGTTTATTGAATATTTTCCTTATATATTTATGTACTCCAATGTTAGGTGCATGTATACTTATAATTTTTATATTATCTTTCTGTACTGACCTCTTTATACAATGGCCTTCTTTGTCCCTTTTTACAGTTTTTGGCATAAAGTCTATTTTATCTTATATACGTATAGCTACTCCTGCTCTTACTTGGTTTTCCTTTGCATAAAATATATTTTCCCATCCCTTTGCTTTTGATCTATTCATGTCCTTCCAGGTGAAAGTGGGTTTCTTGTAAGCAGCATATAGTTGGGTCTTGGTTTTTTAATCCATTCAGCCACTCTATGTCTTCTAATTGTAAAATTTAATTCTTTTACATTCAAGGTAATTATAGATAGGTAAGGGCTTTAGTACTGCCTTTTTGTTACTTGCTTTCTAATTGTTTTGTTGATCCTTCTTCTTATTTTCTTCCTCACATACTCTCTTCTTTTGTGATTAAGTGATTTTCTCCAGTAGCATGCTTCCTTGCTATTTAACTTTAGTGTCTCTATCACTTTGTCATTACCATGTGGCTTACAATAAGCATCCTATAGTTATAACAAGTTATTTAAACTGATAATCTAACTGATCACAAAAGGAAAAAAAGAAACAAAAAGAACTGCACACTTCAACTCCGTTGTCTTCCAACATTTTGAATTTTTGATGTCACAATTTATATCTTTTATATTGCCTGTCTCTTAACAAATTATTTTAGTTATTATTTTTAATTGTTTTCTCTGTTGGTCTGCATACTAAGGATATAAATGATTTACACACCACAATTACAGTATTAAAGTATTCTGAACTTGTTTGTATACTTACTTTTGCCAGTGAGTTTCATACCTTCAGATGTTTCATTGTTACATGTTAGCATCCTTTTGTTTCCATTTGGAGAACTCCCTTTAGCATTTTTAGTAAGATAGGTCTGATGGTGACAAATTTCCTAACCTTTTGTTTTTCTGTTCTGAAAAATAGTTTTGCTGGCTATGATATCCTTGTTTGACAGTTTTTTTCCTTCAGCATTCTGAGCATATCATCCCACTCTCTCGTAGTCTGCAAGGTGTATGCTGAGAAGTTTGCTGCCATATATATTAGAATTCCTTTATATGTTATTTGTTTTTTTTTTCTCTTGCTGCTTTCAGAATCTTCTTTGTCTTTGACTGAAATAGTTTTTATATATGTCCCCAGCATATCTCATGTTAAAATGTAACCCCTAATGCTGGAGGTGGGAACTAATAGCAGATGTTTAAATCATGGGGACAGATCCCTCATAAATGGCTCAGTGCCCTTTCTGTCGTACTGAGTGAGTCTCACTCTATTAGGTCACATGAGAGCTCATGAGAGCTGATTTTTTTAAAGAGAATAGCACCTTCCTTCCACCATCTTCCTCCCTCTCTTGTCATGTGACATGCCTGCTCCCCCTTCCCCTGCTGCCATGATTAAAAGTTTCCTGAGTTCTTGACCAGAAACAGATATGGCACCACACTTCTCACACAGCCTGAAAAACCTCTTTTCTTCATAAATTACCCAATCTCAGGTGTTCCTTTATAGCAACGCAAAATAGACTAACACATTGACCTTTCAGAGTTTGACTATCCTACGCCTTAGGGTAGTCTTACTTGGGTTGTATCTGATTAGTGAACTTTAGTCTTCCTCTATCTGGATATGAATAACTTTTTGGATATAAAAAGTTTGGAAAGTTTTCTGTTATCATTTCTTTGAAGAAACCTTCTACACCTTCATGTTTCTCTGCTACTTCTTGAATTCCAATGATATGAATGTTTGCTTTTTTGAAGATAACCCATAGATTCCATAAGCTTTTTTCATCCCTTTTTATCGTTTTGTCTTTTTGTCTATGTATTTTTAAATAGCCTGTTTTCTGAGGTCACTCTTTCTTTCAATAGCTTGATCAATTCTGCTATTGATACTGTCTATTGCATTTTTTATTTCATTCATTGTAGTTTTTACATCCAGAACTTGTTGTATTATTTAAATCTCTCTGTAAAATTTCTCTAATAAATTTCTGAATTGTTTATCTGTGTTTTCTTGAAGTTCACTGAGCTGCCTTATCACAGCTATTTTGAATTCATTGTCTGACAGAGCACACATCTTATCTCTTTAAGGTCTGTCACTGGTGCCTTGTTTTGTCTGTTAAATGAGGTCATAATTCCCAGACTGTTCTTTATCCTTGCAGACATATGTTGATGCCTACTCTTTGAAGACTTAGGTATGTATTCCAGTCTTTGTAGTCTGCTTGTGTTTGTGCCCATCCTTCTTGAGTGGGCCTGCCCAAAAATCTAAGCCGGCTGACCTTTTTCAGTCAGTGACTACTGGAAATATTTCAGCAGTAGAGGGCGCCCTAAGCTCAGATTCTCTATAAGTCTAGCTATAGCTTCAAGGTTGGTGTGGCACCTCGACCCAGATGAACTTGGGGAAGACTCAAGGAGGATACCCAGGATGTGTAGGAAAGCTAACCAGGGACCCAATTCTGCAAGCCTGTCCCATGTGCCCAACAGGCACACATTTAGCAGAAGTTTATTGTATAGGTGTGACAGTTCCTTGATTGCTGAGAGAGGGGCTGGAGCCAAGAATGAGCCCCCTCAGAATTCACCATGGGACAGAGGCTGATAAGCTTGCCCCATTGTCCCAGACTTGCACACTTCCCAGTGGTTTCCTGCATGGGCAAGAGGGTTCCCCAATTGCAGCAAAAGGAGACAGCTGATACTGTGCCCCCTCAGGATTTGCTGTGGAATGGTGGCTGGTGGGCTCCTCATAGAAGTTTAGACAGACAGGTAATGCCCAGTCTTCAAGATAAAGACAGCTTTCCCTCTGAGACCAGCTGAAGAGGGTTGGAGCTGACATACAGGGTGACCTTCAGATCCACTGCTGAGATTGATATCAGTGGACAGACAAGCCTTCCTGCCAAGGCATTAATGTGCATGATTCCTCCTGGACTCCTTGGAAGAGAGTTTTGGTTGAAGGCTCAAGGCCAAATGGGGCTGTGGCCAAGCCCTTCGGGGAATTAAGCTGTTTCTGGATTTGAACCTGGAGCATGATTGTAGGGTCTGCTACCTGGGTGCTGGCATGCACTCTCAGAATGGCCTTCCTATGTCTTAGACTCCACTGAGGTTTCGTAACCTCCTATCTGAATTCCAAGGCTCCCTCAAAGAGATTGCATTCTGTAAATGGGTACAGAATTTTTATTATTGTGGGGCAATATAAGTGGGTTATCTCTGATGCTGCCATCTTGCTGACATCATCAGCTCCAAGAAAACTTTTTAAAATCTGTTTTGCAGTATATGTATTTATTCTCCCCTCAATTCATCTTAAAGCCCTTTTCTAACAAGGAAGGAAGAAAAGGAAAAACAGGAGACAGCAAGAAAGGAAAGAAAGAGTTCCCCAAGCAAGAACATTAAGGAAAAGAATTTTTGAAGAGATTTTACTGGTTTTTCCTTTTTTTTAATATATTTTCATTTACCATTTTGTAATTTTAACTTTGGGTTTTCTACTATTCATTTAATGTTTGGATAAGTAATAAATGTGTGTGGTTCAAAAATTAAATTTAAAAGTGTATATATGGAGTCTGCCTTTCAATCTAATTCTCACCCAATCCTTCCACTGGCTGCTTTTTAAATTTTTATTTATTTTATTTATTGATTTTGTGTACTGCCATAGTTTTTTATGGAAATGCAATCATATATGAAGATATGTTCTTGATTCTCTCCCTTTTCTAATAGAAGTCAAAATATAATACATACACTGCTTGCTCTTGCTTTTTTCACTTAAAAATAGATGCTGGAATGTTTTCCGTATCATTCCAGCATTTCCTCATGCTTTTACTCAGCTGCATTGTATTTCATTATAGATGTAGCATAATTTATTTGAGCAATTCTTTATTGATAAATCATACACAGGAAAATTTCTATACATAATCTATGTCATACACAGGAAATCTCTCTACACAATCTATGTGAAGTGAGGTAAAATCCCTTCTGCTCTCAGCATTCCCCTAAGCCAGCTGGATGAGGGAATACGGATGAGGGAGTGTGGTTCTTAGCTGGATGAGGGAGTGTGGTTCCCTCTAGCCCTTTTCCCAATCACATCGCCCCAACCCCAAGTGAGGTCACCAGTTAAAATGTGATAAGAATGGGTGGATTAGGAAAATCCTGAAAACCCAGCCACCTTTGTCAACCATGGAGAACTTCCTTCTCGGTAGCCTAGCCAAATCTGAGATCTCCCAGATCCTGCACACACCTGTGCATATGTTTCCTGATTCACAGTTGTAAAAGAAAAACACCTTTATAACATAGGACAGGCTAAGATTTTTACCTTTATAATAATTATTATAAAAGATACATATTCCGGCCGGGCGCGGTGGCTCACGCTTGTAATCCCAGCACTTTGGGAGGCCGAGGCGGGCGGATCACGAGGTCAGGAGATCGAGACCACGGTGAAACCCCGTCTCTACTAAAAATACAAAAAATTAGCCTGGCGTGGTGGCGGGCGCCTGTAGTCCCAGCTACTCGGAGAGGCTGAGGCAGGAGAATGGCGTGAACCCGGGAGGTGGAGCTTGCAGTGAGCCGAGATCGCGCCACTGCACTCCAGCCTGGGTGAAAGAGCAAGACTCCGTCTCAAAAAAAAAAAAAAAAAAAAAAAAAAGATACATATTCCTTTCTTGACATTTGTTGAAGTTAAGTAAAGGTTTCTATAACAGAAAAGACGTTTGGGTGAGGCTGACACTATATTTCTTTCTGTAAAAACTTGTTCTAACCCATATTACTATTCAGGGGTGGGTAAGGGGGCTATGTTAATACTGCATGTCATTGGCCACCCACTCCTCTGTCTGATTCAGGATTGGATGTCCAGCCCAAAGAGTACCAAGCTTTAACTGGCCAGGAATTTATGCATGTTTTTCAATCAACAATTTATTCCAGAAGACACAGAGAACAGAAAGGCATAGTGGGCACTTGAACTGAAAAGTGATGTACATGACTGAGGAAACGTCTGCCCAGGAACGACATTTCTGGGAGTAAATTGAAGCAAAAGCCCTCTCCTTGATAGCAACCTAAGGCCAATCCTCCCTTCTGGATCAACTTCAAAGCCCTTCTTCATTAGCTAAGGATGTAAATGACTCGACTGCTCAAGGCAAAGAGCATTTGTACAGGCAGCAATGTCACAAACGATCATCAAACACAGTATCTGTTCTGCCTATCAAGATCCCAGCATAGTAAGGGCCTCTTAGATGCACCCTGTATCCCCCTTTTCACCCCCCAAAAAACTGGCCCTCCTCTGCCCTTCAACTGTCTCTCCTTTTTGCACTCCTTTAATTGCACTTGTTTTTGAAGCCCACGAATTTATTATTCAGAAAACAACCTTCTCTGCAATATCAACCTTAATTAACTGTGTTCTTTTTCTATCGCCTCCCACCCTCCACTTTATGCATTTGAATTAAGGCACTCCAGAGCCCCTGGCCAGCACCCCTCCCCCATCACACACCCATCAGAGTCTTACCAGCCAACCGTGACCAGATAAGGGAAAATGGAATTTCTTATCTCTGGCTGCCAATGTGAAAGGGTCAAGGTTACCAAGGAGAGACCTTCCAAAAGGAAGGAGAGAAAAAAGGAAGCCAAGCCTCCCTGGTTTCCATGGTAACAGAAGGTTGAATCATGGTGCATCCCCGAGAGCCTGGCCTGCTTAGCGCTGCTGACATCTTTCCACTTCATTAGCCTCTTTATCAAGTGACTCTGCATAGGACTAAGTGTATTGTGGTGTCAGGGTGCACTGCAGATGATTCAAAAACAGGGTGACCTTTTCCACTGATCCCCAGTGCCTTCTGGGACCACAGACACTTACACCCTGCCTCCTGGGTCCTCTTAAAGGCTTGGCTTGCTCTTCACTCTTTCTAATCAAAACTCCATCACTGAGAGGCCCGGAGGTGCCCTTACCCAGCAGCCCAGCAAGCCAGGACCCCAGCTGTCAGTGATGCACAGCACCCGAGCCAGGAGGAAGATTAATGACTTTACCCACAGAAAATGGATAAAACAGGCCCCAAAAAGACAACAAACGCAGGGCAGTCTGTGAGGAAGGCTCTGACAGCAACAAATACCGACTGACATAGCATTGTGTTTTCTTTCTAGATGACTCAGAGCTGCCAGTGGAAACACAGATTCATTTAATAAGCACTTCAGTGAGACAAAGGGACCTTTGGGGGTTAAGATTGATCTCCATCTCATGTGTGTGCACTCCAATGTACATGTGTGTGACAACGAATGTCGGTGCTCAGTATTGTCCCTTTGGAAATCCAAGGAGCATGCTGTAATTTCCCAATCTCGTCTCCATGCTTCAACAGATTTGTCACTGGTAGAGTATCTCAACCATGAAAACTCTCCTGTGACCAAGAGCCCAGGGCTGAAAGAAAATCAGTTAGGAGACTTAAAACATCTTTAATAAATTTGACCTCTCCTTCAGGAACCCTTTACAGATCTGTGTCCAGGGGAGGAATTTCCTTCTCCTCTTGTACACAGGCTGCAATGCTTTTTACCCCAGAAACATGCTGGGCCAAGTGGCAGACAAAGGAGATAGGAGCCAGGGGAATGAGACTGACAAGGAGTTTCTGGGAGAGCTGGGGCTGCCTTGGTTTTATTTTGTTTTCTTCCTTCCAAATTAATTCACAACTGCTGTGTTGCAGAGTCCAGGGAATCTGATTCCCCTGTCCCAGTGCCAATACCAACAACCGTGTGATCTTGAAGGAGTGACTTGCTCTCCCTGGGCCTCACATTGCCCATCAGAGGAATGAGAGGGCTGAATTGGGTCATGGCTAAGATTCCTTCCAGGTCTCTCCAGAGCAGGGGTCAGCCCTAACTGCCTTGTCTCTCACACCCACACCCCAGAACGGCCTCCCTCCTAAATCTTTTTTTAAATCCCATTTACTCCACACTATACCCACCCTCAATGCCCTGGCTCTGAACCTGGTCAGAGCTTCATTATCTCCTGCTGGACTAGTACCATGACCTCCTACTGGACCCACAGAATTGTTCTCTTCCCATTCATTCTTCAGAGCAGCAGTTCTTAAAGTGTGGCCCCAGGCCAGCAGCATCAGTATCACCTGGGAACTTGTTAGAAATGCAAATTATTGGGCCCCACCCCAAATCAAACATTTTCTGTGAGGGCCCAAATATCCGATTCTCCCAGATCCTTAGTTTGGACTCCTCCGGGCCTCTACAGGTCCCCAACTCACCACTCCCTTCCTTGGAAAATATTTACTCTCTAGTAACCCCAAACTTGTTATTTCCAAATACACCATGCTGTGTCACACCTCTGGCCCCACATAAGTCATTCCTTCTAGCTGGAATAGTCCTATGACCAGTCTTCACTTTGTAGGGCTAAGTGCTTCTCAACCCTCTCAACTGAATAGCTTTTGACATCCTTCCAAAGGCACCCCTACAGATAATAGCCCTCCAAAAAGACTTCCCTGGCTTCTCCCACCTCTAAAACTATGTACTCCTATGATTCCTTGTGTATGCCTCCAAACAGCACATGCCACTTTGCATAGTAGGCAGGATTCTGTGATGTCCCAAAGATTTTCCATACACCCCCTCCTAGTGTACATAATTTCATAATTATGCCCTGCATAATTTCTGGGACAGTGATTATGATAGAGGCAGGAGGCAGAGAAATTCTAGGCAGACTTGGGACAGGTCCCCAGTGAAACCCCACCTTTGAGCTGAAAAGCCTGAAACCCACGGCCCAAAGTGAGAACTTCTATCCCTGTTTGCCGGTTCTCTCCCAGTTGGTTCTTTCTGAATAATGTCTTTTTACCAATCAAATGTTCTCTTTTCCAAAACTACCTATGGCCCACCTCACCCCACATCCTGTGCCTATAAAGACCCCAGAATCAGTCAGTAAAGGAGAGAGAAGCAGCTTGACTGGAGAGAGGTGACTTGACTTCAGAGGGACAACTGGACTTCAGAGGAGAGACAGCTTAACTTCGGAGAGATAGCTTAACTATGGGGAAGAGCTGACTAGAGACAGCTGGACTTCAGAGGAAGATTTTCTGCCCGTCTTGTGCCCTCTCCAGCTCCCCTCTCTGCTGAGGGCCATTTCCCATTGCTTAATAAAATTATCCACCTTCACCATCCTTCAAGTGTCTGGGTGACCTCATTCTTGGATGCCAGACAATCAGGACCCACCGGGTGTGGGTACCCAAAAAAGGCTGTCACACTGGCCATCTGCCCTCACTAATGGAGGGCAGCCACCCCATGCAACAAGGCAAGGGACCCACTGAGCTGATAACACACCACTGTCCACAGACAGCAGAGCTAAGAGAGCATTGTAACACATCCCCTGGGGCTTCAGGGGTTGTAGGCACCCCCAGCGGGGCACCGACGTGAGGCCCACACAGAACCTGCTCCTGCTGGCACCTAAAGCAGCTGATCAGATCCCGCATTCACTCACTCACATGCTCCCTCCTGCAAGGGGTTGAGCCCAGTAAGCCAAGTAAACAGGACACCCCCATTGCAAGTCTGACAAAGGGGTGAAGAAAAATCCTGCATCAATTATAATGGATTATACTCCTGTAATTACATTATGTTATATAGTATATGCTATTTGGTTGACCTTAAAATAGGAAGATTAACCAGGTGGTCTTGACCTAATCACAAGAGTGCTTTAAAAACAGTGCTTTCAAAACAGTGCTTTCTCCAGCTGATTGCAAAAATAAAAGTCAGAGAGATTCAACATGAGGAAGATTCTTAGTTGCTGAGATGGAAGGACCCTGGGGCAAGGATCTAAGAGCAGTCTCTAGGAGCTGAGAACTGTCTCTGGCTGACAGCTAACAAGGAAATGGGGACTTTAGTCCTATGACCTTGAGGAACTGGATTCTGCCAACAAGGATGAGCTTGGAAGTAGATTATTCCACAGCCTCCGAACAAGAAGTCAGTCCAGCCAACACCTCCATTTCAGCCTTGTGATGCCCTGAACTGATATACCACGATGGGTTTCTGACCTACAGAAATGTGAGCTAATAAATCAGTGTTGTTTTAAGTCACTAAATTTGTGGTGACTTTTTGCACAGCAACGGAAAACTAATAACCTTGTATTGTAATTCTCTGTTTGCATAGCAACTCCCTCACTGACTGAGCTCCTTAAAGATACTGCTAGCTGGGCACAGTGGCTCACACCTGTAATCCCAGCACTTTGGGAGGCCAAGGCGGGCCAATCACCTGAGGTCAGGAGTTCAAGACCAGCCTGGCCAATGTGGTGAAACTCCGTCTCTACTAATAATACAAAAATTAGCCAGGCATGGTGGCACACGCCTGTAATCCAGCTACTCGGGAGGCTGAGGCAGAAGAATCCACTTGAACCCAGGAGGCGGAGGTTGCAGTGAGCTGAGATCACGCCATTGCACTCCAGCCTGGGTGACAAGAGGGAAACTCAGTCTCAAAATAAAAATAAATATATAGATAGATAGAGACTGCTTCATTAATTCTTGCATCACCAGCAACTTTCTGGGGCATGCCCAGAGGAGGTTCATAGTAAATGCTTACTGGGTGAATAGATAGATAGATGGGTAGATGGATGGATGGATGGATGGATGGATGGATGGATGAATCATGGAGCACGTGATACCATTGTTCCAGTGGTTGCTTTAAATATGGGGGAAAATCTAACATAAAAAGGGGATAGAGTATGTAAATAAACAATAAAAACCAGGATGGGATAAAGTGATTTTTTTGTCCCATCATTGATTTTTGTAGCATAGAGGCCTTTTGCTGGTTAACACTGAGTATCAACTTGATTGGATTGAAGGATACAAAGTATTTATCCTAGGTGTGTCTGTGAGGGTGTTGCCAAAGGAGGTTAACATTCGAGTCAGTGGGTACGAAAGGCAGACCCACCCTCAATCTGGGTGGGCACAATCTAATCAGCTGCCAGAGTGGCTACAATATAAGCAGGCAGAAAAATGTGAAAAGAGAGACTGGCCTAGCCTCCCAGCCTACACCTTTCTCCGGTGCCAGATGCTTCCTGCCCTCGAACATTGGACTCCAAGTTCTTCAGTTTTGGAGCTCGGACTGGCTCTCCTTGCTCCTCAGCCTGCAGATGGACTATTGTGGGATATTGTGATCATACGAGTTAGTATTTAATAAACTCCTCTTTATATATATGACTATTCCACTAGTTCTGTCCCTCTAGAGAACCCTGACTAATACAGGCCTCTTCATCTGTTAGGAGTTTGTCCTTCATTTATCTCTTACAGATCAACATCTTATAGCATTAAGCTAAAGATATGTGCCCTTGTCAAGCAAGTGAGACCTGTTGCCTATCACCAGTAGCAGCAGTATCAAAACGTCAACCCATTGCATGGTTTGTAGATGTCAAGATTACCAAGAAAGACACAATTCCCAGAGGCACTGGTTGGAACAGCATCTTAGAGAAAAGACAGAGCAAGGTCAGCTTCAATAGTGACCATTGGTCTCCCAGGGCCAGCCAGCCCTGGAGCTGATGCAGGCAGATTGTCTGCATGCACTCCTCTTTTATGAAAGGCAAAGGACTGTGTTCTGAACAGATATAGCAGTGGGATTGCCAGGTGTGGTGCCCCATGATGCACATACTTAAGCAAAACAAAAAAGTTAATATCAAACCCAGAACAGGGAAAGATACTCCCAAACAGGGCAATCAATCTAGCACAGGCCGTGATGGCTTTTTATCTCTATATAAGAAAATGTTCCAGGTCTGAGGACACACTCATAAGTAACCATGCAAGGATCAAAGAGGCTGCATGTGATTGCCTTTTCCAGCCCCAATATGGATGTCTATTATTGCTGTGTCTAACTCCCCCTTCTCTTTGAGTCAATGTTGCCCTGTGTGTAATGTTGGTAGGGTTCAGTACCCAGCCTTTACCTCAGAAGTCCAAAAGTTGGGGGTTCTGCCTGTATGTATTCCCTGGAAATTCAGAAGATAGACCCTTCATCCAGAAGCTAGAGTGAGTGGTATGAAGACTCTGGGATAGTCAGGTTTATTCCTGGCAGCCATAAGGGTATCTAATTCCTGGTGTCTAATGACAGGTCAAGCGCTATCCTAGAGAAGCAAAGGATGCTTCCTGGCCCAGTTGTCCTAAGAGGGTTGTTAACTCAAGCTCTCAATTTCTTTCCATATTTCAAACTGATTCTTTAGCATCTCATTGAATCACCGAAACCTCAACAGATTCCTTTCCTGCTTAAAATACAGAGTTGGTTTCTGTTGTTTGCAACCAAGAACCCTGACTGATACATACTCTGATCATGCTGAACTGACAGTCAAGTGCTTTTCCTATTTCTAAAAGTCTCCAAAGACTCTATAAGCTCCCTCAGTTACCTGTTGTACCAGTCATGGTTCTTAGGTGTGGACGAAAGAACACTCCCTAGCTGATTTAAGAAGAAAATGAAATTATTCAAAAGTGTTGCTAGTTCTCTGGAATGTCTCTGGGAAGCCCTGCAGCCAGGAACAGCGGATCAATCACACTATCCTCCAGATTTTTTTCATGGGGTCCCCATCAGCATCCCCACTGACACAGAAACCACAGGTCCCACCCACAGCACTGAGCACTGTGTGTTTCCACAATCAACTCTCTGATTGCTGCAATAGATGCTAAATACCTATGTCCCTTCTCTCACCAGAACAAATTCCTCTGGACACCTGCTTCCTAGCATCACTGGCCTCCTAACTGAAGCCAGACACAGGTGCCTCTGGTTGGAAGGAACTTAGGCTTGCATTCTATACAAGGGAAGCTTGGAAAGCCCATTCCTGGCTTTCTACTTGAGGCACAGACTCAGAAAATGAGAAATTCCCCAAACCTAGAAAGGGTGTACAATAGTGCTGGGCACCCAAGTGGCTTGACTGATATCCTGTTCATTGCAAGTAGCTTGACATCTCTTACAGTGTTAGAAATGCCTGGCATCCAAGAAATCCTTCCTAGAAGCTAACCAAGCGCCTGCCTTCTGCAGTGCTCCAATTTGACCAGTCCTCTGTGTGTCATCTTCAGTGAAATCCTACAAGAGCCTGCCACTGTCTTCCAAATGTTTGAACACTTACGTTCAATCCCCCTTAACTTTCCTGTTATTCTGGTCAAGAAGCAAGAATCTTTTCTCCTTCTCTTTTCCCTATGACTCCTTGGAGTTTTAGTTGCCTCTAAAGCCAGTCTCTCAACTATTCAGACCTCTCTTCAATTGCTCTAAAAGTCCCACTCTTGTACTGTTCTCCACCAAATTACATAACTGTTTTCATTTTCTCTCTTCATGCTATATCCCCAGCTCATATCCTCAGCTACCTTCCCCAATGAACAGCATCCCACATTGCCCAGGCTCATCCAACTCTGGTAGGTCACGCTGCCTCATGGTCAAATCACAAAGAAATTTCACAGTGACCTGGCATTATAAGCTGTTCAGAGCTAAAAACACAGCAGCCCCTCCACCCCACTGCATAGCAATACTGCATAGCCAACTAAAAGGTCTCTGGAATAAGAGGGGCTCAGAGAGAATGAAAGCGGGCACACTACTGCCACAGAATGAAACTGTCCTCCAAAGACTTACACTAGCTGCATGACCTCAGGCAAGATACTTTACCTCTCTGAGCTTCAGACTCCTCATCTGAAATGTTGAGATAATAATAATATTTGCCTCATAGAATTGTTGAGAGGGTTAAAGGATATGATGAACCTACATTGCATACGGTTAAGTGGTCACAGATGGCACCTCATAGAGATGACTTGGAGACCCAAAGTGATCAAGGATGTAAAAACACTGTAAACTAGAAAAGTCCCACAAAATTTCAGGTTGTTATTAACATCATTGCAATTAATATTATTTTACAAACTGAATAAAAATACATGGTTACACCCTTGATAAATTAAATTCACTTTCTGGCAGGGTGCTAGTGTGTTTCCATATTGCCCTAAAAAATGAGGAGTGAAAAAGCATCCAATACAGACATGCCCAGAATGGCTGAGCTACAGAAACTCTCAGAGTTGGTTTTCAGCTCTTGCAATTTACAGAGGTAGGGACTGAGGGGATAATACCTTGCCCAAAATGGTCAGTGGCAGACCATAGATCAGTGCTCCTGCCCCTGTAAACATCACCTTGGCAGAACAAGGCTTTCACACTGGCCTTCATGGACCAGATGGTGCCCTCCCATAGCCACCCACACACCATAGCAAGGCTCCTAAGGGGGCACTCAATTTCCAAACCACCCAGAAAAGCAAGTCTTACAGAAGCCAGAGTTAGTGAATCCTTAGACATCATTTTAAGAGCAAGGAAACGTCCATACCAATAGTGCCTCCCAGACTCTAAGTCTAACCTCCCTTGTATTAATCTCTCTAAGAAAGGTGAAAATGGGAATAACAGTTTGAGAGTGAACTTTGGAACTGTTATTATCATCAACACCATACTGAGAACTAGCCTAACAGATCCCCAAGAGCCACGGTGAGAGTTTGTAAGGTGAGTGGGGATAAAGTAGAGTTAAATATACATTGACAAGAAGAGCAGAAAACTCCTGCAAAGATCCTGATATGATAAGAGATTATTCCATAACAAAGTCCAGGGTGAGGGCCACAGGGGATGTATGAGGCTCCCTGGAGGGAAAAGTTTACGAGTTAAAGAGTGGGCTTAGCCAGCCGGGCACGGTGGCTCACGCCTGTCATCCCAGCACTTTGGGAGGCCGAGGCAGGCAGATCATGAGGTCAGGAAACAGAGACCATCCTGGCTAACACAGTGAAACCCCATCTCTACTAAAAAAAATACAAAAAATTAGCCGGGCCTGGTGGCAGGCACCTGTAGTCCCAGCTACTCGGGAGGCTGAGGCAGGAATGGCGTGAACCCTGGAGGCAGAGCTTGCAGTGAGCTGAGATTGCACCACTGCACTCCAGCCTGGGCAACACAGCGAGACTCCGATAGCCTCCCTCCTTCCAGGTTCAGCCCAGCAGCCCCTCCTCTGGAAGTCTTCCTGGGGTCCCCAAGATTGAAGGAGACGTATGCCCTCAAGGAGGTCATAGCATTTTGAGCCTCCCTGCCATGGTACTTTCATCTCACCAGCTGTGAGCTCTGGGAGCACAAAAGTAGGTCCAAAAGTAGGCCTTAATGGCTCACCAGCATGTAGCAGAGGACCTGGCAAAGTCTACCGGTTGGATCTATGAAGGGCACCTCAAGTTGAGGCAAGCTGCCTTAATACATTCACAAGCCAGACTTGGAGTAAGGCCCTTTAAGCCAAAGCTATTTCTCCTGAGATCTGGAACTCTATTGATTCTCAAAATTCCTTTAAATTCATAGAAGACAGATGGAATTGAGCAGCTGCAAGGAGATAATACAAGAAGAACCTCTCCGGCTAGCCCAGGAGCTCAACACCCAGGAGCCGCATCTTCAAAAATTCTGAAGAGGATGGACAAGAACATGGCAACCTGGGTGAAGAAGGGCTGGGGGGCTTATCATAGAGGTGGCTCTGCATAGTTGGCACTCAGTTTTAAATTAGATTACATGTTTCAGGCCAACTTTTTAAAAACAGAATTTTATTTAAATGCTTTTATTCATACTTTATATAAGAATAAGAAAGTTTCAGTGGTCCCTATCAAAGAATATGTAAGTATACATAAAGGATGCATATGTTGGGGTTGGGGAAGTCTGAGAAGCCTCTGAAGTTAAAGGGAAGGCTATGCCCCTGTGTTCCCACTACAGACCTGCCAGTTTTGAGGACACCCAACCTGAGCCCAAGTGCATTTCTCCTGCTTGCTGCCTTTCTCTTGTGTCACAAAATGAATCTTCCAATTCTACCATGGAAATCCACGGCTTTCACCAAGAACTCACAGCAGGGCCCAAATGATGGAAAACTGAAGCAGAAAGAAAACACATTCCATCCAAACATAGGCCTTTATGTGGGCCTTACTGTCTGCAACACCAATTCAGAAGGCTGCTATCAATTTTCCATGGAAAAGCGGACTAAAGAACTGGAAAGCTCGTGGTGGAGTCAGGCCAGAGGGAAGCTAATATCTCATCTCTCTGTATTACCTATTTCCACAGTTCAGAAATCAATTAGTGATGAATTTCTCTGGAAACTTCTTAAACAATGTTATTTCATTAAAGATCTGTGCAAGCACCATCAGATTTGCTTTCCAGGTGTGAATTAGAAAATTAGCCTCATCCTTTTAATAATTTCCTTCTTGGTAACATTACATCAGTCTACACAATGTCTAGTGCCAGCTGAGTTGGAGTTGATGGGAAGCACATAATTCTTTTTTCCTTCCAGTAATACAAATGAAAGCAGGGAGGATGGAAATTGTGGTACTTCCTGCAATGGGAGCAGGAGACAAAATAGAGGAAAATCCAGGAGAGGCCAGGAAGAGGAACTTCAGAAGACACAATTGCAATGGCTACTGCCAGTAAATAACAAAGAAGAGAAGCAGAAGATGATCAGAAGATTACAGTGCCTATGAAAGGGGCTGAGAGGGGCTCAGGCCAGCCTGTTGCCACAGTAATGTGCTGCCTAGGTGAGGCCAGCTGGGAGACTTTCTAGAGTTGCTTTTTTTTTTTTTTTTTTGAGATGGAGTCTCACTCTGTGGCCCAGGCTGGAGTGCAGTGGCTCACTCAGCTCACTGCAAGCTCCGCCTCCCGAGTTCACACCATTCTCCTGCCTCAGCCTCCTGAGTAGCTGGGACCACAGGCAACCTGCCACCACGCCCTGCTAATTTTTTTTTTTTTTTTTTTTTTTTTTTTTTTTTTTTTTTTTTTTGAGACAGAGTCTCGCTCTGTCGCCCAGGCTGGAGTGCAGTGGTGCGATCTCAGCTCACTGCAGGCTCCACCTCCCGGGTTCACGCCATTCTCCTGCCTCAGCCTCCGGAGTAGCTGGGACTACAGGCACCTGCCACCGCGCCCGGCTAATTTTTTGTATTTTTAGTAGAGACAGGGTTTCACCATGTTAGCCAGGATGGTCTCGATCTCCTGACCTCATGATCTACCTGCCTCAGCCTCCCAAAGTGCTGGGATTACAGGCGTGAGCCACCACACCCTGCCGAGACTTTCTACAGTTGTATAGCCCCAGACCTAATACCCTTGATCAGCCTGTGCCACAGGTAGTAGACTAAAGAGGCATGTGCTGTTCTGTGAGTGAGGAGGGAAGTTACTGTGGTAGTCACAGTGCCTGGCCTGCACCGCAGCATGCAACTGCTTTATTTCCTGCCTCCCTCAACAGAGGGAGATGAACCCTCATTAATTCAGACTAATTTGCTGGAAAGCCAACCTAATAGACAGTAGTAGGATGCTCTTAAAGGATTCCATTTTATCACTTTCATTTACACATAGTAAAAGGAACTAAGTCTGCCTTTGATGAATAGATAAAAATAATCAGGAGTTAGCTCATTAAAGCACAATTTAAAAATAAATTAACATTTTATCTTTTGAATAAAATTATATTAAAGCTACACTGTGACAGGCAGAGAAAACAACCAGATCACCATGCCTGTCCTCAAGGAACATGCAGTCTGGGTAGAAGAGCCAGGTCAGGAAGAGGAAGTAAATGATTGCAACAGGGTAGAATTTATGTTATTGGAGGTCAGCTAAGAGAAGGATGGTACAGTGAAGGGCAAAGGGGCACCTTATCCAGAGGGAGCAAGCTTAGCAGCCAGGGGAAGCTTTTTTGAAGTGTTCCTGGAAATGGGTCTTGAAGAACAATTAGAAGTTAACTAGGTTGGGAGGAGGTAAGGGGAAAGGGAGAGGTAATGGGGAAGGAGGGACGAGGACCACATGGCCATTCCAGGCATTCATGTAGTAGTGTATGGTTTGCAAATCACATAGTTTACCCACGTTTCTCATTTTAACTTCATAACAGCCATGTGAGGAAGATGCTGTTATTTTACTCTATTGTAGATGAAAACAGAGCCCACGTGACTCCCCTATCTCATCTGGTAAAGACAGGAGCCAAGGGAGGGATCAAGGCTCCTGGACCCTAAAACAGTACCCTGCCAGGAATCTAATGAAAACCACAGACTCCCTTCTCAGAAAAAAAAAAAAAAATGCATATATGCTCACACACAGAATAACATTTCACATACAAGTCAATATTCAGAAGCCCGGAAAAGTGGGATTAGCCCAAGGATTCTAGCTCAAATACCCTCCTCTGAACAGAGCTAGTGTGTACTTACACTGCAATCATCCTACATTGTAGACTTCTAGATTGCTCTAAGGATTCTATTTTTAATTGGGTAAATGGTCATTCCTCTTCTAAATCTGTTTACCCTAGTGCTAGTGAGCTTCATATCCAGGGATCAAGCATGGGTTGTTCAGACCTACATCTGAGCAATCTCAGATTGTACACTAACTGTGTCGTGCCCAAAACGGTTTCTGTCTGCTGAGGCCCTGGGGATCTAGAGTTACAGGCTCACATTTTGCGGGGAGAGTCTGGGTGGGAGAGCAGGTAGGTAGTCAGGGTTGATGAGGCTGGGAAACTCAGCAGAAAAAAGCAGGCAGGCATCAGAGAAAAGAAATCCTCTGGTTCCTTCTCCCCATCTCCAGGTCTTACAATATCATAAGCAGTTCCCAAGTTATTCTCCCAAGCTCTGAGGCTCTGCTAGGAATAATTCTCCCTGCCCCTGGCAGCAAACCCTCCTTTTCTCCAGACTGCACGGTTGTGTCTTCCTGTTTACCCCCTATGCACAGTGTGGCTCAGTGTCTGGCCCACAGTAGGTGCTTAATAAATATATATTGAAATGATGTATGGATGTGCCATATCTGCCCATCACAGATTCAAGATCATCTCTGGAAGTTGCAAAGAAGAAAAGGAATTGAAAAACATCTCTCCTCCCCTTGCAGTTTTCACATCGTCACAGCACATTTTCAGAGGTTTCTCTCCCTTACCTGGGTATCCACAGACACGACGATCTCATAGGCTTGTTCATGCACCAGCTACCTTGTCGCAGGCCATCCGTCTGCCCACAGCTGGTGAGGTCTCTGTGGGTCACAACCAGGCTCCCAGGAGGCTGAAAGCCCCTCCTTGTGTCTCCTGGTTAGCAAACAGCCAGCCTGCCCCGCCCACAGTCCTCCTCCCCTCCCATAAGGACACCAACTGGGAAAATGCAGAATTTAAATGATCCCACAGGAAGAAAATCAACATCTCTTAGAGACCAAATTTTAGGACCAGAGTAGAAACTGAACATTCTGGAAGCGATAATTGGTCTCATTTATCTAAATTTAGAAGGTCTAGAAAGGGAAAGAGTAACTATTAAGACATGTTATTTAGAAGAAGATAAGCCTTTAATCAAAGAGATGAGTCAAACCCAAACTCCAACCAAAATCCTGCTCAAGTCAGGGGTTTGAAATCTAAGTTCCTTTGGGGATAAAAGTCAGATTTTATTTAACTTGAAAATGAATAAGAACGTTTACAGAAAAAATAAACTCCACCAACAAAAATAGGTCAACTGATAACTAAAAAACACCACAAGTCGTTAGTTGCAAATCAGAAATATTTTGAACAAAAATGATGCCTATGAGCTGAGAGACAGCTGAGCTCTTTGAGTTCACAGTGCTTTGAAATCACCTAGGACACGGGAGCAGATCTGGTGAATAGGCGCCCACTGCCTTGCACTCTGATATCAGCCCCACCCTAGGTATCCCCAGATGGCCTGGATCATGCAGCTTATCCTCCCCAGCCTCAGTCCCCTGAACAGCAAAGTGGGATTGATAACTCCTCACTTCTTTCATCTTCAGTTCAGTTTCCTTTAACAAACCTTTCCTGAATGCCTGTCCTGTGCCTGGGGCTGTCCTAGGTAACGTCAATACAAAAAATGAATAAGACATTGTCCCTGTCATTCTGGAAACCCACTAGCAATGTGTAAGGGTGATGGTAGAGAGATGTCCAGGGTCCTAAAGCCTGGGGCTTGGGGGAAGTGGCACCTAGGATACATCTAAGGCTAAGTGGGAGCTTGCAGGTGAAGAAGAAGGGAGGACATTCCACTCAGAAGGAATCTTGAAAGGAGCACAGAGAAGCAGGAGGTCATCTAGTGCGATGGAGGAGCACAGGGAATTGGGTCCTCTCAGAACTCAAGAGCAGGAGAGGCAGGACGGGGCAGCCCATGAGGCTTCACAGCTGGGGAGGCCCCAGGCTGGAAGCTGTGAGAGCTGAGCTAAGCATTTCAATGCTATCCTGTGGGTGGAGAAGCGCCATCTTAGGGTTTCCAATATAAAAGTGACAGCTGTTTTGGCATTTTGGAACAATCCTTTTTCAACAAAAAGGTATTAGGAAGACAAAATAAAATACCAAAGAGAAAAAGAGCAAATCTAAAAACAATAAAAAGCCTTCATGAAATTGACCGTATAAGTGACTTCACTTAAGAATAAGGATCCCTGTTAAGAGTGGCCCCAGCTAGCTGGTGTGCTCAGGAAGAAGCTGAGGTCCTCTCAGTACCCTGCCTCGGTGGGTTGACGTCTGTCCTCAGCCTGACTTGCAGCCCTTACAGGCTCCTGCTGAGATTTCCTTTACTGGGTCTGTAAGCTATCTCTGGTCTGACGCATGCACCTTCATACCAAGTGGACCCTTTGGTAATCTGTACCTGGTACAGTTCACTGGGTGAACTCAGTGCTCTCCATCAATGCTTTGCTGATCTTCATAAAGTCCGAAAGGATAACATCCCTCGAGTCTTGTTAAAGACGCCTGAACTGGGAGGGTCTCAGGTACTTTAAAAAGTCCAGATTCAAAGGCTGGGTGCGGTGGCTCACTTCTGTAATCCCAGCACTTTGGGAGGCCGAGGCGGGTGGATCACGAGGTCAGGAGATCGAGACTATCCTGGCTAAAATGGTGAAACCCCGTCTCTACCAAAAATATAAAAAATTAGCCGGGCGTTGTGGCGGGCGCCGTGGCGGGCGCCATGGCGGGTGCCTGTAGTCCCAGCTACTCGGGAGGCTGAGGCAGGAGAATGGCGTGAACCCGGGAGGCGGAGCTTGCAGTGAGCCGAGATCGTGCCACAGCACTCCAGCCTGGGTAACAGACTGATATTCTGCCTCAAAAAAAAAAAGTCCAGATTCTGGCCCAGCATGGGTACATCTGCTCGTACACATAAGATGAGTCTCAAATAGGGCCTGCCTAACCACCTGCTATAATGAAATTCTACGTGTTGTGTTAGTCATTATTTCTAACTGTTGAGCTTCTGGAAATTCTACACCTTTCCAGATAAAAGATTTAGAGCTAAAAATGATAAGTCGGTCACAAAAAAATAGTCTTCAAATGCTATAAAATCTCTCTTGGTGTCTCTGTCTTTATTTTCCTTCATAATACTTATCACAATCTGATGACGTATACCTGTATGTTTGTTCATTATCTCTTTCTCAAAACTGTGTAAGAAGAAAAAGATTCTGTCTATTTATTGCAATACCCTCAGAGCCTAGAACAGTATCTGGTCAAAGTAAAGTCTCAATAAATACATGTGGAATAAATAAATGAGTGACAGTAAGACACCTATAGGTCCTTATACTGTCCACTAGCAGCCTTGATTTTTTTTTTTTTTTTTAACTGTTCACTACCTCACCAAATGAGGAATTGGTACCGATTAGGGGGAGAAGCACGAATGACTGACAGGTTTTATTGTATTCATTCATTAGCTCAGAAAAACAGTTTTTGAGAATCCACAATATGCCAGGCATTTAAAGCAGCTTCAAAACTGGTATACGGGTTAAAAAATAGATACTCAGTTTCAAACAAGGGAAGGGAGTACTGGGAAATCTGTAGCCTTCAAAATAGGAGGTCCAGGTCTTATGCATCCTGGAATGTGAGGGAATTTCACCAAAATTACTTATTCACCATAATAGCAGATGTGGGAGAGAAAGATGAAAGCTATCGATTGCCATAAATAGCTCTCCAAATCCTTTCTTTCATAACATCAATCATTTCAAAATAACCGAAAAATTAGGAGAAAGTCCCTAGTCAGTACAGAGGATAGAGTGACTTTTAAAGAACTAAAATGCCAGGCAGAATTGAGAGCTTTCAGCCTGAATACCAAATAGAAAGGTGCAAGAACACTATTGACGGAATGCATGCAGCTATAAGAAAAGCATTTGATATAGTGGTATAAAGTGTTACACTCAAAATTAATTCAAATTGACTTAGTAAGGAGTGCTGCCACATAAATTTAAAACTTGCTCAAAGTCTGCAAACAAAGGGTGAAGACAAATGGAAATGTATTGGGTTGGGGGAGGCAGGGTGCATGGGGGTCATCTTTATTAACGATCTGAAAAATGGAGAGTAAACAGCATGTTAATGAAACTTGCAAATGACGCTAATTTGGGAGGTGTTGCTCTGATCACTGTGGACAGAGAGGGAATGTAAATGAACCTTAAGTGGTAATAAATATGAAGAGGAAATAACACAATGAGATTCAAGTCAGAAAATGCAAACCATGCCCAATGCAGTGACTCGCCCACTCCCACCCCAGAGCTCTTTGCCCCTTATGTTTGCAGCATGGTGCTGGGGAGGAAAAGAATATAATGCTAACTCAAAAAGGTTTAATCTAACAAAATATTTCTTGCTTGTGTAATTTTTTTCACCAGCCCTTTAAAATTCCACAAAAGGCTTTCCCTGGATTCAGAGCAAGAGTAGTGCTCTTAGATGATGAGGCTCCATGAATTACAGTGCAGGAGAGGCTGTTAAAAGAAAACAACCAAATAATGAGGGGAACAGAGAGATTGATTTATAAGAAATGACCCAAAGGGGTAGACATTTGTTAATTGATGGCTAAGTGGTAACATGATAATGACCTGCTGAGATCTCTCCATGACAAATAACCAAGGGAAGGAAATATTTAGTATCAGATGTGGAACTTCTTCATTCTCTCTGGCAGACAGTGCCTCTCCCTGGGGGCTGCTATTGCACTGAGTTTTTACCGGCCCAGTTCTGATAGACTTCACCTCTGGGCAATCCAAGTGCTGGCCCTCTTCACCCTCCACAGTAAAATGATAGAAGAGACGCTTTCTAAACACCCTCACTGCTTATCCCATGTGTGCTGCTAGTCACACCCTCCTCACTTTTGCTCCTGACCTGATGAATGGCATCAGTTCAGGGGAAAGAAAGAATTCCAGCAGGGCACAGACACACTGGGAGTGGACACCAACTCCAGCAAAAGGACAGGGGTGGGAGGTGAGAGGCCTCAAGCTGCCATCCTCTTCTCAAACAAGACTCCTCCCACAGCAAGAAAATGAATAGCTCTATGCAAATAGATAATTGTATGCAAATGTGAGTTTTGATATGGTTTTTATTTCCCAGCAGGTTCAGCTACCCAAATTTATGGCTTCCAGCCGGAGATCTCTCTGGGCTGTGCCAGTGACAGATTGTGGATGGAAACTGTGCCAGATAATGTCTTGAGCTTCGTTCAATTCAGAACCCTAGGAAATCAAAGTGAAAGGAAGCTTAGAGGCTGTTTGTCCCACTTCTTTGTGTTACATTTGAGGACTTAGAACTTAATAAAAGTTTGTTGAATGTATATTTCCCTGAAGAGAGGCTGCCCAGGATCGAATGGCATTGTCTTACTAGTAACACTAGCAGCTTAACAGAGACCTTGGCTTGTTAGTCTCTGAGGCCCAAGCAATGGTCTTCCCCCTAACCCAGCTACCTCAAGAAAACTGGGAACACTGGGACCTTATGCCACAGAAGGGAGGAAGCTTTTCCAGTGACTGAAGCAGACATCTCAAACCTAGGATTTCTGGATAATTCCTAGATGGGTCTGGAATGTGGGCAGTCTTGGCAATTTTTTCATATGCCAACAATGGCACCCACAAGGCAAGCACCATGGTCTTCTCCACCCCTTTCTCAACTTTCCCAGACCCCTGGCTGTGCTCCTCTGTCACCGTGCCTCTCCTTGGCCTCATATCCCCAGGGTTCTGATGCATGTTCAGAGAATACAGGCAGAGAGTTACCACTCCTCATGCTTGGGCTAGCACCACAGAACATTCAAAGCATGTACCACCTTATTAGGTTATCTCAACCACCCTGATAAGAAAGCAAGGCAGCTGTTAATAAGCACTCCATTTACTCAATCAGCAAACATTTACTGAGCACCTGCTATGTGCCAGACACTACTGGAGATATAGCAATGAGCAAAATAAGCAAAGCCCCCAATATCATTCCATGTGGAGAGAGGTGAGGCAACCAGAAAACAAACAAGTATACACAAAAAAATAAGATGGCTTCAGATGATAATAAGTGCAATTAAAATAAATAAAATACGATAATGAAGTAAAAATAATTGGGGGATGGGAAAAGGGCAGTTGTTTTAAAGGGAGGTCAGCAAAGCCTCTCTGAGGAGGCATATCTAGCAGCAACTCGTAATAAGAAGGAACAAGCCGTGCACAGATCAGAAGATGGAATGTTCTGAGAGATGGCAAGCACAAAGACCCTGGGGCCAGAATAAAGTCATGCTGTTTGAAAAACAGAAATTCCAGTGGCTGGAAGGTCATGAAGGAGATTGGTCTAGAGAAGGTAAAGCCCGGAAGTGGGCGGAAGCCAGATCATGCAGGAGCAAGCAGAAGAACACGGCAAGGAGTTTGAGTGTTGTTCTGAGGGCTGAAAGAAGGAACTTTTATTTCCGCCTTTCATTTTAAATGGATGATTCCCTAAATCTCAGAGGGCTTCCTTAGTGCCTCAAAACATCACTCAGCCAAGCAATGGGAGCAGCCAGAACCCAAGCCCAGGAACTGTGACTAAGGTTCTTACCTTAAATCTTTTTTTTTTTTTTTGAGACAGAGTCTTGCTCTGTCTCCCAGGCTAGAGTGCAGTGGCGCAATCTTGGCTCACTGCGACCTCCACCTCCTGGGTTCAGGCGATTCCCCTGCCTCAGTCTCCTGAGTAGCTGGGACTACAGGCACTCGCCACCACGACTGGCTAAAAATTTTTTTTATTTTAATAGAGACAGGTTTTCACCATGTTGGCCAGGATGGTCTCGATCTCCTGACATTGTGATCTGCCCACCTCGGCCTCCCAAAGTGCTGGGATTACAAGCGTGAGCCACCGCGCCTGGCAGGGGAGATACCATAATCCCTTAAATAATTTCTAATGAGCACCTATGAAAGCAAGAAAACTTGGTCCCGTGTCAACATTCTCCCATCCCTTTCCCAGATCCTCTGACAGGGCCAGGCAGCAAGAGGGCAGCTTCTGCACACAGGCCATAGCCCTCAAAAAATGGCTGCCTCAAAACCAGGACTGCACCCTTCCCAGCTCCCATTAAAATGAAATTAAATGAGGGGCAGTTAGAAACACATATCACTGTCTAAGGAGGGGCCAAGAACTGCCCAGATAAATTTTTGTTAAGTTCTAAAAGAAGTCAATGGCTGCCTTGCAGGCATCCCATGCAATTTTTTCATGTCATCATACCCTGACAGGATGGTCAAACATGGCCATCTCACACTGGATGAGGGATGCAGGAAATAAGGAAGAAGGAGGATTCTGTTGGTCCAAAGAAGCCTGTCTCACTAAGACTCTATCCCCAGGCTGGCAAGACTCTGCAAACCAAACCATGGAGCGCAGCATCTGCCATCGTTCATCCCTGTCTAACCCACCCTTCATCCTTCATGCTGTGGTAACGTCAGAGACACACGTCAGGCCACAGTGAGTGCAGAAAAGCCAACAGAGCCATTACCCCGTCTCACGATGCTGCCCAGTACAAACTCCCACTCTCCAGCCCTCAACTCCCTGCTCATCCCTGCCTGGCTCCCAGATGCTCTGACTCACTATCATTTGCGACCCTCCTCCTTGTCAGTCTCATTCAGAGTCCCTTCACTAACTTCCAAATCTTAGCCCAGAGACTCAATTCTCTCTCCTAATTCTAGACAAAGGAGCTTCCATCCAGGGCCCTGGATTCAGGCTTGTGGGCTCTCGTAGCCTTCCCACCAGCATCCACAGTCCCCTTCACTGTCTGCCTTGAGTTTGGCTCCCACCAGGTTCTCTCTGCACAGCCAGGCCCCAACTCATCAGGTCTGTCAGTACCTGATGCTCCAAAAGCCCCAGAGGCCTGGGATGTTGACATGGCTTAGGTGATCAGATCCCACAGGGTTCCTCACAGGTCAGGGTTCTCTAATAGCTCTCATTGGTGTCTGAATCCAAATAAGAGCCCAAAGCTGTGTAGAGTCAGGACCACCAGTGCCATTGTAAACTTCCAAGTTCACAATGGCTTTGTACTTTCAGACAGCAGTCAAGAGTTAATGGTGAATCTCAGGATTCTTTAAAAATCTGTTTCAGGATTTTGATTGGACCTGTAAGAAATTGAGAGCAGTCTGAGTTCTGGACTGGGCATTGCCTAAAGCCAGAAATGCCTTCTTACTGCCACTATTCTGGGTCTTCATATCCCCTTTAGGATCCTCCAGGAAGTTACTAGCATATCAGGGATAGGGTTTCTCTATTCCAGAGTTCCCAAACCATAGCCATCCTCTATAGCAAGCTCTGGGGCTTCAGAAAATTCACTACAGACCCTAATGATGGTCCTGAGGAGCCAGCAGTGAAGAGGAAACCTTTATGGTCAGAAGTCTCAGTTCAGAAGTACACTGATCCCATAGGGAAATCTGTGCCCATATTAGAAGTCCAGCTTCTGGAAGTGCAGTCCTCTAGCCAAGCCAGTGAGGGCAATGGAAGTGGCGGCTGGAGTAGCATACAACAGTCCTCTCTGGGGCATGGAGGGAGAATGACCTTGAGCTCTGAGTACTCTATGAGTCACAAGTAGGTAGTGACTCTGTGAGTCTCAGCCCTGGAAGTGAAGATGGGTTGAGTACCACAGAGCTCCCAGCCTCATCTGCCTCACCAACCCCTGGCTTGGCCCCAGATCCCTAACATGAGGCTAAGATTTCATTAGAAGCTACACATCAAGTTCTAGGGCCCCTCCTTCAATGTGCCCATGGTCACTGTGATAGTTAATTTTATGTGTCAACTTAACTGGATAACAGGCTGCCTAGATAACTGATTAAACACTACTTCTAGGTGTGTCTGTGAAGGTATTTCCAGTGAGATGAGCATTTGACTCAATGGACTAAATAGATTGCCTTCCCCAATGTGAGTGGCCACCCTCCAATCCACTGATGGCCTGAATGGAACAAAAGGCAGAGGAAAGAGGATTCACCCCTTTTTCTGCTTTACTGCTTGAGCTGGAACATCTCTCATCTTCTTCTGTACTCGGATTGGAATTTATGTCATTGGTTCCCCTGGTTCTCAGGCTTTCAGACTCAAACTGAATTATACTACCAGCTTTTCTGGGTCTCCAGCTTACAGATGGTAGACCATGGGACTTCTCAGCCTCCATAATTGCATGAATCAATTTCTCATAATAAATCTCCTTTCATTCATGGATATATATATATATATATATATATATATATATACATATATATACACACACACACATACACACACACACCCCAATAGGAGATCTATAGATATGGATAAATCTATATAGAGATATATAGATGTAGATGTATATTAGTTCTGTTTCTCTGGAGAACCCTGACTACTACAGTCACCTCACCAGCAAGAGCCACAGGATCCAGTCAGTTCCTGGCAGTGGCATTAGGCCCTGTCACAGGGCTTAGCCCTACAAGGGCCCTAAATAAATGCCTAGTGAATAACTGGATAGTTGGAATGGCCATTTGTCCATCATCTTTTGTTCCTTATCTGCTTGTCCCTAGTGGGATGCTCCTGAGGTCAGAGGTATCAGTCGTCAGGGACAGTCACACCACAAGAATTCCATGAGGCCTTCATGACTGAATAATACCGGTTGCAGGGGAAAGCCAGGGGACTTGTGTTCTGATCCCGGTACTGTCAAATTCCCTGTTTGAGCCTTGGCAAGTCTGTCCCTTTCTTAGCCTCTGGCTTCTCACCTCTAAATTGGAGAAGGTGCTGAAAGAAGACAGTTTCTACAATTCCTGGTACACTTGCAGGTGTGCCTCTTCTGTCTGGTCCTTTCTCAGACCTCCCCCTTTTGGAAACTGAACACCTGTTTCCATGCCCCATCTTAGGGCTCATCACTGACTATGAGTTGACAAGTGGAAACTGGCCACAGAAGCTAATGTGAGACCTTTTGGGGGATGCAGAGGCCTTTGGGATTGATGGTCCCTCCAGCATGGCACTTACAAATAGAATTTTTCATGTCTCCCAGTGTTGACTGATCAGAACAACTCTCAGATAATCTCATTCTCAACCCCCAATCCCCAGGTTCCTAAACTATGAGCAGGAAAGGGCTTTGAACTATATGATGGGGTCAGTAGCACTTGCCTCATAGAATCATTGTGAGAATTAAGTGAGACACTGTAAGCAAAGCATTTTGCACATTGTGAGCACTCAACAAACATTACCTCTTATTATTTCCTTTTCAGTTTCATTTCCAGGACACACTTTCTGCAATTCCCTTCTCAGTTCTTGGTCTTCTTTTCTTGTGTGCTATACTACCATGATGACAATGTCTACCCCATGGGGCCCTTAGACTTCAGGTCAAGGTCAACTCTGGTTTCTCTCTGTGTCCTCGTAGTCACCATGGGACCTGGCACCAGGTAGTCTTAGCAAGTGAAAGAGATGCTCTTTCTTGAGACTGCCTTGCTTCCTACCTGCTTCCCATTTATCACACCAGAGGAAGGTAAAAGTACCAGGAGGAAGGAACTGACATCTTGGTTGTACATCTTCAGTAGGTGAGACACCGTGCTAGATTCTTGCTCCATGCTGGGGTGAAGGGACTTGTGACCAATGACTTCATTATAGCCGCAGACCTCAAGAAGCTTAAAATCTGCATTTCGACTGAAGCCGATGAATGGAAAACAAATACTCTCATGATAGACACAAACCTCAGTCCACAAATTTGGGGGTATAAGAAATCTTACTCTATTTTCTACAGTTTAACTTATTTCTAACTTTTCCAACAGGTTAATCAAATAGGTTGGGGTTCGCTGCAAGGAACAAATTAATCCTGAAATCTCTGTGATATAACGTTGGCTTATTTCTAATTCACGCAGGTCAGCTGGAAAGCTGTGCCTTCTACAGTCATTCAGGGACCCCAGGATATGAAAGACTCTCCTCTGTCCTCTCAATATGGTGACAGAAGTAAGAAGCTGGAAGGTCACAGAGGAACCTTTATCTGCCTTAGCATGGTGATTTGTGTCACTTCCATGCATAGCTCATTGATCAGAACTAGTCGCCTGTCAAGCCTTAAATGCAAGAGGCTTGGAGTCTTCCTGTGTGCTCAGGAGGAAAAATGAAACAGAATGTGGTCTCTCCAACACTAACTAAACCTCTGTTTCCCACTCCCATAGGTTGTAACACATATCTAAGTTCTTACCCTGTGCCAAGATATTGAAGAGGGGGATTCCCACCTATATACATGAGTTACCAGTGAGATGTCTGCTGTCCCTTTCCATGTGGCCCCTTCATGACTTGCATCTCTCTATTTCCGTTCCAGTCTTGGTATATGAGCCTCTTCCTTAAAAGTGGTGGGTGATCCCATCTGTACTACACAGCTGGCTTCACTGAGAGTGACCTCACTGCCTCCCAGTGGCATAGTCAGGAAGCTGGGCTCAGCTCTTTGTTATTCTGGGCTCTTCAACCTCTTTCTCCTCCCATTCCCCAGCCTGAGGGAATAAGTTCTAGGGTGAGGTTGAAGGTGGAGTTGGGGGAGCCTATCCCCTTGTGTTGTTTCAAGAGGCTTTTTATCTACCCTCTCCCTTTAAAAAATAGGTTTCTTAAAAAAACAAAAAAAATACCTAGAAGGGAATTGTTTTGCTGACAACATCTGCCTTTTACCCTGTTATATACCTTCCTTGAGGCAATGAGCACAGAGCTTGTATTAATAGGAAGAAAGAATAGGGGAAAATGCAAAAACGAAAAAAGACATAAATTAGAGTTGCAAAGTCTTACCCAGACATACACAAATAGCACCTTCCTGGTCTTGGAAAGGAGGAACTACTCACAATTTCAAGAGAGGACAAGCATGTGCCTATCTGCCTCAGCTGCCAGAGGGGCATTTCAGCATGGTGATTCCAAGGCAGTCTTAGACCCTCAAATAATGGGAGGCTTGGAGCTCTCCATCATCAATGAATAGAACCCAAAACACACAAATGACCTCATAAGCATGGGGCTGGGAGCAGGGAGTCAGGTTCTCCCAAGAGCATCGCCAGCAATGGAAATTGCTACACAGAGATATCAGCGTGTGGGCTCTGTTTCTGTGCTCAGAAAGGACAATGTTTTAGCTGAGACACACTGCACTGGACACACCAAAGGAGGGGATTGATGAGGAGTATCTAGGACACACGAGGTAAGGCACAGAGTCAGGGGACGAGGAGCCCCCGTCAGAAAACTGTGGGAGGCTTTGGTCCCATAGTCCCATCACAGGTGCCCAAATGTATCATCTAGAGGAAGAGAAGCCCTCCTGCCCACCATGGCCCATGGCTGCCCATCAGAGACCCCTTTTTTGGTACTGAATCCTTCCTTCATGCCTGGAAAAGGGATGACTAAATGTATAGCCACTAAAATATTTCAGCTAAATCTAGTCTGTTATCCTCAAAGGGATTCGATTTCTTTAAGATTCACTTTGGATGGTGTAAATTCCCATGACTATTTTATTGTTGACATGAGGCACTGGGTGTAGTGGTGGCTTTTAATGTTTCTTTGTTTATCTTAAGCTCACCACTGGCTTTCATACAGATTTAAATTGAATCACTCTGCCCAGCAGTGAGCTTCTTTATTGTTTAAAAGCTGATCACATCTCTTTCTGAAAAGCACAGCATACTTGTTACCCTTGCTACAAAGCAGCCACAATTTACTGAGCTGAAAATCAATATGTGATTGAATCCAACATGTGCTCTTCTCTGGAATTCTTACAGCCTTTCAACTGATGGTCCCACATCACTGTCCCACCCAGGCATTTACCTTCAAAATCCGGAGGGAAAAGAATCCATTTTCCAATGAATGAAAAAAAAAACCACTAAAAGAATGATTTCAAACACCAAAGAGAGATTCAGCATTACTTGGGAGCTGAGCAGACAATCCCTGAGCAAGGAAACAAATGACAAATTTTAAACTAAACCAGAGGTCTAGTCTATAATGTTCAGCTAGCTAGAAGGAGTCACTGTCTGGAACCTAGTATGAATTTGCTCTTAAGATGTATTATCTCTTACATATATTTTAAAATACATGATCTGGAAGATTTGGCACCCCTTCTATAAAGACATTCTTCTAGAACCCACCTGGTTTAGAAAGTACAGCTGCTAGGAAATGCTGCTTTCCTTTGGTCATGAATTTCAGAGAAGAGGAAGAAGAAACGAGGCTATCATTGCCTGGTGCTCCCAGGATAAGGAGCGAGCCCCAAAGTCAGGCAAATTTGCCCATCCTCAGTCTCACTTTCACTGAATAGAAGGCTCTGCAATAGAAGAACAGGGCTAGGGAGATGCCAGATTTGACTTTTCCTGTTTTATTAAAGTGGGTTACCAAGCCTAGGAAAGGCCTAAAGGAAAAGGTTTTGCTCCGTCTCCCTCTGTGTGGGATGGGAGCACTCCCCTGAGAAGTCAGCTAGACAGAACGGAAAGTCTATTTAAAGGACATTGAACTAATGCGCCTCATTTCTGGCTAATAAAAGAGCCCAAAGACAAGACAAAAACGCATGAGCAAAGTTCCTGAAGACTTTTGAATGTGGATGTTAAGGTTAGGAGAGTGGAGAAAGACACAGGAAGAAGAATTTAACTCAGGTTGGAAAACATGGTTAAAGGCCACAAAAAGGCCAGTGTGTTTATTTAGTACATAACATGATGAAAGCACATACATTGATGTCTGATTCCTGCTTGCTGCATGGTGTTTCATACCAAGTATGCCTACTATAACTGTTATTTAATTTATAGTTTTTCACTCCAAACCAAAAAGTAGCTCTAGCTAGTGTAAGTATACCTGAAATGTAGTAATCAAAGCTTGAAGAAGACATTAAGACCTTTACTGTCTAGAGAGAGACCATCTGATATGGTTTGGCTGTGTCCCCACCCAAATCTCATCTTAAATTGTAGCTCTCCACATGTCATGGGAGGGACCCAGTGGGAGGTTATTGAATCATGGGGGAGGGTTTTTCCCCCTTGCTGTTCCTGTGATACTGAATAAGTCTCAGGAGAACTGATGGTTTTATAAAAGGGCAGTTCCCCTGCACACGTTCTCTTGCTTGCCACCATGTAAGATGTGCCTTTTGCTCCTCCTTTGCCTTCCACCATGATTGTGAGGCCTCCCCAGCCATGTGGAAATGTGAGTCCATTAAGCTTCTTTCCTTTATAAATTACCCAGTTTCAGTTATGTCTTTATTAGCTGCATAAGAACAGACTAATACACCATCATATAGTGGTAACTATTTTTTTTTTTCTGTTGCTCAGCCTGGAGTGCAGTGGCATTATCAGAGCTCACTTCAGCCTTGACTTCCCAGGCTCAAGCAATCCTCCCACCTCAGCCTCCCAAGTAGCTGGGACTACAGGCAGGTGCTACCATGCTTGGGTAAGTTTTTTGTTTGTTTTTGTGTTTTTTTGTTTTTTTGTAGAGACAGAGTCTCTCTATGTTGCCCAGGCTGGTCTCAAACTTGTGGGCTCAAGTGATCCTTCTTCCTCGGCCTCCAAAAGTGCTGGGATTACAGGTGTGAGACACCACACCCAGCCTGTGGTAACTATTTTAAATTGCCTATAGGTCACCCAAGTTCAATAGATGAAGCAGGGACACATAATGGTGGTCACTGTAAGCCACAGAGATGAGTTAGATGGGAAGGGGAAGAAACAAGGAGAGGAACCATTGGGAGTTTTCAGATGGATGAAATCTGTGTAAGAGAAAATATTGTTCTGTCAAGTAAAAAGCCAACTAAGACCCTTCAGGTCTCAAATACTACAGCTGACCCCAGGGTTGGAAGGGAACTCTCATCCTCGGTGACACAAACACTATGAAGGGCTTATGTTTATAATGGCAGATTGAGCAAGCACTGAAAACCTCTCTTCCTTATCTAAATGCATAGAAATGATAGAAAATATATACTTAAAAACACAATGCTATGGTTAAAACCTAGGAAAGTATATACCCACAAGCCAACTTTTAAGAGTATTCCCAAACCAGAGAACAAGATAGCAGCCCATAGGACATATGCAGGTACAAGATTAGAGTTGAGTCATCACAGGCATGCCTCCTGTGTGGAGTCAGGGACTAGACCAAGGTGAAAAAGAGACAGAATCGTGTGTCACAAAGCCATCCCCATGAACAAGGAAAAAATTGCCCTTGTGGGTGGAGGCCCATAATAAGTGGCCCTTGAGTGCTCTGCACAAGATCAATCCCCAAAAAAATGTCAGAGTTGAGAAAACAATACAAACTTTCTACCTAGAGTCTGTCACAACTTGGAATATATGAAAGAGAAATTATTCATAAAGACTAACTTACAACCTAAAGTTACTACATATATGAGGAGTACCAACTACAAGACATACAAATGGGAAAACTCAAGAGATTTAAGCTCTTAGGTCTAAGGAAATAAATATAATAAAGCATCTCATATATTTAAAGTCCTTAAAAGATTTTTAAACATCATTTATGAAAAAGAACAAGGATATTATGAAATAAGAGCAGGTACCAATAAAACAAGTTGTAAAAAATATAGCTACTTAAATAAAAACTTAATGAATAACTTAACGCTTCCAGCCAAAATGGAGTAGCAGGGATTGGATATACCTTCTGGCATGAAACAACTAAAAACCAGAAAAAGTATATTAAACGACAGCTTTTAAGACATTGTATATCAGACAACAAAAGTCAGTTATCTCTGTGAGACAGTAAACAAACAAGGGGGGCCCCATGAGTACCCAAACTTAATGGTGAACGCATGCAGACCACCATGCAAGGAAGAAGAACACAGGCAGAGCCCATGAGACTCCTTAGGATAAGGACACAGAGTTCGAGTCAGGGAGACCAAGTCAGTGAGAGTATCAGAGAACTCACAGTACCAGAGAGGAAAGAGCAGCAAGAAAGGGAACCCCAAGGATAGGTAGAAGGTCCTCCATGTGAGTTCATCAGAATACTAATCAGCAAATGCATGTGAGAAAACTACCTGAAGCCAGGGAAGGAGCCTTCCAAGAAGATTAGAAGGGCCAGTGTTTGTTGGTCACACAGGGCCAGGAATAGTGCCTGTTCCTACCAGCCATACTGCTGTGAATAAATTTGAACCTTAAAGAGTCAGTGCTTCAAGATAGATCCTGAGTGGCTAACTGGGCCTAAATTTAAAATAGAACCAGTGGCTATTTACTGACCAGGGGTCACACATGTACTCTGAGTTCTCTGAAAATCGGCACCTTTTTATCTTTGGAACTTTCAGAGCTCACTTGAACCATCCAATCAGAGCTCATCTACTTCGGCCAATCAGGGTTCAGCTATATTGACAAATCGGGGCTGAGTTGTTTCAGCCAATGAGAACTCAGCTGTATCAACCAATCAAAACTAGGCAAGTTTCCATCTTACATTTGTATAAGTGGACCTAATTGGGAACCTGGGTAGGAACTTTTGCTGTAAAACCCGAGCCTTCTCTTTGTTCTATGGAACCCACCTTCATTTTGCACCAGAGGCTACATTTCCCTGGTTTGCAAACTGCTCAATGGAATAAAGTCTCTTTTCTCCAAGTTGCTTTTCAGAGAACTTTTGTCACACTGGAAAACTTTCTAATTAATGAACTATTTGGTAGCATATTCAGAAAGGTTTTTCTTCAGTACTGGAGAAAATTTGTTCTAGATTAAATATTGTCCTGGTCTTGTCTGACAAATCTTAAAGCAAAAATGATCAAACTGCTTCCAAGTCGTTTAACTGCATCTCAGATGAAGTTAAGAATAGTTACAAACATATTAAAATATCAAACACCCAAAAAGGTAAAATTTATTCCAATAAAAAAATAAACAAGCATGCAAAGAAGCGGGAAAATACAACTAATCATAATGAGGAAAAACAATCAATTGAAACAGAATTTGCTTCGAGAGACATTAAAAACAGTTGTTACGATTGTATCCCATATGTTTAAAAGGCTAAAGTAAAGATTGATCATGGAAGATATTTTAAAACCCAAATCAAATCCAGAGATGAAAAAAATCAAAGCCTGAGATTTAAAATAATGATAATAAGAAATCTGGATGGGTTTAATGGTAGATTAGATGTAACAAAAGATTAGTGAAATTGAAGATATAACAATATAAAATGATCCAAAATTATGCCCACAAGAAAACCTAGCTATATTGTCATGTTAAATATTAATGAGCTGAATCCTCAAATGAAATTTTGCAAAGATTATCAGATCAAAGTATCAAAATTCAACTATAACTGCTTATAAGAAACTCCCCACTTTAAATATAAAGATACATAATACCAGTCAAGAGAAAACTGGAATGACAATATCATAGAACATATTTTAGAGCAAATAACTTTAATAGAGATAAACAGTCATTTTATAATGATAAAGAGGCCAATTCATCAAGAAAAAATAATAAGCCGAAATATTTATGCACCTGATAACATAGCTTCAAAATACAGAAAGGAAAGAGTGATAAAACCAAAGAGAAATAGACAAATCTAGAATATAAGTTGAAAATGTTAATAACTTTCTCAATAATTGATAGAGGAAGTAGACAGAAAATCTGTAAGGATAGAGACGACTTAAACATTATCAACAAACTTAACCTAAACGACATTTATAGAACTCTCCAACCAATAGTAAAGTACATACTTTTTGAATGTACACATGATAGACGATATTATAAATCATAAGACAAGCCTCAATACTCATTCTGTTGCCTGGACTAGAGTACAATGGCACAATCATGACTCACTGCAGCCTCAAACTCCTAGGCTCAAGCAATCCTTTCACCTGAGCATCCCAAGTAGCTGGGACTACAGGCATACACCACCAAACCTGTTTTTTGTTTTTGTTTTTACTTTTGTAGAGTCAGGGTCTTGCTATGTTGCCTAGGCTGGTCTCAAACTCCTGACCTCACACGATCATCCCGCTTCAGCCTCCCAAAGTGTTTGGGTTACAGGCATAAGCCACCATGCCTGGCCAAGCCTCAATGCATTTAAAAAGATTAAAGTCATAAGAAGCATGTTGTCTGAACACAACGGAATCAAGTTCGAAGTCTTCGTGTCATTGGATCAGGTAAAGATTTCTTAGGTGCATGCCCAGAAAAATAGTGTGGCCTGGAGTCGAGGGCTAGCATGAGAGCACAGAAAAAAAATGCTCACCAAAGATCATCGTGATAACTGGTAACAAATGGGTAGAAGAGGACCTCTAAAAGATACCTCCAAGATTTCAAAGCTGGAAAGCTAGAAGTACAGCATTACGCATAGAGGCAGAAAAATTGTGATAGAAACTAGTTTGAAAACAAAGATAATATCTTCTGTTTGGGTCAGGTTGAGTCTGAGTAAATATGAAACCTCTAATAGGAAGCACAACAGACTGCAAGAGGTATGCAACTAGAGACTCAGGGAGTCCAGAATTTTAGGTAAGTTATTAGTGTGGTTTAAGCTATAGGAATAAGGGATGCTCTGGGGGAAAGACAATAGGAAGAGAGAAGTTGACCAGGGACAAAGTTGTCCAAGCACATTTGAGCTCAAAGAAGAAATTGCCAGGAAGCAGGAGACATGAACAGATGGTATTACTGCAAAAGCCAAGGAGACAGGCAAGAGTTTCAAGAAGGAAAGGCTAATCAATGTGTGGGTCACTATCAAATAATACAGGTTAAGGAAATGAAGATAGAAAAAGCTATTGGCTTTTTGACTTTAGTCAGCTCTGACTGCTAAAACAAAATACCATAGACTGGGTGGCTTAAACAATAGGCATTTATTTTACATTTCTGGAGGCTAGAAAGTCCAAGATCAGGGTGCCAGCATGGCTGGATTCTTGGTAATGCCGCTCTTCCTGGCTTGCAGATGGCCACCTTCTCACTGTATCCTAATGATGGAGAGAGGAAACTCTGGTGTTTCATTCTCTTTTTTTTTAAGGCACTAGTCTCATCAATTACCTCCCAAAGACCCTGTTTCCTAATACCATTATATTGGGGCTTTAACATATGAATTTGAAGGAGTGGGGACAGTGACACAAACATTCAGATTATAACAGAACCAGAGTCCAGTAGTGTCCTTTCATGAAATTGCTCTCAGTAGAGTGGTGAGGAGAACTCTAAAATGCAGAGAGCTAGTGCAGAGGGAATGGAGCCACAGATGTGGACCATCCATCCTGGAGGTTTGGCATTGCATGGGAAACCTTCGCATGCCAAACACACCAAGCACCTCAACATTCCTTCAATCCATCAGGCCCTTTCACACCTCACTCTCTTCCTGCTGCCTGGAATCTTGTGGGGGAAAACTTGTTCTTTTCCTGCTCAGTAAATTTTTCCCCTTCTGGGAACAAAACCTCTTTTCTGTTACCCTACTTTCATCCTTCTGGACAGAGTAGGTGTTCAGGAGTAGGCACATGACTATGTGTAGAGTCAAATGGAAGATGGATTTAAATGCTGGAAGAGGGCACAGGGTCTCTCTCCTTGTGAAATTGGGAGTAGAGCTAAAATAGAGAAGAAGGTGAAAACGAAGAGAGAGAAAAAGAGAAAGAAGAAAACAGAGATACTTTTAAGAGAAAAACAGATCCTCAACAACATTATGTGAACCCCTTATTCCAGCCATGTCTGAAATCATGCCCTCTTCTTAATGACATGAGTTAATACAGTTCTTCTTTTCCTTGAGTTAGTTTGATTTGATTTTCTATCACTTGCAACTAAAAAGTCCCAGCAAATAAATGTCCCCTACCCTTTCCTCTCCCCCTTTCTTTACCTAGAAATTTCTTACCTATCTTTCAAGTCTCAAGTATAATGTTACTTTCTCTGTGATGCCCCGGGGTATGATGGTAAACTCGCTCTAAAAAACACAAGCCCTGTTTTGTTAGTGTTTTCTCATCTGTGTTATCCCAGCACACACACTGTGTGACATCATCATTGGTTACATTTTTGTCCTGCTTCTCAATTGTGAGCTCCTCAAAGATAAGAACTGTGTCTTCTTCATCATCTTCCCAGAGTTAAACTTGTAGAAGGTGTCAGTAAATACTTCTAAAATGAGGCTAGATAGTTATAGCAGCAATGAAGCCAGGTGAATAAGGTAAAAGAGGCCTGTGCATATTTGAAGGCAGAAAAGTTGCTAATGGAGAGAAAAATACTGGGAAATATTTAAAACTCTGGCAAGGGAAGAAAGCAAGGTGTTTCAGGGGCTAGAAGAGACAGTAGTAACAGGCAAGATGGACAATTTGGAAGGAAATGATGAGAATCTGGGTGTGGAAACAGAAATGTGTCAAGATAAGGAGGGGATAAATCAGAAGAGAGTTCTCCTTGTTTCAGGGAAGTCAGAGACAAGGAGAGAGGGCAGAGAGGGGCTGAGAGTGGGACCAGACAATCAGGTCCAGAAGAGGTGCAGGGATTCAAGACAGGACAGAGCAAAGCTTCAGCGCAGCTGAGGCTGAACAACTTCCATTTCAGTCATTCCCATGTGTACAGTTCTGCATTGTGTTCAACTTCACAATTTCCAGCAATGACCTACAAACCATACTTAAAGCTGCAATTACTCTCTGAGAATAAGAGGCTAGGCAGTTATCTATCTCTTCCCCCAAACACATCTCATTCTCCTGATTTACTTTTCCAAGGCCGTGCCTGACAGTGCTTCTGGAGCAACTACACAGGACAGCCATGCCTAGCTAGTGAGAGCAGCAGGGGAGAATTAAACTCAGCCAACTGCAGCCAGCAGGGAGTTATACCACGTTGCCCTGACAACTAATGGGCAGAGCTAGTGAGAGATAGATGGAGATGGCTGAGGTCAATGGGTAATAAAATTCTAGTTAAAGGCTGATTTTTCTCTCCTTCATTTCTGCTGATATAAACATGAGGAAAAAGAAAAGATAATTGGGAGGCAGATTTGTCCAGTGCCCATAGGAGCTGCAGATTCTAAGCATAAGACCCTGAGTTGAATTGAGGATAAAACTAGGAAACACCTAGATCCTCAAAGACCCTGCTCAGGAATGGCTGCCCTCAAAACACAAACCAAAGGCATTGGGAAGGAAGTACCTAAGTAAGTCTCTTTCATTGAGTGTCTACTGTGTATAGAACATGGCCCTAGGAGATGTTAACAAGAAGTCTCAAGAGACATTATAGGCCTCCGAGGTGCAGCCTAAATCTTCTCTCTGACATTTACGGCCCAAGTGACCCTGGGCCAGATACCAGATACCAGACCTATTTGAGTCTGAGTTATATAACGGATGTATCAGTTCTTGTCTCACAGGATTATTGGTTGGCCAAGGAGATAATGAAAGTAAAGGAGGTAGCATAGTTGTCTCATGCATAAAGCACAGAATGAATGGCAGCCCAAAATAATAGATGGCATCACTGAGCCCCTACCCTATGTATATTAAGCTGTTCTTGCATTGCTATAAAGAAATGCTAGAAACTTGGTATTTATAAAGAAAAGAGGTTTAGTTGGCTCACAATTCTGCATACCTTGTGGAAAGCATAGTGCTGGCATCTGCTTGGCTTCTACAGAGGCTTCAGGAAGCTTACAATTATGGTGGAAGGCAAAGAGGGAGCAGGCATGTCACATGGCGAAAGCAGAAGGAAGTCAGAGAGAGAGCGGGCGAGCAGATGCCACACACTTTTAAATAATCATATCTCATGTGAACTCAGAGCTAGAGCTCACTTATCGCCAAGGGGATGGCCCAAGCCATTCATGAGGGATCCACCCCCGTGATCCAAACACTTCCCACCAGATCCCACTTCCAACATTGGGGATTACATTTCAACATAAGATTTGAGTAGAGAAAATATCCAAACTATATCACTATGCTAGCACTATTTTCAATGCTTTACACGTTTTCTTACAATAATCCTATGGGACAGCAACTGCTACATACCCATTTTACAGATAAGTAAACTAACGCAGAGAAAAGGTAATATTCCTGCTCAAAATCACATAGGTAGTAAGTGGCAGAGCCAGGGCTTGCACCCAGGCAATCTGGCTCCAAACCTGGGCTATACAACATCAACAACACAGAGAAGTCATCAAAAATGGAGGTGCAAAAAGAATACTGACATATTATTTACATATCTTTGCATACACATATATACAATAGTTCTAGAAGGATACACAATTTAAAAATTATAATGCTGTTTGCCTCTGGGAAAGAGAAAGGCAAAGAAGGGAGAATTTCTACTGTATATTTCCTGTGAATTTTGAACCATGAGAAGGGGTTGCCTATTTTAAAAATGAATGAATTAAATTAAAATTTAAAAATAGAGGAGCAGGGCAGGAGAAGTCACTCTGAATATATTTATTTCTGCAAACATTCATTGCGTGTGAAAAAACAGGTTCCCATTCTCTACTCCCTGTCATGACTAAGGAGGAAATAGGCCCACGAACAGGTGACTAGAGAACATGGTGATATACATCCATACAGGTGAATATAATGTGCTGAATAGACTCTGAAGAGGACTTGAAAAATTCTGCAGAGAGAGAGGAAGTCTGGAAGGTTTCACAAAGGAAGGACTTCTAAACTGAGATCTTTCCAGAACTCATGATCTTAAGTCAAGTCATATGTGCCTATGGGAAGTTACTCAACCTCTTTAAGCCTCAATGTTTTCTGCAAACATTCACCGCATGTGAAAGAATAGCTGGGTGAAGAAGCTGGGATTTGAAGCCAGACTTCACCAGAAATCACTACCCTCAGTCACCTTAATCCTCTGGTGGCACTTCTAAAGAGACTGGAAAGATGGGGTCATGAAGGCAGATGTGGTCCCTGCTGAGGATCTAAGCAGAAGATGAGCTGTGGCCAGGCAAGTTGAGTGGCAGGTGGAAGGACATCAGGTGGGGAGTCAGTCCAGTCCAGAGTCCCCACTGTGTGATGTCCTCAGCCAATTTCTCTGGGATTTAATTTCTACCACTCAAGAGCAAGAAGGTAAAAGAGCTGCTTTCTAAACACTCTCACTATTTATCCTATGGGAATTTTTTTTCTGGTTGCCTAATAGATTTTATGACTCAAGCCTGATATAATTTGGCCTCAGAAAATTCATCTGACCCTAGGCCTTCATCCTCAACTTTGAAGCTGCCCTTCATACCTTCCCTGAGAAGCAGCTACTGCATGCAAAGACCTGCACTAGCTACCAAAGAAATAGGCCTGGCCTCTGCTGTGATGGGGAGGAGGGGTTGCAAGGTTAAATGAGAAAAAATAATCCATAGAAAATGCCTAGATCACACAGATACATGTGAAGCCAGTCCAAGCAGCATGCACAAGGCTGAGGCCAAAGCCTCATCTGTCCTTTCTGGAACACTTTGGTGGTGTCTAAAGAGAATCTCCAAGTTGGGTTTTAAAGGTGAGAACCTGGCTTTGGCAAGAGTAAGTGGAAGAACATCATAGGTGGAAATGGGAATGAAAGAGATAATGGCCCCAGACTGGGCTGGAATGGAGAGTCTGTGCAGGTGAAGAGTGCTAAAGAATCTTGATGACATGGGCCTGGGAATAGGCAGATGAAGCAATGGAATGAATGCAGGACTGACAAGCTTCTGGCTCAAAATAAAAAGGTAATGGATAATCATGAAAGGGAGTAGCTTGATAAGAATTGCCTAGAAGGAAGATTATTTAAGAGCTGTTTATGTCTTAAACGGATGACAATCATAGTGTCTAAGCCAAAACCCAAATCACAGTCTACTCACAGAAATCTACTCTGATTTCTAATTTAAAATCAGAACACATGGTGAACACATCATATACTTCCATATCTGTCCAATATTCCTCTACATTAGCATTTTCAAAAGTAGTATTTGCATAATATTCATTCCAGAGAATGAAAATAGGTGTTGCAATGAAAAAAAAAAACTTCAGGCCAATATCCCTGATGAACACAGACACAAATATCCTCAATAAAATCTAGCAAATCAAATCCAGCAGCGCATCAAAAAAGCTAATCCACCATGATCAGGCAGGCTTTATTCCTGGGATGCAAGGTTGGTTCAACATATACAAATCAATAAATGTGATTCATCACATAAACAGAACTAAACACAAAAACCACATGATTATCTCAGTAGACACAGAAAAGTCTTTTGATAAAATTCAGTATCACTTCAGCATAAAAACCCTGAACAAACTAGGAATTCAAAGAACATATCTCAAGATAGTAAAAGCCATCTATGACAAACCTACAGCCAACATCATACTGAACAGGCAAAACCTGGAAGCATTCCCCTTGAGAACTGGAACACGACAAGGATGCCCACTCTCACTACTTCTATTCAACATACTACTGGAAGTCCTATCCAGAACAGTCAGGCAAGAGGAATAAATAAAAAGCATCCAAACAGGAAGAGAGGAAGCTGAACTATCTCTCTTCACAAACGATATGATTCTATACCTAGAAAATCCCATAGTCTCTGCCCAAAGGCTCCTAGAACTGATAAACAACTTCAGTAAAGTTTCAGGATACAAAATCAACGTACAAAAATCAGTAGCATTTCTATACACCAGTACCATCCAAGCTAAGAGTCAAATCAATAATGCAATCCCATTCACAACAGCCACAGAAAGAATAAAATGCCTAGGAATATAGCTAACCAGGGAGGTAAAAGAGCTCTGCAACAGGAATTACAAAACACTGCTGAAAGAAATCAGAGATGACACAAACAAATGGAAAAATATTCCATGCCCATGGATAGGATGAATCAATATTGTTAAAATAACCATACTGCCCAAAGCAATTTATAGATTCAATGCTCTTCCTATCAGACTACCAATGTTATTTTTCACAGAATTAGAAAAAAAAACTATTCTAAAATTCATAAGGAACCAAAAAAGAGCCCAAATAGCCAAAGCAATCCTAAGCAAAAAGAACAAAGTCAGAGGCATCACACTACCCTACTTCAAACTCTATTACAAGGCTCCAGTAACCAAAACAGCATGGTACTGGTACAAAAACAGACACATAGACCAATGAAACAAGATTAAAAACCCATAAATAAAAACCCATAAATAAAGCCACACACTTACAACCATCTGATTTTCAACAAAGTTGACAATAACGAGCAATGGGGAAAGGACTTCCTATTCAATAAATGGTGCTGGGATAACTGGCTAACCATAAGCAAAAGATTGAAACTGGACACTTTCCTTTCACCATATATAAAAAGCAACCCAAGATGGATTAAAGGCTGAAATGTAAAACCTAAAATGATAAAAATCCTAGAAGAATACAAAGGAAATACCATTCTGAACATAGGCCTTGGCAAAGATTTCATGACAAAGACTCCAAAAGCAATTGCAACAAAAAGAAAAAGTGACAAGTGGGACCTAATTCAACTAAAGAGCTCTGCACAGAAAAAGAAACTATCAATAGAGTAAATAGACAACCTAAAGAAGGGGAGAAAATGTTTGCAAACTATGCACCTGACAAAGTCTGATACCTACAATCTATAAGGAACTTAAACAAATCAACAAGCAAAAAAAAAAAAACAATTCCTTTAAAAAATAGGAAAAGGACATGAACAGACACTTCTCAAAAGAAGACATACATGTGACCCACAAGCATATGAAAAAAATGCTCCACAGCAATAATGATTAGAGAAATGTAAATCAAAACCACAATGAGATATCATCTCATACCAGTTAGAATGGCTGTTATCAAAAAGTCAAAAAATAACAGATGTTGGTGGGGTTCTGGAGAAAAGGGAATGCTTACATACTGCTGGTAGAAATGTAAATTAGTTCAGCCACTGTGGGAAGCAATTTGGAGATTTCTCAAAGAACTTAAAACAGAACTATGTTTCAACCCAGCAATCCCATTACTGGGTACATACCCAAAGGAATATGAGTCATTCCACCATTAAGGCACATGCATGCATATGCATATCACAACACTTTTCAAAATAGCAAAGTCATGGAATCAAGCTAGATGCCCATCAACAGGGGACTGGATAAAGGAAATGTGGTACATACAGGAATACTATGCAGCCATAAAAAAGAATGAAATAATGTTCTTTGCAACAACACGGATGCAGCTGCAGGCCATTTTCCTAAGCAAATTAACTCAGGAACAGTAAACCAAATACTGTGTGTGCTCACTTATAAGTAGGTGCCAAACATTAAGTACACATGGACACAAAGAGGGGGACAATAAACACCAAGGCTTACTTGAGGGTAGAGGTGGGGAGGAGGAGTAAAATTGAAAAACTAACCCAATCAGGTACTATGCTCACTATCTAAGTGACAAAATCAGTTTTACACCAAACCCCAGCAACACGCTATTCACCCATGTAACAAACCGCCACATGTAACCCCTGAACCTAAAATAAAAGTTGGAAGGAAAAAAAAAAAATAGGTGTTACCAAAAAAATCCAAGTTAAAAAATAATAATAGCTAACTACAAGCCAAACATAAGTGATCCACAAACATCCTTTTACTTAATCTTCTCAAAAATCTATGAGGTAGGTGCCATAAACATCCCCATTGTGCAGGTGAGAAACTGAAACACAGGCATCGTTAGTAACTTGCCCAAGTTCACTGTGAAGTGGCACAAGTTTATTCCAGGCAATCTGGATCCCAAACCCATGCTCCTAACCTTCAGGCTACATTACTTATCATAATTCAGAAACACAGGCTAAACAAACTTCAACATTTTCCCTTCCCATAGGACTTCTCAGAGACTTTCAGTCATTCTTCCTCCCTCCTTCCCACTTCAGCTGTGACGTAAAACAGGTTAGGAAAGCGTTGGTGAGGCTGGGGATGTGAGGGACCCCACAAGGTACTGAGAAGAGCAGCAGGAGACATTACCTTTCCCCATCCCCTACCCCCAGCCCCTCCAGTACAGGCAGCTTTATGGTGAACACTGGGAATCAGAGAGGGAAAAGAGAAATGACTGCGGAGAGAGAAGGGCCACTAGGGCCATCTGGGCCCACAGGAAGGGGTAGGAGATAGGGGGCAGCTGGAAGTCCCATTATTTCTCTAGTGTACCTCCTCTCCTTGTGACCAGAATAAGGCATTGTTCCTTTGGTTTCTGGATCATGGGGGTCAGTGCCAGGAGTCCCAGATCCAAGGGCCCTGGGAAGGAACCAGAGTGATGGCAGGGTGGGAAAGAGCAGAAGCTCTTTACTACTCAGTACAGAAAGATGTCACTATTTTAACAACCAGCCCTGGTTTCCTTCACATTTCACATATATTCAGCTCTTCAACATTTCCAAAGCCCATTCACTCTTGATCTCATTTGACTGATATAGGGTAACTCTGGGATCTCAGCAGGACAGACATCATCGTCCTCATTTTGTACATTAGGAGCCTGGGACTCAACGAGTACAAGAACTGGTTCTAGAAAGGAAATCTGAATCTGTACTCACAGTAGTGCCACAATACTGAGGTTCCATCCAGCCTCAAGATTTGTCCTCAGCTGGAGCATGATCACTTTACAGGAAGCAGTGGGCTCAAAGGGTGTACAGTTTTGATATCCAGCCTTGCCACTTCCCAATTTTGGGACCTAAGCAGGTCTCTCCTCTGAGAAGTCACTCCTCTGAACCAGCGCCTCATCTGTGTGCACTGGTACCCACCTCACAAGGAGGCTGTGAAGACTGAAGAGATAATGTCAGAACATCCCCCAGTACAGGACCTGACACACAGGAGGTAACCAAGCATGGCTCTGTTCCCTCTCTGAGCCAGCCTACCTTCCTCCAATCTCTGCTCACCTTCAGATCCCATAGTATGAGTCTTAAACAACTTTCCTTCCCAAGAACTTTATTTTGAAAATGGCAGGTGAGAAAGCCAAGCACAGACTGGGCCAAGATTGAAGACCAAGTTCACACAACTAGAAAGCCCTATTTTGACAGGAAGAGGTAGGTGCTGTGTCTGCCTACTCAGCACCTACTTCCCCCTCCAGCACCAGCATCCCAAAGGTCCTTTGGGAACTGGTCCTCTCTCTGGGCTGCTCGACCTCACTCCCAAAGCTTAGAGATGAGCATGTGACCTGAGCAGCCAATCAAAGCTTTTTATCCTACAGGCCACAGTGATTGGCTCAGAGACGGACACATGACCTAAACCTAGCCAGTGGGATTCCATTTGGGGTTTTTGTTGAAACTACAGGTAAAAAGTTGTTTTCCTTCCACTGGGCTTGAAGCTGGGGGTGTATAAACATGGGTATATGTGCCAGGACCATCACATGAACAGTGTATGCCTGTGATCCAACAGCAAGAATGGCAGAGCTGAGAGACAGAAAAGACAGCATGCCAAAAATATTGTCTGAGTCCCCAAACGCAGCCATACCAGACTCTGAGTTAAGTGTGTGTTAAACTTAACCTAAGTAGTCCATGTCTACTTAACTTGGTTAAATAAATTCCATAATCCCACATAGCCAAAACTAAATGGAATGTAGGGTTAACACTGAGCAGTGTATATATGGATGAAGGGCAGTACCTAAGCACAAGTAAGAAAAGAAAGAAGAATATTAGGAACCTAAAGCTGGGAACTTTCTGATATGCCCAGAACCCTACCTGAACTTATATACACGAACACACACATCACACACTACCCCAGCATATCCCACACACATACCCATGTTCTACATAAACACACACACACACACACACACACACACACATACACACACACCCACACACACAGTTCTGGCCTGGGAGCCCACATTAATCAGAAGTTGCTTGGCCTTTCCAGCTGATTCTGCCCCTGGTCTCATTGCTCCTGTCCACAGCCCAGCACTGCAAGCAGGCCACACTGTACCATCCCCTCCTCCCCTGTCTTGCTTCCACTAAAATTCTCTCCCCTCACCCGCTGCCTGCCATGCCTCCTCCTCTCTCAGCCCCACAGAACAGCTCTCCTACCTCAAAAAGCTGTCCCTGACTCATTTCATTCCATCCCTGCCAAGTTCCCGTCACCACTTGGCTATTTTGCACTTCCACAGAAGGAATAATTTGCACTTGCACCCTGTATGGTTTTATACATGTTTGAACATTTTTTTGTAGGCAGCATATTGAGGAGGTAAGGAGGATCATGGCAGACCAAGCTGGGTTCAAAACCAAAGGCATGTTCACACACTGTGGGACCCATGCTCTGACCCTTGGGGCCCTCATCTGTGGATAAGAGGATTTGACCTCTAGCTACCCTCCCTCCCTGTGAGCCCCTCATAAGGAATAAGAAAGAGAAGGTGTGGAAGCTCTTGTTCAACAGAAAAAGGCTGTTCATGTCAGTTGTAAAGATCAGAGTGTGTTTGGCAATGTGGCAATATTGTACCATCCTTGGGCCTCTCCTCTAAGCCCCTCTCCTTGTTCTCTCTAGGCATTTTCCTCAGTTTGGTGTATTAAATTGCCTGTCAGGAAGCTGCTCATATAGTAGCTGGCTCAAGCAACCACAGTGTGTGAGCCTCGAGGGCCCAGGGACTTACTGACTCTCAGGCCACCAGGCAGTTTTGGGAGACTGAATTTCCCATTCACAGTCTATTTGGGTGGGCCACATGGAGCATGGAATACACACAGGAGTGGAAAGAGATGCCTCCACCCTCTGCCCCTCATCTTGCTAGCTGTCCATTAAGAAATCAAGAATTGCCAATCTGAATAGAGCATGTGTCCTGCATGATTTCGGTCTGGAGAGAGGTGGTCATGTTAGCTAGCCAGGAAGATAAAGACACCAAAAACCCATTGCGAGTATTGCAAAAGTGATCAGCAGGTGCTCTCCCGTGAGGCAGTGACCAGAGGGGGGTCCTTTCTCTTCCCTTCTGGGGAAGAAGCAAACCACCTATAGGAAGGATGCATCTGATAGACACTGTGGGCTGAAGGAAGGGGACATTGGTTCTCAAATGTGTCTGCACTCGTATCCACTTTTCTCACCAGTTGCTCTAGTTTTTTATTCAATGAACAAATGTTGGCACCTGCTCTGTGCCAGGCATTGTACTAGGAGCTAGGGATGCAAAAATCAAGTAAGACCCAGTTCTCTGCTCAAAGGATGCCCACATATAGTTAGGGAGGCAGATAATTAAATCAACAACTGTGAAGTGGTGTAATGAGTATTGTGACAGAAAGTAGGAACATGGTAGGAGGACCTGTCCTAGCCTGAGGATCCATGGCAGGTTTGGGGGATGGAGGCAATGTTTGAACTGAGCCAGAAGTTGGAGGTGGCAAAGGGTGGGGTGGAAAGATTAAAAAATAAATAAAAAGAGACACCTTCCCTGAGGGAATTCTAATCTTGCTGAGTAGGAGCAATGAGATGAGGAAGAGGAAGAGGGCTTAAGAAGTATTGCAGAGACAGGGAGGGATGAGAGAGCAAACTTAATGAAGATTGGCAAGTAGGTTGTAATGCCTGGAGCAAAAGGTCCCATAAGAGAGAGGAGCCAAGGATGCCAGCAGCCCTGTCATGCTGGGCCTGTGTGCTGAGTTAAGGAGTTTGGGCTTTATTCTGAAAGCTGCGGGCAGCTGCTGAAGGCGGGAGGTGACATGATCAGATATAAAATGTTCAAGTAGTGATTGTTGAGAATCTGGAACACTAATTCTTTGCCAAAGAGGAAGGCTGAGCAGGATGAAGTAAGTCCTCAAGGTATTAATGGTCTAGTGGAAAAGACACCAGGGAGAGCTCTCTTTCCTGATTTACCTCCTGTGTCTGAAGCCTCTCCTTCTCTTTCCTTTTTTCCTCTACTGACTTCATAAATGTTTATTTTCTTTGGGATTCTATCCTGGACCTTCTTCTGGGGTCCCCTCACTCTATATATCAATGGTTCTCAAAGTCTTGGCTAGCAACCAGCAGCATTAGCATCACCCAGGAACTTGTTAGAAATGCACATTCTTCATGTCCTTTGCCCACTTTTTGATGGGGTTGTTTGATTTTTTTCTTGTAAATTTGTTTGAGTTCATTGTAGATTCTGGATATTAGCCCTTTGTCAGATGAGTAGGTTGCAAAAATTTTCTCCCATTCTGTAGGTTGCCTGTTCACTCTGATGGTAATTTCTTTTGCTGTGCAGAAGCTCTTTAGTTTAATTAGATCCCATTTGTCAATTTTGGCTTTCGTTGCCATTGCTTTTGGTGTTTTAGACATGAAGTCCTTGCCCACGCCTATGTCCTGAATGGTATTGCCTAGGTTTTCTTGTAGGATTTTAATGGTTTTAGGTCTAACATTTAAGTCTTTAATCTATCTTGAATTAATTTTTGTATAAGGTGTAAGGAAGGGATCCAGTTTCAGCTTTCTACATATGGCTAGCCAGTTTTCCCAGCACCATTTATTAAATAGGGAATCCTTTCCCCATTTCTTGTTTTTGTCAGGTTTGTCAAAGATCAGATAGTTGTAGATATGCGGCATCATTTCTGAGGGCTCTGTTCTGTTCCATTGATCTATGTCTCTGTTGTGGTACCAGTACCATGCTGTTTTGGTTACTGTAGCCTTGTAGTATAGTTTGAAGTCAGGTAGCGTGATGCCTCCAGCTTTGTTCTTTTGGCTTAGGATTGACTTGGCGATGCGGGCTCTTTTTTGGTTCCATATGAACTTTAAAGTCGTTTTTTCCAATTCTGTGAAGAAAGTCATTGGTGGCTTGATGGGGATGGCATTGAATCTATAAATTACCTTGGGCAGTATGGCCATTTTCACGATATTGATTCTTCCTACCCATGAGCATGGAATGTTCTTCCATTTGTTTGTATCCTCTTTTATTTCACTGAGCAGTGGTTTGTAGTTCTCCTTGAAGAGGTCCTTCACATCCCTTGTAAGTTGGATTCCTAGGTATTTTATTCTCTTTGAAGCAATTGTGAATGGGAGTTCACTCATGATTTGGCTCTCTGTTTGTCCGTGATTGGTGTACAAGAATGCTTGTGATTTTTGTACATTGATTTTGTATCCTGAGACTTTGCTGAAGTTGCTAATCAGCTTAAGGAGATTTTGGGAAAAGTGGGCAAAGGACATGAACAGACACTTCTCAAAAGAAGACATTTATGCAGCCAAAAAACATATGAAAAAATGCTCACCATCACTGGCCATAAAAGAAATGCAAATCAAAACCACAGTGAGATACCATCTCACACCAGTTAGAATGGCCATCATTAAAAAAATCAGGAAACAACAGGTGCTGGAGTGGATGTGGAGAAATAGGAACACTTTTACACTGTTGGTGGGACTGTAAACTAGTTCAATCATTGTGGAAGTCAGTGTGGCGATTCCTCAGGGATCTAGAACTAGAAATACCATTTGACCCAGCCATCCCATTACTGGGTATATACCCAAAGGACTATAAATCATGCTGCTATAAAGACACATGCACACGTATGTTTATTGCGGCACTATTCACAATAGCAAAGAGTTGGAACCAACCCAAATGTCCAACAACGATAGACTGGATTAAGAAAATGTGGCACATATACACCATGGAATACTATGCAGCCATAAAAAAGGATGAGTTCATGTCCTTTGTAGGGACATGGATGAAACTGGAAAACATCATTCTCAGTAAACTATCACAAGGACAAAAAACCAAACACCACATGTTCTCACTCATAGGTGGGAATTGAACAATGAGAACTCATGGACACAGGAAGGGGAACATCACACTCCGGGGACTGTTGTGGGGTTGGGGGAGGGGGGAGGGACAGCATTAGGAGATATACCTAATGCTAAATGACGAGTTAATGGGTGCAGGAAATCAACATGGCACATGGATATATATGTAACAAACCTGCACATTGTGCACATGTACCCTAAAACCTAAAGTATAATTAAAAAAAAAAAAAAGAAAGAAATGCACATTCTTGAGCCCCACACAGACCTACTGAATTAGAAACCTCGGTGGCGAGACCTAGCTACCTGTAGTTCAACAAGCCCTCCAGGTGATTCTAACGCACACTCAAGTTCAAGGAAGACTGATTTACATCAATCCTGGCTACATAGTAGAATCACCTGGGAAACTGTTTTTACATATATATATATGCGTGCCTTGGTCTCACCACAGACCAATTAAATTAGAATCTCAGTGCAGGGCCCAGGGACCAGAGGTTCAGATATGCACCCAGGGTTGAGACAAAAACCACTGGCCTAGAGCAACACTTCTCTGACTTTAACATGCCCATAAATGCCCTGGGGATGTTTTTAAAATTCAGATTGTGACTGGCGAGACCAAGATTCTGCTTTTCTAACTAGGTGATGTCAATGCTGCTGGTCTATAGACTTCACTTTCAGTAATCAGGGTCTACCTTCCCAGTTCCCTTGGACTTTCAGCTTCAACTACCAACTGTGTGTTAGTAACACTCCCCAGACCTAGTCCCCACCTCTCTTGAGCTCCTAACCTGTAAGAAATACTTCCAGTTGGAGAACCCACTCACACCTCAAATTCAACACTCTCTAATTCACCTCATCCTATCCACCCTCTCTCAGATTTCTACTCACCTTGGATGCTCACTAGCTCAGTAAGCCAGTCTGTTCACCCAAACCAGGATAGACCATGTCCTGAAGCCAAAATAGGATGGAGTTTTAAGAAGATATTCCCCTAAATGGTCAACCCAAATCCCCAAGCTCTTGAGCCATCCCCTTACCTGAGAACTCTAGCCCCCTGCAAAGAATACCCTCCCCTCATATTTGTGAGGTTTCCAAGAGAGGCTTTGGGTGAGCCCTTGGGGGCTCTGCCACTACTCTGAATGATGACAAAACAAAAGGTCATCGGATACGAGAGTAAAAGGGTCCCAGCAAAGTGTAGGGGAAGAGACATTGGAGTATTGGGAATTTCTTGAACTTAACCTTCCTGGTATTAAGGCTAGCATGTTTGCATATACGAATGTGAGCTCAGGCTCCCAGCCTCTGCAGGGTTTCTGAGGATGGACTACAGGTGGCCCAGCCCCTGCCAGCTCTGAGAGAGAAGCAATGTGGGCTGAACAGCCAATGTACCCGACCTCAGTCCCACTGAGTCCCCAGCACCTCCAGCCACTCTCCATGCAACAGTTTAGAGGCCATGTTCTTGTGGCACCCTTCTCTGGGGCTTCTTGACCTAGTCTCCATCCCTATTAAAACATGGTGGCAAGAACAAAGCTTAGTACTTGACTTCCCAGATGTAGGAGAAGGGATGCACAGGGAGGATCCTCATTTCCTGTGATCTGAATGGCATCTTACTAATGCAGCCTAAAATTGTAACCCCTCATTCTCTCCTCATGTCATCGCTGATGGATCTCATTACCAGCAAACTGCATTCAGGCAAGGTCTTCTCCAGCTGGCACTTGTACAATTGATGCTTTTGAACCTAAATGTAGAAATTTACATATGTCTCTGTTAACTTTCATCTTTTTGGTTCAGCCCCCATTCTAGTCTATCAAAATCACTTTGAACCTCTATTGTATCTTTAGTTGCAGAATTTTCCCTTCCAACTTCCTATTATCTACAAATTCAATAAGTATGTCTGAGGTATGCTGTGTTAAAGAAACTCTGGACTCAGGAGTCAGGGAGATAGGCACTAGTCCTAACCTTCTATGTGACTATTGGAAGGTTGTATAACTTCACTGGATCTCAGTGACATGACCTCTAGAAATCCTGCTAGCTCAAAATTCCACGAGTTCAGGCCCTGCAAGCAAACCTCTTGGTTTAAAACCCAGCTCTACCACTTACAGGATGTATGACCTTGAATAAGCCACATAACCTCCGCCTGTTTCCTCACTGTAAAATGAGTGATATTATAATACCGGTATAATCAAATAAGCATATAATATTACATATAAGCTTATATTATAAATGTTCTATATTGTATATTATTTCTAAGTATATGTATTATATGTAAGTATATAATTATAGTAGGTATATATGTGTAATTTATAATAACTATGATAATAGTATCTGCCTCTTGAAGTCATTAGAATTAAATGAATGAATTTATATAAAATGCTCAGCTCATGCCTGGCATATAAATAAGTGGTCAATGAATGTTAGCTATATTAGTCAAGACAAGCAATTGGTTAAAGAATTAACAGAATAGGAGCAAGACAGAATAAGACTAAATCCAAGACTGAATTCTATAAAAGTCCTCTCAAATATGGTGACCAGATGTCCTAGTTTTTGAGGACAATCCTGATTTACTCCTTCTGTCCCAACATTATTATCAACAGTGACTGGCGCCAGACACGGAGATGTGCTACTCAGATACTCACTCAAGGAAGGACTTGCTGGCCTCCCGCAAGGAATGTGGTTACCTAGAGCTGTTGCATCCCCCAGGACCACTTTAGCTTTTGAGCCAGTCATCCTGGCCAATGACTGAGCAAGTTAGTACAAGCACCCAGACATTTCCACCCAACAAAGTCTTCTTCTAATAGTCAGCATTGGCTCCAGAGCTCCCCATTGGACTGAAAAGACTCTGGCAGGTCTGCATTGTGCTTTCACAGCACCCCACTACCACCTCATTCAACTTCCTCCTTCACTTTTCTTTCACTTCCTCTCCAATAAACCTTTTGCCCTCTTGTCTCATGTCTGCTTCCCAAAGGACTCAGCTGACTCATCTCCTTCTACTCTCAAAAATGAACCCATGTACATGATGTTAGATGTTCACCCTATCTAGAGACCTTTAACATTGCCCCCACCCCTACTTCAACGTCATGACTCTCACAATGATATAATATGTGAAACACACATTTTTTCCTCTGAATCGTGGAGATAACGTGTGACTGCAAGGTCTCTGATGTGCTCAAGCCAGGCTTACACAGGTATGACCTCTCCCCTGATCTGTCTACCTGGAAGATTATAATAGAAGCTCTGACCAACATATGAAGTTAATTTGACAAAACTTCGTAACCCATGGTGAGTTCTAATGATTGCAACATCTTTCCTAAGTTTTCATAAACCAGGTGTTTAATACTCCATTATAGGGATTTTTCTGGCATCAAATCTGTGGCCTTAGTTCACATCTCCCAGTTCTTTCTGCAGGGCATATATAGTTTGTTCTCCTGGCTGGAGGCTCTCACCCTTCCTTACCCCTCTCAATACTCAGTGCTACCTTCATACCTTCATCTTTATGGTCCTATCATTGCCAGCCTGTAGGGAGAACTGCATAGTTCCAGGCCCCTGGATTCACAGTCCAGCTCTGCAGCTCTTCCTTGGCCAGAAGTGGGCCTCCTCTTGAATCTTCTCTGCCTCCTTTCCCCTGAGCCCCTGTTCCCCACTCCTCCATCCTGTCCTCACAGTCTTCCCCCACCTTTCAAGCTCCCCTGCCCTCCTGCTAGTCCAGCCTACTCTTGGGGTCTAAATCAAGCTCCATGCCCCTCATGAGGCCTCCCCCAGCCCCACGACAACCACAGTGACTAAATACAACTGACCTAGTCCAGCAAACATGACCAAGCTTCACCTGCAGGCCATGCATCCCGGCTGGGCAGCTCTGCCAACCCTGGCTGTTTCCTGGACTCCCAGTAAGCTCCTGTCAGTGTGAGGCCCTGCCCACTTAAGGCAGCTGGCCCCAGTGGAGTAATGGACCAGGGGACAGAGTGGGGAGGTGGAGGCATCCCCACTTCCTGAACTCCCTGTAAGCTCTTTTTCTTGATGACAGGTGGTTCTGCTGTGCTGGTGGCTCTTCCAAGGCCCATGGCTTCCCTTGTCCATATCCTGGTACTGACCAATAATGTCCTCCAGTCCCACCACATCCAGAGCCCAGAGAGATGGCCTGGCATCTCACTGCCTCCCTGCTGGAAGGTGCTAAGCCTTGGCAGGTCCTTTCAGGGAGAACATAAAGAAGAGGTAGAGGGCTGGAAAGTCAAATGCCCACTTCTTGCTATGGTGAAATTACCTCATGAACATAGCAGGTAGGGTTCAAACAACGCTGTTCCTTTTTTGGCAGGAATGGGTAGTTTTCTCTTGCTTACTTGCTACAGACTTGCTTATTTTGCCATCTACAAAGAGTAAATAAATTCTTTCTAGCCTTTTCTTATTCATTCACTTATTGTGTAATATGTTCAGTGCTGGCCGGGTGTGGTGGTTCACACCTGTAATCCCAGCACTTTGGGAGGACAAGGCGGATGGGTCACCTGGGGTCAGGAGTTCGAGACCAGCCTGGCCAATACAGTGAAACTCCGTCTCTACTAAAAATACAAAAATTAGCTGGGCATGGTGGCAGGCGCCTGTAATCCCAGCTACTTCTTCTATAAAAGTAGGCTGAGGCAGGTGAATCACTTGAACCTGGGAGGTGGAGGTTACAAAGAGCCGAGATCTTGCCACTGCACTCCAGCATGAGCAACAGAGCAAGACTCTGTCTCAAAAAAAGAAAAACGTTTACTAACCACTGTGTGCCAAGTAAAGTCGGTCATCTTAGCCTCAGGCTTCAGGGCCCAGAATCTAATTACTCTGTTAGCCTCTGAAAGCATCTTAGTGTCCTTCCTCCTTCCTTCAAATTTTAAATCACCTACTGGTAAGCACATCATGAGACTCTCTATCAGTAGATCCTGAGAAAATCGTTCTTCAGGACCGAGTAACAATAGCTCAATAATAATATTCATTCATTCGTTTATTTATTGGGCACACAAATATTTATTGGGTACTTATTATGTGCCAGGCACTGTGCCAATCAAAACAAACTTTAGCCCTGCATAGTTTAATGTCTGAGAGAGACATTAAACAAATTGGCCCACTAGTAAGCTTATCATCACAAATGGAGGAAAGTGCTTAGAAGAAAAGAAAAGGTTGTGAAAGACAGAGGATACCAGGATTGGCTTGTCAGGAAGGTCTTGAGGCTGAGCCCTGAGGGACAAGCAGGGTTGATTGGGAGAGGATGGAGGGCCTCTCACCCCCTACTTGCCCTCTTCCTCCACTCCTGGGATGCCCCTTTCTTCCACCATGCTCAGGACCCAAAATAGAGAGCCTCTTCCAACCACTGCCTTGAGCACTCTCTCCTCTCTTCAAAGTGCTCATCTCAGCCCGTGGGCAGATGATTACCCCCAAGGTGAGTTTTGTGGCATTCTCTGACTTCCTAAGAGCCAGTTCATCATAGCATATGCAGAAGTATGCTATCAAGCTCAGGAGAGGGGGGATAGGTAGCAACAGCCCTACCCGCAGCAACCAGGGACTGCTGTACCACTGCAGGAGCTGAGCTTCCAGACACGGGCCTTGGAATGGCCACATTAAGAATGATTGTGGCAATAAAGTTCTATTAGCCATCTGGAGCAATCGCACGCTCTCCAGGGCCAGGCACTTGGTCGCTGATGGCTGCCAACAGATGTGGGCAAAAAGAGGCTCCCAGGGATGGGGATGGCTGACTGTCTGGAATGGAGGTCAGTTAGAGGGGGACTCCAGCAGTGGCACCCAGCTAAAGCACTCTGCATGAATTCTGTTTCCATTTTAGATATGATCCTTAAGACATGTGAGGGATATTAATATTTAAACAGATTGCCTTTCCATGAGCCAATCTAAAAGATATATATGAGGTATCAGGGATTAACAGGAAAGCTCCCTCCTCCCCAGGCTGACTCTTCCACCAGGGTTACATCATTTGGAGTCAAGCAAATTCATGTTCAAACTCTGCATTTAATTGGTTGTGTGACCTTGGGACTTGCATAAAATCTCTGAGCCTTGTTTTCTCCCTTATAAAATGAATATAATAACTCCTATCTTTACCGGCTTCTGGGAAGATGAAATCAAATGGAGGAAGTAGAGCACCTCACCCTACCCATACCCTGTCAAGGCTCCAGCTGTGGTCTTGGCCAGGGCTGAACAGAAATGCAGTTGGAGCTGAATAATGAAGGAGAAGCCCTGGTGACCCCCTCCCAATTCAGTTAGTTCCATCCCACAGCCAAGACCCAGTTATTCTTTGGCCCATGCACTTCTCAAGAAAGTATGTTGTACTTCCATCCCCCATCTTGTGAGAGTGAATTAACAGGAGCACAAACACAGGTGTCACTATGATTTATGGAGTAATTAATAAACAATTAAGGTGTCTTGGAGCACAATCACACATTTTATTTCAGCAGCCCTCCATGGCGATAGCTTGGCTTGCCCACAGTCAGTTTTGGGGCAGCACCTGGCCCATAGTTGTGGGTGATCTAGCAGGATGTGTGGCTTTTATGTAAAGCCAGCGTGGGGGGTAGGCACTGCCTGAGAGGTGTCAAGTCAAATGCACTGTTGTCAAAAGCAGCCAGCCCTAAGCCTGCACTTCACTGTGTTAGGTCTCTGAATGGGCTCTGCCCCACCCTGGGGGTGGAGAAGCCCCTCTGGAAGATCTGCTCACAAGCTGCTGGTGAGGCACACAGAACCCCTTGTTGCTACCTGTTACTGCTGTAAGCACACTCCTGAGGCTGGTGTGCAGATCTGTTTCTAACCAGGGCCACCTGCCTGTTTCCTGCACAGGAAGAGACACCATTGGTCCCCTCCTTTCCTGGGGACAGCAACTTACCCCAGAAACAAGCTTCCCCCTGTAGCCAACAAGACTCCTTCCTTTTGCCCCCACCCAAGCCAGTATACCAGGTTCCCTCCCCTTGGAGGCACAGCCACGGGACGCTGTGGGCATCCTCCCATCTGCCTCTCCCCACATTACATCAAGTTCCATCTCTAAGCCTCGTCTACATACCTCCTAAACATGGCTCCAACCTGCCCACTCCAACCCCACTCCCACCACTCCTCTGCCCTCCTCTTCAGCCTATGGTGAACCTTTCTCCTGGTCCCTCTGTGTACCACACTGGACACAAATACTGTCCCTGCTAGGCCAACTCAACTCCTCCTGTCTCCTCTGATGTGTTGGGGCACCGCCTCATGACCCATCCACCCCTACCCTCACTGACCACCCAAGCTGCACCCTCCTTCCACTAGTCCCAGTTGACATTCTCACTGCTCACTCCTTTCCCCAACCCAAATTCAAATCCATTGGAGAGAACCCAGTTTTCGGGTCTCTTTTTCCAAGAAGACTTCCCCAGTCAATCTCTTCCACCCTGATCACCCTGAAGCCTGCAAACAGGGTCAGCAAGCACTATGCCTGGTTTTTGATTTTTGCTTGCTGTACTTGTTTGTGGTGTAGGATGGCATAGAGGGCAAAAGCGCAGCTCCCAGGGTCAAGCAAACCTGGGTTCAAGTCCTGGATCTGCCACTTGCTGGCTGTATGACCTTAAGCAAGTTATTTAAACTCTCTGCACTTTAATTTCCTCATCTATAAAATGGGGATCATTATTTTGAAGAATAAATGAGCTAAAGTGCTTAGCATAGTGGATGATACGTGATAAATGCTCAATGAAACTTAGTTCTTATTATCACACACACAATCTTTATAATTAGATTTCAAATGCCACAAAGGCAAGTGCCAATTCAAATCCGTTTTAAAATGGGAGAAAGACAAGCTGGTGCTCAGAAACCACTCCTTCTCTGGTTCCCACACTGGCCCTGACCCCATCTTTCACTTCAAGCTTTCTTTTTTTCCCTTCCCATTGAAACTCCAGTATTAAGAATCTATCTATAGCTGATATCCCAGGCTCCCCGAAAACTGTAGTTAGTTCTCTGTGGCTCCAGGATGAGGTAAGAATACAGGTAAAATACAGGATGCTTATGCACTAATTAGGAATACACACACACACACACACACACACACTTTTTTGTTTACCTGAAATTCCAGTTTTTATTTTTTTATTTTTTTTATTATTATACTCTAAGTTCTAGGGTACATGCGCACAACGTGCAGGTTTGTTACATATGTATACATGTGCCATGTTGGTTTGCTGCACCCATTAACTCGTCATTTATATTAGGTATTTCTCCTAATGCTATCCCTCCTCATGCCCCCCACCCCATGACAGACCCTCGTGTGTGATGTTCCCTGCCCTGTGTCCAAGTGTTCTCAATGTTCAATTCCCACCTATGAGTGAGAACATGCGGTGTTTGGTTTTCTGTCCTTGTGATAATTTGCTCAGAATGATGGTTTCCAGCTTCATCCATGTCCCTACAAAGGACATGCACTCATCATTTTTTATGGCTGCATAGTATTCCATGGTGTATATGTGCCACATTTTCTTAATCCAGTCTATCATTGTTGGACATTTGGGTTGGTTCCAAGTTTTTGCTGTTGTGAATAGCTGCAATAAATATACGTGTGCATGTGTCTTTATAGTAGCATGATTTATAATCCTTTGGGTATATACCCAGTAATGGGATCTCTGGGTCAAACGGTATTTCCAGTTCTAGATCCTTGAAGAATTGCCACACTGTCTTCCACAATGGTTGAACTAGTTTACAGTCCCACCAACAGTGTAAAAGCATTCCTATTTCTCTACATCCTCTCCAGCACCTGTTGTTTCCTGACTTTTTAATGATCACCATTCTAACTGATGTGAGATGGAAACTCATTGTGGTTTTGATTTGCATTTCTCTGATGACCAGTTATGATGAGCATTTTTTCATGTGTTTTTCGGCTGCATAAATGTCTTCTTTTGAGAAGTGTCTGTTCATGTCCTTTGCCCACTTTTTGATGGGGTTGTTTGCTTTTTTCTTGTAAATTTGTTTGAGTTCATTGTAGATTCTGAATATTAGCCCTTTGTCAGATGAGTAGGTTGCAAAAATTTTCTCCCATTCTGTAGGTTGCCTGTTCACTCTGACGGTGGTTTCTTTTGCTGTGCAGAAGCTCTTTAGTTTAATTAGATCCCATTTGTCAATTTTGGCTTTTGTTGCCATTGCTTTCAGTGTTTTAGACATGAAGTCCTTGCCCATGTCTATGTCCTGAATGGTATTGCCTAGGTTTTCTTCTAGGGTTTTTATGGTTTTAGGTCTAACATGTAGGTCTTTAATCCATCTTGAATTAATTTTTGTATAAGCTGTAAGGAAGGGATCCAGTTTCAGCTTTCTACATATGGCTAGCCAGTTTTCCCAGCACCATTTATTAAATAGGGAATCCTTTCCCCATTTCTTGTTTTTGTCAGGTTTGTCAAAGATCAGATAGTTGTAGATATGTGGCATTATTTCTGAGGGCTCTGTTCTATCTATATCTCCGTTTTGGTACCAGTACCATGTTGTTTTGGTTACTGTAGCCTTGTAGTATAGTTTGAAGTCAGGTAGCATGATGCCTCCAGCTTTGTTCTTTTGGCTTAGGATTGACTTGGTGATGCGGGCTCTTTTTTGGTTCCATATGAACTTTAAAGTAGTTTTTTCCAATTCTGTGAAGAAAGTCATTGGTAGCTTGATGGGGATGGCATTGAATCTATAAATTACCTTGGGCAGAATGGCCATTTTCACGATATTGACTCTTCCTACTCATGAGCGTGGAATGTTCTTCCATTTGTTTGTATCCTCTTTTATTTCATTGAGCAGTGGTTTGTAGTTCTCCTTGAAGAGGTCCTTCCCATGTCTTGTAAGTTGGATTCCTAGGTATTTTATTCTCTTTCAGGCAATTGTGAATGGGAGTTCATTCATGATTTGGCTCTCTGTCTGTTATTGGTGTATAAGAATGCTTGTGATTTTTGCACATTGATTTTGTATCCTGAGACTTTGCTGAAGTTGCTAATCAGCTTCAGGAGATTTTGGGCTGAAACAATGGGGTTTTCTAGATATATAGTCATGTCATCTGCAAACAGGGACAATTTGACTTCCTCTTTTCCTAATTGAATGACTTTTATTTCCTTCTCCTGCCTGATTGCCCTGGCCAGAACTTCCAACACTATGTTGAATAGGAGCGGTGAGAGAGGGCATCCCTGTCTTGTGCCAGTTTTCAAAGGGAATGCTTCCAGTTTTTGTCCATTCAGTATGATATTGGCTGTGGGTTTGTCATAGATAGCTCTTATTATTTTGAGATACGTCCCATCAATACCTAATTTATTGAGAGTTTTTAGCATGAAGGGTTGTTGAATTTTGTCAAAGGCCTTTTCTGCATCTATGGAGATAATCATGTGGTTTTTGTTGTTGGTTCTGTTTATATGCTGGATTACGTTTATTGATTTTCGTATGTTGAACCAGCCTTCCATCCCAGGGATGAAGCCTGCTTGATCATGGTGGATGAGCTTTTTGATGTGTTGCTGGATTTGGTTTGCCAGTATTTTATTAAGGATCTTTGCATCAATGTTCATCAAGGATATTGGTCTAAAATTCTCTTTCTTTGTTATATCTCTGCCAGGCTTTGGTATCAGGATGATGCTGGCCCCATAAAATGAGTTAGGGAGGATTCCTTCTTTTTCTATTGATTGGAATAGTTTCAGAAGAAATGGTACCAGCTCCTGCTTGTACCTCTGGTAGAATTCGGCTGTGAATCCATCTGGTCCTGGACTTTTTTTGGTTGGTAAGCTATTAATTATTGCCTCAATTTCAGAGCCTGTTATTGGTCTATTCAGAGATTCAAATTCTTCCTGGTTTAGTCTTGGGAGAGTGTATGTGTCGAGAAATTTATCCATTTCTTCTAGATTTTCTAGTTTATTTGCTTAGAAGTGTTTATAGTATTCTCTGATGGTAGTTTGTATTTCTATGGGATCGGTGGTGATATCCCCTTTTTCATTTTTTATTGCATCTATTTGATTCTTCTCTCTTTTCTTCTTTATTAGTCTTGCTAGTAGTCTATCAATTTTGTTGATCTTTTCAAAAAACCAGCTCCTGGATTCATTAATTTTTTGAAGGGATTTTTGTGTCTCTATTTCCTTCGGTTCTGCTCTGATCTTAGTTATTTCTTGCCTTCTGCTAGCTTTTGAATGTGTTTGCTCTTGCTTCTCTAGTTCTTTTAATTGTGATGTTACGGTGTCAATTTTAGATCTTTCCTGCTTTCTCTTGTGGGCATTTAGTGCTATAAATTTCCCTCTACACACTGCTTTGAATGTGTCCCAGAGATTCTGGTATGTTGTGTCTTTGTTCTCGTTGGTTTCAAAGAACATCTTTATTTCTGCCTTCATTTCGTTATGTACCCAGTAGTCATTCAGGAGCAGGTTGTTCATTTTCCATGTAGTTAAGCGGTTTTGAGAGAGTTTCTTAATCCTGAGTTCTCGTTTGATTGTACTGTAGTCTGAGAGACAGTTTGTTATAATTTCTGCTCTTTTACATTTGCTGAGGAGTTCTTTACTTCCAACTATGTGGTCAGTTTTGGAATAGGTGTGGTGCTGAAGAGAATGTATATTCTGTTGATTTGGGGTGGAGGGTTCTGTAGATGTCTATTAGGTTCACTTGGTGCAGAGCTGAGTTCAATTCCCAGGTATCTTTGTTAACTTTCTGTCTCATTGATGTGTCTAATGTTGACAGTGGGGTGTTAAAGTCTCCCATTATTATTGTGTGGGAGTCTAAGTCTCTTTGTAGGTCACTAAGGACTTGCTTTATGAATCTAGGTGCTCCTGTATTGGGTACATATATATTTAGGATAGTTAGTTCTTCTTGTTGAATTGATCCCTTTACCATTATGTAATAGCCTTCTTTGTCTCTTTTGATCTCTGTTGGTTTAAAGTCTGTTTATTCAGAGACTACGATTGCAACCCCTGCCTTTTTTTGTTTTCCATTTGCTTGATAGATCTTCCACCATCCCTTTATTTTGAGCCTATGTGTGTCTCCGCACTTGAGATGGGTTTCCTGAATACAGCACTCTGATGGGTCTTGACTCTTTATCCAGTTTGCCAGTCTGTGTCTTTTAATTGGAGCATTTAGCCCATTTACATTTAAGGTTAGTATTGTGTGAATTTGATCCTGTCATTATGATGTTAGCTGGCTATTTTGCTCATTAGTTGATGCAGTTTCTTTCTAGCCTTGATGGTCTTTACAATTTGGCATGTTTTTGCAGTGGCTGGTACCGGTTGTTCCTTTCCATGTTTAGTGCTTCCTTCAGGAGCAGTTTTAGGGCAGGCCTGGTGGTGACAAAATCTCTCAGCATTTGCTTGTCTGTAAAGGATTTTATTTCTCTTTCACTTATGAAGCTTAGTTTGGCTGGATAGGAAATTCTGGGTTGAAAATTCTTTTCTTTAAGAACGTTGAATATCGGCCCCTACTCTCTTCTGCCTTGTAGAGTTTCTGCTGAGAGATCAGCTGTTAGTCTGATGGGCTTCCCTTTGTGGGTAACCCGACCTTTCTCTCTGGCTGCCCTTAACATTTTTTCCTTCATTTCAACTTTGGTGAATCTGACAATTATGTGTCTTGGAGTTGCTCTTCTCAAGGAGTATCTTTGTGGCATTCTCTGTATTTCCTGAATTTGAATGTTGGCCTGCCTTGCTAGATTGGGGAAGTTCTCCTGGATAATATCCTGCAGAGTGTTTTCCAACTTGGTTCCATTCTCCCCGTCACTTTCAGGTACACCAATTAGACATAGATTTTGTCTTTTCACATAGTCCCATATTTCTTGAAGGATTTGTTCGTTTATTTTTATTCTTTTTTCTCTAAACTTCTCTTCATGCTTCATTTCATTCATTTCATCTTCCATCACTGATACCCTTTCTTCCAGTTGATCACATCGGTTACTGAGGCTTGTGCATTCGTCACGGAGTTCTTGTGCCATGGTTTTCAGCTCCACCAGGTCCTTTAAGGACTTCTCCGCATTGGTTGTTTTAGTTAGCCATTTGTCTAATCTTTTTTCAAAGTTTTTAACTTCTTTGCCATTAGTTTGAACTTCCTCCTTTAGCTCAGAGTAGTTTGATCTTCTGAAGCCTTCTTCTCTGAACTCATCAAAGTCATTCTCCATCCAGCTTTGTTCCGTTGCTGGTGAGGAGCTGTGTTCCTTTGGAGGAGGAGAGGCACTCCTGTTTTTAGAGTTTCTGGTTTTTCTGCTCTGTTTTTTCCCCATCTTTGTGGTTTTATCTACCTTTGGTCTTTGATGATGGTGACGTACGGATGGGTTTTTGGTGTGGATGTCCTTTCTGTTTATTAATTTTCCTTCTAACAGTCAGCACCCTCATCTGCAGGTCTGTTGGAGTTTACTGGAGGTCCACTCCAGACCCTGTTTGCCTGGGTGTCAGCAGCAGTGGCTGCAGAACAGCAGATATTGGTGAACCGCAAATGCTGCTGCCTGATCATTCTTCTGGAAGTTTTGTCTCAGAGGAGTACCCGGCCATGTGAGGTGTCAGTCTGCCCCTACTGGGGGGTGCCTCCCAGTTAGGCTACTCGGGGGTTAGAGACCCACTTGAGGAGGCAGTCTGCCCCTTCTGTTCTCAGATCTCAAGCTGCGTGCTGGGAGAACCACTACTCTCTTCAAAGCTGTCAGACAGGGACATTTAAGTCTGCAGAGGTTATTGCTGTCTTTTGTTTCTGTGCCCTGCCCCTAGATGCAGAGCCTACAGAGGTAGACAGGCCTCCTGGAGCTGTGGTGGGCTCCACCCAATTCGAGTTTCCCAGCTGCTTTGTTTACCTGCTCAAGCCTGGGCAATGGCAGGCGCCCCTCCCCCAGCCTTGCTGCCACCTTGCAGTTTGATCTCAGACTGCTGTGCTAGCAATGAGTGAGGCTCTGTGGGCATAGGACCCTCCAAGCCAGGTGCAGGATATAATCTCCTGGTGTGCTGTTTGTTAAGCCCGTTGGAAGAGCACAGTATTAGGGTGGGAGTGACCCGATTTTCCAGGTGCCATCTGTCACCCCTTTCTTTGACTAGGAAAGGGAATTCCCTGACCCCTTGTGCTTCCCAGGTGAGGCAATGCCTTGCCCTGCTTCAGCTCACGCACAGTGTGCTGCACTCACTGTCCTGCACCCACTGTCCGGCACTCCCCAGTGAGATGAACCTGGTACCTCAGTTGGAAATGCAGAAATCACCCATCTTCTGTGTCACTCACGCTGGGAGCTGTAGACTAGAGCTGTTCCTATTTGGCCATCTTCACTCCACCCACAGTTTCAGCTTTTTTCATATTAGATTTCTTGGTTATATTTCTTAGCATTTTGCTCATAAGCACCATATCTTTGTATTTTGCATTTTTACTTAGTTGGTGAGCTGTGTCTCCCATATGATCGTCCAGAATGCTAATTTGGTTCCCAGCAGTGACCAGTCTCTTTTATAGTTTGCCTATGAAATTTTTTTTTTTTTTTTTTTGAGATGGAGTTTTGCTCCTATTGCCCAGGCTGGAGTGCAATGGTGCGATCTCAGCTCACTGCAGCTTCCGCCTCCTGGGATCAAGCAATTCTCCTGCCTCAGCCTCCTGGGTAGCTGGGATTACAGGCATATACCACCATGCCCAGCTAATTTTGTATTTTTAGTAGAGACAGGGCTTCTCCATGTTGGTCAGGCTGGTCTCGAACTCCCAACCTCAGGTGATCTGCCTGCCACGGCCTCCCAAAGTGCTGGGATTACAGGCATGAGCCACTGCGCTCGGCCGAAATTTTTTAAATTAAGAAATCATTTTTCGTTGTTTAAGAAAATTCATGTTGTTCTCTGGTTTTCCTTGAGAGCTCTTACTTCCAGTCTAATAAAGCTCTCTTCTGCCACATCATTTTGTTCTACCTCAGTACAAGCCACCTATTCTCATTGTTTACTAAATTCCCTTAAGTGGATAATGAGTTTTCTTTTTCTACTCATGATTATATGTTCCCTGGGCACTCACACCGATTGGGCTGTTTAGGGTCTTTGAAACCAGAAGGCGTCAGAAAGATGGTGGATTTGTGCCTCCTGGTGGGCTGGCAGTGAATAAGCTGTCCAACAATTACAAGCATCCTCTCTGCAGGGGTCGAGGAAGTAGCTCTGTCCCACATTCCCTGACACAGGACAGTGTGGCAGTCCTCTTCTACCTGGCACCACTGGTCAGCAGGCTCAGGCAGTGTTTTCAGGGACCACATGCATCCGGCAACAGGTGCAACAGCTCTCTGAGGGTCCCTCAGGCCCTGTTAGCAGCTGGGCCTCTCAGGGAGTTGTGAAATCTCCTTCTTCACCCCAGTCCTTGAGAATGGAGAGCCTTCTCTACCTTACTCACTCCATCCTCACCTGAACCAAACTCCCAGCACCACATCTGCCTTCAGGCTCACCAGCAGGCCCACCCACAACTGCTTGACTCCACCAAGGGAATCGTGATGGAAAAAGCCTGGAGCACAGGGCTGAGGGCTATCCTCAGGGAACCAGCTTCCCTCATCTTCCACTGCAAATATTACTGTTCTAAACCTTCTCATAACAAAAGCGTAGTTCCTCTAGAATAGCTGTGTGAATAGCTAGCTCCTTTCAAGGCAGTATGGGAGAGCAGAAAATAATCTAAGCTTAGAAACTAAAGACTTGGGTGTGAGACCCAGCTCTGAGCATTTTGTAAATGTTAAAGTGCTGTGTCACCATGAGTTATCTCTGTAATCATATTACTGAACAAGACTAATTCCAGGCCTGAGTCCTGCACGAGGCCTTACAGTGCTCTCCCAGGCAGCAGATATTTTTCTGTAAAGCACTCCACTCAAATTCTTTAGGGAGAGAGAACTATGATAAATCAAAGACAAAATGACAATAGCAGAGCCAATGCCATATTTTCATAGCGTGTTTATGAGGACATCATATGGAACAGAGCTAAAGGGCTTACTGAAGTCCGGATATTTTACGTCTATTGCTTTTGCCTTATCTTCCAGACCTGTCATTCTGACCTGGAGGAAATTAAATCAGTCTGATGTGATTGGCTCCCTGTACAGTCATGTTGGTTTTCATCCAGTACCCTCTGGTTTTCTGGTATTTGTAAGTTAATTATTGGATGATTTGTTGCAATATTTCTCACAGGATAATAGTGCCTGTCATAGAACATGACATTATGTTTTTGAGTTTCCTGGCAAAATGTGCTCAGTAAATGAAAATTATTATTGTTGGTCACTATCAAAGGTGTCAGATGATCAGGCATGAGAATGAGTGGACAGGTTGGGCTCTCTCTGAGCAGGATATGCCACTCACTGAGTACTCCCTCTAGGAAATGGAACTGCAGAAATTATCCTTATCATCATCTAATTTGCAAAACACAACCACTTTTCCCTTCTTCCTTCCCTGTTATCACTCACTCCTGTGGTCTACTAGGTATTGTGCCTGTCTAGAGAATACTCCCTTTTTCAGAATGAAGACATGTTTTGAGCACATATGATCATTTGACCCAAGAAAGATGTCAGAAGTGTCTACCTTGCCCCAATACCTGTCAATTCAGAGATTCTGGAAGCCAAAGCTGGGGCTCCAAGTTCCAGTTGCAAATCACAAGCAGAAGTCTGTGTCACCATTTCAGGGTCTGTTATGAAAGAGAAAGATAGAAGTCAGGGGAATGGGATCCTATGCTCAATGCCCCACTGGCTGGCTGAAGCAGGGCTACACAAACTCTCAGGGCTTCACCTGACCAGTCACGGGACTTGACTAGATGTCCTCAGAGGGTCCTTCCAGAGTGCAGTTCTATTTGATATTGAGTTCTTAGTACACAGACATGGCAGATGCGCTCTTAGACAAAAGGAGAATCAGATTCTCTGACTATTGATTAGAAAGCCCAATGGCCATAACGTCTGGTGGGAACTCCCATGGACTTAGCCAAGGATGGCAGCAAGGATGAATCCCAGGAAAATGTTGAGCTAGGCAGTGGAGGTTTTTGGAGCTGCTACTCTCTGCCCTCTCAATTCTTTGTTGGTTCTCTCTCCCTCCTCCACCTTTAGGCCCTTGGTGCCTTTATATTGTCCCTGATGGCCCATGAAATTCCCAACTTAGTATGTCTTCTCTAGGCCATGTTTACTGCTCACATATTTCACAATCTACCTCCAGCCTTCAAATTTACCTATCCACTATCCCTATCAAAATATCTGCTTGGTTATTCAAACTCATCAGGAAAATAAAATTGGAAGTCGTATATGTATGGCTAATAATGGCTCATTGCTTTACATTCTAAGTGAGATCATGAGGACCTTATAAATGGAGGCCATTTGAGCTCTGTAGCAGAAGTGGTTTTGGAGCCTCTCTAAGCACTCAAAACTCAACAGATCAGTTGTAGATATCCTATTTTAATGCATAGCTCATCCTCCCATCAAAGGAAGAGAGCTGGGACGGCATTAAAAAGAGGTTCAAAACTGAAAACTTGACACATTAAAAGTCAGAAAATGCCTGACTCCGCTTTGCACCCTGGGTCCCATGTACTGAAGACAACATGAATGGATTAAGAATAAGTATCTCTCCCTTGCCCAGGCATTTGATGCTCCAGGAAGCTGCAAGGTGGCATGATGAGCAGGAGGAGTCCTGGGTTCTGGTTCTGTGACTTTAAGTGCCACTTACGCACTTGGTGCCACTTACGCGCTTGGTGACTTTAGACAAGACTCTTCTCCACTCTGAGCCTGACTTTTGTACTGAAAGTAATGAGAGGTGATCTGGGGGTCTCTGAGGTCACTTTTAACTCTTAAATATTGTGGTTATCATCTTTACTTATCTCCTCCAGCATGAAGACACTGTAATGTCTTTATCACCAAATGGATACAAGATTGGGCAGATACCTTGTTAGCATTCACCATTCCTGCTGGCTAGGGATAAAGGCTTTTATTCCAGATATCCCCTTGTATTTTCTTTCAAAAGTATGCATCCTGGCCTTTAAGAGGTGGTTCTTGTCCAGAATCACTTCCAAAGAGCAGGCTGGCCTTCCTCCCCTAGCAGCACTTTGAATGTAAAATAAAGGTTTGTTCAGTTGTTTTTCACCACCATCAACTTACATTTTGGAGGAATGGAGCCTAGCTGTTGCATTTGGAAATCTGCTGTGCATCCTAATGATTTCAATGTTCCCACCAGAGGAAGTGTCACCTTCATAACCCCAATTCAGCCAAAATCTGCAAGCCGATCAGATAGGAAGTTGTCCCTGTGTACACAGCAGGAGGCTCAGTCTAAGCTCCAGAGCTTTCCTATCTCAGACCCTATGGCCCATTGAGCTATAGCACAGTCCAACAAAACATCTGCCAGTCACACCACTCACAGCCCAAAAAATGCCACAATGAAGGAAGTGCCCGTGAGGTCTTCACAGAAAGGAACCTGCCAAATGGTTTCTAGAGGAGACAGAAATTCTTGATTCAAATATAGCTCTGAGATTTACAAACTAGTCACTTAAGCTCTCTGGGCTTCAGTTTCCTTTTCTGTGAAACACCTGTCTTGCCTTTTGCAAGGATCAACTGAGGTGACAGATGTAAAAGAAAACACCTTGTAAACTACGGCTCTTTGGAGGAAAGTGGCAGCATAATTGTCAAAGAATTGTTTCAAAGTAGACCTGCCAAACTCTCACTCTCTAGAAATCTAACCCAAGGTCCAGAGTAGGGCCTGATCATATGTATTCTGAAAACATTCCCAGAAGATTCTGATACACACTCCCCTGCTGTGTGCTGTGCAGAGGTAAGAGGTGATTAATAGGATGTGGGCTCCATTCCTAACCAATATCTGGGTTAGGATACTATTATACCTAGAGGGAACCATGCAGAAAATGTGAGTATGGACCCAAGGAGTCATGAAGAGTTTTAAAGCTCAGGGACAGGATCCTGGCCCCTCAAACCCTGAGAGGTAGCTAGGTCATCTGTCCAGCTGGGAACAAAGTAGAGTAGGGCACATTTTTTAAAAAAATGAGTCAAGAATGGTATCTAAGGTGAGATGGCAACATGGATGTCCTAGGCTAGACTGAGGTACCAATGAACACAGGTAACTATCAGGGCCTTCTGGGATTTCTTCTCTGTTTCACTGTCTTGTCCAAGGTTGATCAAATTAGGCATTGACATTCAAGGTCCTAAAACAAAAGTCTATTCACTAAAAGTCAATGGTCAGAACCAGGTGAACCTCTCTTTGTTCCTTCACCCTGGTCCTGGGGATGGAACTCCTGTGGTGCAGACATGGTAGGGGCAGTGGATTAACTACTTCTTGGCTGCTCACAAATTAGAGGCTTGCTGCTGGGCTTCCAGGTTACTCCCCAGAGGAGGCATCAAAAACAGAGTCCTCCTGCCTGACTGGTCTCTGAATCTCCTTCCTGATGTCAGAGATGCCTGGGAGTCATCAGCCAGCCAATCCTAGATCAGTGATGGCACTTGACCCCAGGCCATGGACTCTTGACTCTTCGTTCACATTGACTAACAAATCTCAGCCTGCTCATGTTTTCCCATATTCACGTATACATGAACACAACACAAGACCCATGACAGCCACCTTGCATATCCTGGATGGTCTTTGAACCTCTTCTTAGACAAAGGTCCTTCAAACACTTGAGTACCATTGATGGTGAACCTATCACTAATGCTGTTCAGCCAATGCTTACATGTAATATATCTTCTATGACAGTTTTTTTAATAGCCTTGGATCTTTGACATTTCTCTTATTTTAAGGTGGAGTCCATATTCCCTCTTCTTGAATCTGGACAAACTTATGACTGCTTTGACCAGTAGAGTATGGTAGAAGTGACACTGTATGACTCCTAAAGCTAGGTCAGAAAAAGCCACACAACTTCCACTTGGACCCCTTGGAACACTCACTTTGGAGTAAGCCAGCCACCATGTCAAAAGTCCAATACCATAAGATTACCATGCTAGAGAGTTCACATGTGGGCACTCCAGTCAACAGCCCCAGCTGAGCTCCTAGGCAACAGGAAGCACCAAGTGCAGCTGTGTGAATGAGCCATCTTGCCTGTCTAGCCTTATCAAAGACTTCAAATGATTCCAGCCCTAGTCAACTTCTGACAGTAGCCACGTCAGAGATCTCATGAAAGAACTGTCCATCCAAGACCTTCCCAAATTACTGTTCCAGAAAACTGTGAATAAGATAAAGTGGTTACTTAAGTTGATAAGTTTTGGGATAAGTTCTTACACAGCAAAAGTAAGTGAAAAATCTAATTCCAATTTTTTAAAATTACAGTGGTGGATATGAGGGGTGGGCACTTGCTCGGATCATTTGATCCCTACATAGGCAGGCATTCTCATTCTCTGTGAATAGGAATACAACTTGGTAAAAATATTCCTGGAAGCAATTTCGACAATACCAAGTTAGAGCTTTAAGCCATGCATGGCCTTTGACCTCTCAATTGCAATTCTAGGAATCTGCTCTAGTGAACTGATTACAGATATATACAAATAATTCTCTGTATCAGCTCTCAGGATACTGATGAGTGTTATCTGCAACATTAAAAGATTGGGAATAACCTAAATGTCTTACTGAGGCATTTCTTAAATAAACTATGATACAGTCACACAAGAAAACAATTTATACCCATTTCAAACCATATTTTTGAAGTATATTTGATGGCAAAATCTTCATGATCTATTGGTAAATAATAACTGAGAATATAAATGGTATTTCCCTTATATTAGAAATACGTATATAAAGAAGGAAAAAGTTCAAATTATAAAAGTGATAATGTCTAAATAGTACTATGGCTCACAGTTTTTATTTCCTTCTACAGTTTTTTTTTCCATGTTTTTTACATTTTCTATAACCAACATCCATTACTTTTATAACCAGTAAAAAGGATATTTTAAAGAGAAAGAAAAAAAATGTGGCACCCAAACTGCCAAGAATGTGAAAAGAGTCTGTGTACCCAAGCATCAGCCACTTCTGGAGGGCTACAAGGATCGTCAATCACAGCTACGGAGCCAAGGCAGAGTCCCCAGTGCCTCATAAGACTGTGAGAATCTAAACTTCCTAGTGGACAAGAAACAAAGTGAGTTCTGCAGAGGAGGAGAAAGAGCACATGGAGCTTAGCTGGGAAACTGGAAGCCCAGAGAGTAAAGATCAGAAACCAAAAGTTAAAGTACAGTTTACTATAGAATCATAGAAGAGTAATCATTAACTGTGTGCCCATACATGGGGGTAGGGTGGAAGGAGTGTGAGCAGGAGCCATTGATTAGGAGCTCCTCGAATCTCCTTGAGGACTTGCATCAGCAAAATGCAAGCTCTAGGGCTGCACTATCCAACATGGTAACCACTAGCCACATGAGTTACCTAAATTTAAATTAATTAAAATCAAATAAAATTTAAAACTCAGTTCTGTCACACTAGCAACATTTCAAGTGGCTAATGGTTAGCATATTGGACAGAGCAGAACAGAACTTTTCCATCATTGCAGAAAATGTTCTGATGGACAGAGCTGCTCTAGGGAGTCGCTCAACTTGGATTCTTAGATTTCTGGAGAGCTAACAATGAATAGCGTAAAGATGGAAGTGGGAGTCAACAGACCAATTGAAATCCAACTCTCACATTTATCAGATGTGAGATCTTAGACCCATTGCTCAGGACTCTCTAAGTGTCAGCTTTCTTATCCATAAAATGAGAATAATAATACCTACCTTTTAGGGAGGTGAAAAAGATTAAATAATTCAAAGAGTACAAACCACCAGATCAGAGCTTACATATGGTATGTGCTTAAAAATCACTTGCTGTTATACTAACGAGGATCCATGGGGTCTTTAAAAGCCAAGGGCATCTCAGAATACCCAAACCAAACAGACCCTACTCAGAACCCAAGAACCTTTGCACCTAGACTCAGCCTAAAAATAAAAGGCTCTTTAGCCTTTCTTAAGGTTCTTTTAAGGTCATCTGGCCTCATACCTCATGTAAGCACAGGGTGATGAACATATAAGGAAGCAGGTTGGAAGATGCCCAGGAGCTTGGTAGCCATCATTCTTCCCAGCAACAGAGCTTCTCAGTCCCACCCTCCAGATGAGAAAAATGGAGCTCAGTGAGGTTATCAGCAGTGCAGCTGGGACTCAAGCCAGGTTTCAGGTGCCCTATGCATACCCCGTCACCTGCTAAAATGTCTTACCATGGTGGCATGCAGGAGACTTTCTGAATCACAGTCTAAACCCCTCCTTGGGCAGGAAAAGCCTGTCCTGGGGGGATGAGAGGAGAATGGAAGCCTCATCTTGGGAAGGTGGGCAGCAGAACTCCTGCTATTCACCCAGATGCATGAAGAACTCAGTGCAAGCCAACAGGGGTTATACAGAGGACACAGAAAGCACTCCTGGGCATCACTTAATGGGGAAAGAAAAAGAGAACCACAACACGCAGCTCATGCAAATGGACTTGGATGTCTACTCCAATCAGGATTGAGTACTCACTTCCAGAAGGAACAAGAAGGAATTGGCCTTCCAGGGGAGGGCAACAAGTATAAACACAAGCAACGCTATTCCTGTTCAGCTCCTACATAAAGCACAGTTACGGAGTGAAGGAGCCAATTTCGGCATGACAGGAGTAGGCATAAAAATGATATGTGGAACCATACACTCTTCCCCAGCATGGCATAACCATGTTATTACTAGATGAAGTGCTTGAATGGGTGCCGCGGCTAATTAACAGTGGCCCCCTTAAAAAGAGAACTCTGCTTATTTTTATGCATGCGCTGAGCACAACTAGCAGGATTTAAAATCAGGCTCTCCCTACTCATCTATTTTTCTCTATAACTTGAACCACGTTTTCCCCGGGTCCCAGACTAATGAAATGCTTATTTAGAAACTGTGGCCATCTGCAGCTGGTACTGCCACGTTCGTTTCTGCTCCCTGCCTGAGGGTTAATGAGGTTCTGGGGCATGGAAAATTTCCTAGGATGCCTGGGCCTAGGAGCCCAGTTGTGTGAGAAGGGAGACTCTGGGAAGAGAGGTCGAGATTGAGCAAAGGGGCCGGCTCTCAGCTCCTCCGTCAGGAAATCCTGACAGCTGGTACACTGGCAGCCTCACCTGCCACTAGGGCACATCAGCCTGTGCAGGGAACTTGCAAGCCTCTCTCCAGCACCATAGGCATGGACTCTGCATGCTGGTGACTCTAGAAGCTCATGGTACCACTCCCATCTGCTCCCCACCTCACTGTCTCCATCCATACAGAGGAGAATGCCAATCTGTGCCACTTCTTCCTTGCTGCTTTAGTACTTGTTCCGGGATGATTTCCCTCCATTTATCCATGTGGTTAGAAGAAATCGGGTGCATTATATTCCCCTCAATTAATAAAGTTGGCTCTAGGACCTCTCTGCCACTGTGGCTCCTTGCACACTCTCCTGATAACTGTTCCCCCTCCCCCAGCATTGGCAGCCAGAGATCTGAGACCTGTCCACAGTGATGGCAGTTATAAACAGCTGTCAGAGAATGTGCAGCCTCAGCCTTGGAGCCCTGTGGATGGCAGTCTCCTCATTAATGCTGTTCTCACAATGGTCTGACCTGCTGGGCTCCCTCCCCCAGCCCACTTCAGCTAACTTGATTTTCTTGGTTTCTAGTCACTTTTCTTCCCTCCCAGTTCTAGACTCTCTTTATGTATGATAACAATAAAACATCAACTCCCTTCCCTGCCTGACCTCTCCAAATAACCACATCCTCAATTCTATTCCATAAGCATATGATGTGGGCCTACTTTGTGCCTGGCGTTGTCTAGGCCATCCATCCTCCCACTTGGCTCCATCAGGGCCAGAACCCTGCCTGTGCTGTTCCTCATGTTTCCCAACACCTGGCAAAGGCTGGTACTTGACAAGTGTTCGTGGAACAGATGAATTGTCTGCTTAAGAGGAGACAGCCGTACAAACAACCAATAAAACACAATGTGATTGGTGCTATAAAAAAGGTGAATACAAAGTCCTTTGGGAACTCAGAATCAGAAAAGAGAGAAATTCATTGTGCCTGGGTAGAGGGCATCAATTTTGCCAAGGCATGACTGTGTAAGTGTGTGGTGAGGCTGAGGAGGTGACCAGCTCTGCTGCCCATATTCTTGCTCAACAACAAAGTGGCAAGGACACAGAGGGGCTGACAAGACACCTCTATGTGGGGGTCAATGAAGAAATCAGCTGGTCAAGCTGGTCCTGCCTTCCAGATGAGCACTTCTCAGAAAGTCCAGTCTCTGAGCCTACTCTGTTAGGTTCCTGGGACAGGCTCTCAGGACACAAGGGAACCAGACGAGTCCCTCCTCTCAAGGAGCTTGTTGCCAAATGAGGGAGAAAGACCAATGGGCAATTACAGTGTGAGAAGGATGTCTGATGCTCTGCCATCCCTGGGCACATGGGCTACATTGGCTCCAACTGCTAAGAGCTCTGAGGTGGCAGGAATACCGGGCATGGGGGGGTGCACAGCACTCAAGACATTAGTTTGTTCTTCGAAGGACTGAAAAGGCCAAAGAAGGGATGGAAGACATAGCCAAGAAAAGCTCAGGTCTCACTGCCACCAGAGAACAGCCTCTGATGCTCTAGATAGGCTGGGCTCCCCCAACCTCAATCCAAAACTCGTCACTGAGGTGACCTACCTTCTGCATGAAGGCTGGCCCGTCTGCTGGGTACCAGGTGATCCCTTCTCACTCCCCTTCCCTTTCACCCAAAGTGGTTTTCTCTTCCATTCCTTCTTCCCAGTCTTATCCCTCCTGGAAAAAAGAGGCAACATAGAAAGAGAAAAGAAAAAAGCACATCTGGAGAAAAGATAGAGCAGCGAAGAAATGAGAGAGCAAAGAGAGGTGGTAACATGATGAAGGCCACTTAGTTCTAAATCAGTGATACACCTTGGCTTTTACAAGGGCACAGCTAGAGCCTCATGCCAGGCAGGGTGTGAGAGCCCTGGCATTGGGATATGATCCAACTCGTGGCTTGGTAAAAAGAATTTACGAACAATAGTATATAGGTTTGAAAAAGGAAAGTTTACTAGGAAGGAAGAACATTGCAAAAGGGTGCAGCGGGTCACCTCGGCGACAGAAGACAGAGCAAGCCGTGGTGGATTTTTCCTTGGAAGCATTTATGGACCTTAAGGCATGAGCTTAAGGGTAATTTGGATTCTATTAGCCACGTAGGTCATGATAAATGACATTGTAGACATTTTGGTGCCTTAATGTCAGCAAAGGTTGCAGATTGAGTTTTAGCATGGCATTCCAGAGATGTATAGAAATTCTAATTACTTACAAATTTTGGAGAGGGAAAGAAATCTAGAACCAGATGCCTGCTTTAGATAATAAGGAAGTCTAATTACTTCTAATTTCCCCAGGTAATGAGTTTCATCTCCGGACGGCCTGTTTGATAGTCACTAGGTGGTTTTTAGCTCCTTCTAAATTCCTCAGATAAGGCGTTTTATCTCCGGGGCCTGTTCAATGGTCACTAGGTGATTTTGCTTTCCTCACCTAGTGATCTCTGCTCAAGGGCCAGGCTTGGAAAGAACCTGCCAAAGGGCCCTGGCAAAGACTAAGACCATTGTCCCAGGCTCTTGCCCTCAACACCATAGCCCTCCTTCCCAACACAGCTCATGCTCTGAACCCAGAGTACCAGCCAGCTAGGAGGGGGGCTGATTAACAGTGGCTGCTTTGGATTTCTCCCCACATCAGGTGCCCATCCTGCACTAGAATTCTAGTGAGGTTACTGGTCTCACCTGACTCTGAAGAAGAGCATGGGAGGATTCAGAGGTCCAAGAGTTTACTGGCTTCCCCCCTGATTCAGACGATTCTGCACTTCAAATTGCTTTGGTTCAAACTCCTTATGATTTTTCTGGGCTGCTGGGAGGAGAGTGTATTGATTCTGTGTTCTGATAAGGTCAGCAGTGATCAGCTCTGACAGTCAGGCAGATGGCCTGTCCCCTTCCCCCTCCAATAGATGTGGCTCCACATGCAGAAGAGGAGGGAAAGAAACAAAGACGGGGGAGGAAGAGACAGCGTCCTTTGTCTTACTGGTTCTGAAAACCTCTTTAAGCCCCATCAGCAGAAGTGGGCTCATCTCGGATTGCAGTCTAGGAGGAGAAGTATGGGCACACTTGATCTTTTCTGTGTGCAGCTTCATTTTCCTTTTCCTCTGTGTGTGGCTGCCCTGAAGCCTAATCTCTTGGATGGTGACTCATTTTCCTCCAAAGAACCAATTAACTTCCATGTAACATCCACAGACTCACAATGACACTGATTAACGTTCAGAACCTGTAGGATTGCTCAGACTGAGATGGCTAGGCAGGCATAGAGAAGGCCCCTCTGAAGTTTCCAACAGTTGATCTGAACTCGATGAGAAAAGTGCTTGGATCCTTCTCACTTTTCTGAGGCCATGGGAGGGCAGGCTGCCTGGAGCTCCCTCCCCAGAAAGAGTTCACAGCTCCCCACAAGTGGCAGGCATGTTCCCAATCCAAACTTGCCAGCCAAGGGTTCACACTCCTTAGAGATTTCCCAAATAGTATGTGAAACACTGTGTAAATGTATATGTGGATGTTTTCTAGAGACGAGGGCCAGGACTTTCATCAAATTCTCCAAAAGATCCATCAGCCAAGGGAGGTTAAGAATTATTGTTCCACAGAATTCTTTCAAAGGTCCTTTAAAAAGTGTCAGGCTCCCAAAACCACCTCCCAGCTGGCAGTGCCATGGGAGATGCCCTGAGATGTCAAGGCCTAGGACAAAGAGTGATGTCTTAAGTCAACCTGGGTGAGTTAATGCAATGCTACTGCCATAATGATCTGAAGGTCCCATCAAGAACAAGCGCCATGAAATGACCAGTGACTTGACAGGCCTGCTAACCAGTGGGAAGGAGCATGAGTACTGAACCCACAGCACAAGAAGCAGTGGTGCCCTGAGCTGACATCAGTTGGATACCAGCTACAAAACTCTGCTCAGATCCAAGTGCCACTGCATTTGAACCAACCTCAATATATTCAGAGCCCCTAACCAGTTTGGTTGAAGGGTCTGAGATCACATCAAACCCAACAGAAATCACAGCTGCTGCTGCGTGGGAACTTACTCTACAGAGCACAATGTTGGGTGCTTCAGGCACAGGATCTCATTACATACAACAGTCCTGTAAAGTGCCTACATCTCCATTTTACAGGTGAAGAGTTTGAGATTCAGAGAAATGATGTGTTCACAATCACAAGACCAGTGTGTGGAGATATAGTTGAATTTGAGCTAATGTCTCTGTGACTCCAAACCCCATGCTTCGGGACCTTATTCCATAAAGGAATAAGGTTGCAACTGGGGAGCAGCTTAGAAAAGGGAACCCCTGGAAACATGACAACAGAGAATTAGATAAACTACTGCTACAAAGAGAAGAGCTGGGAATAAGACGGGAAGTCACTAGAAGGCAGATTTATGTTATATAGAAGCTTGTTTGGGTTTTTTTTACCTAGCAACATTGGACAGTAATTCAAAGTAACTGCCAAGCTCACAATCCCCTTCCAAGAAAAATTTCCCCACTGAAGCCCCTGCTGAGAGAAGCCTTACACCATTTCCTCAGCAGAGAGAACCATGGTTTTCTCTACAGGAATCCTTTGCCGTAACTGATTGGACCAAAAGTGAGCTCCTGATTCCAAGCAGATCCTGGTAGGAAAAACTCAGGGCTCACAGTGTGTTTGTTAAGGTACTGCTTGCTGATATAGTAAACCCAAACATGTATGATGGCTTAGTTCCCACCTGACTCCAAACCCCAACCTTCAAAGCTGCCTGACCAACTCCAGAAGCCACTATCCACAATCTGTGTAAATGACACCCCTTAAGTCAGATACCAGGAGAGGTGTCACTGGCCCCACATGCCAGCATCTCCAAACCTTAGCTCTTCCCATGTTAGGATCTCTGACACGTGGAGTATTCTAATTGTTCTGGCTAAAGTTTAATATGGAGAAAAACTGAAGCACTGAGAGGTTAAAGGGCAACCTTAATTGCACAGAATGCAGTAAGTTCAATGGCGTTTCGATTGACCTGCCTGTTTTCACCTAGCAAAGTAAAGCGTTGTCTATAGTTTCAAGGCCAATTGGTGTTTCTATCTGTCTGTCTGCCTATTTGTCTTAACATCCTTTGACATAGTAATCAAAGTCCCTGATAAAAACAGAAAAGTTACAACTGTTAAAATAGAGTCATTTGCTGAAAGCACTGATCTTTTGCAAAAAAAAAGAAAAAAAATTCTTTATCTGTGATATATCTATCCTAACTTCCTGGTCCACGACTATTTCCAAGAAGACTGTAACTCAGACCTTAGCGTAAGGTCACTGACACATGACAACCCTTAATGAATATTTGTTGAATGAATGAGTAAATGAATGAAGCCAAGCCTTTACACAATGTATTCAAAGCTGCCCTTGATGGAAGGAGAGGAAGAATTATCCAATGGAGGAAAATAAAACAAGAAAGAATCATGTAACTCTGAGACTGAGCTAGAATTATCAGGTGGTCCACACCGATGGCCCTCACCAAGCTACGGGCATGTGCAGGTCCCCCAGCTAACCAAAGTCTCCCTCAAGCTGTTCCAGTGGCCAACCACCACCGGCACACTCACACTCTGCCTAGACCCTGCCTTCCCTCCCTGCCCCAGGCAGCCAGAGCTATGTCATCCTTCACTGCCAAAAGCATTTCTAGGAGCTGGCGTAGAGCCCTTAAAAGCCTGTGGGTGGGGCGGTCTGTGAACAGGTACGGGCACAGCTTATCTTGGAACCCCTCAGGTGAGCAAATACATCCTTGCTGACTGTAGCCACCAGGAGCCTGTCAGATTCTCATTTAGAAAATGAGTTCTGGGCCCAAAAATCAGCCCAAGGACCAGAAATGGCCAACAGGCACAAAGGTCTGCACTTCTGAGCTTCAGCTTCATCGATTTAAAATATCAGCTCTGAGATGTCACCCCATTTCTTTCCAGACAGGATGCGTTATCCAGTCTACAAGATGTAGCAGATTAGGAAAGCCAGAAAGGATCGACATGTCCATTCCAAGTGGACTCTCTGGGGTAGCCGATCTAGAGACTGAAAACATTTCTCTTTCATTTATTGTTCAGCTTTTATTTAAAGGGAAAGGCCCCAAGTGGAATTGAGAGCATTTGGGTTGTTTTAAGGGCATCTTTCCTTTCTGTGACACCGTGAGCCTGCTCTCCTGCTCTCCATTTTTCCAAGCTCCAGAGAGAAACTGCGCTTGCCAACACTTGAGTGATTTCACCTCCAGCGTTTCCATGGTGACGCACATTCCCGCACAGCCTGGAGAAAAGGTGCAGCTCCAAGTGAGGATGAATATGAACAAAGCCCAGCAGCCTTGCTGGGCCTGGGGGCTCTCTTGGAGGAGCTGGGCTGTGTAGAGGCTTAGACCCACATAGCCTCTGCCCTCAGGTATCCTGAAATGGCCTTTCCTTACCTAAGACAGGACAGGCCTATTCCTGGAAACCTCAGTTGGCAAGGGCTCCAGGGACCAGGGAAGAGAAGAACAAGTTGTCCAGGAAACGTGCACAGAAAATCTCCAACAGAGCAAACTCCAAACAGCATGCTGTCATGCACTATACAGGGTCTCCATGGCCCCTGGACTCTATGGGGCCCTGGCCTTTCCCCTGCCTTAGCCCAGACCAGGTCACCTACAGCCTGCCATTGAATTGTCCAGCCTTGGCTGTAAAACAAAAGCAAAACAAAATAATTTCTTAAGAGGCTAAGGCTGACTCCTGCTACCTGGGGAGCACTGCAGCCTAAGGTAGGGCTTTGGGGTATGGACCTCCTCATTTGCCCTCCCTCAGACAATAATAGTAATAAAGCTACCGTGTATTGAGCACTTGCTATGTGCCAAACATTGCACTAAATGCGTTATATACATTCTCCCACTTGATCTTCACAATAAAGCAACTCTATGCAGTAGGTGGTATTACTATCTCCATTTCACAGATAAAGAAGTTGGAGCTCAGAGAGGTTAATTAACTTCCCCCAAGGTCACCCAGCTAGTTAGAGGTACAGCCAGGATTTGAATTTAAGCAGTTTCAACTTACAGCCTTAAATTGGGCATGTTCCCAGACCTCTAGGTCTAGGGCTAGGCTTAATCCTAACCCCAAAATGAACAATGACACCCTGAATGTGATTTTCAGAATTCACCTTTGTTCAGCCTTCCACAGTTAACAGTCATGGCTATAGCTTCCACTTCTTCGGCATCTTCTATGTGCTACATATTTTTTATAGTTAATCTGGTCTGCACAAAAGTCTTACAAGATAGGTGTCAATATCCTATTTCATTTAAGGAAACTGAGGCCTTGAGAGATAAAGTTTGCCCAAAGTCAGAAGCTAGTTATGAACCCATTTCTGGCTCCAAAGCCAGGGCTTCTACACCTGCTACACTTTTCCACTTAATCCACTTATCTCACTTAATCCATACCCATCAGGTCCTAGGCTGGGTGACCAGCTTTCTAACTTTGGGGAAAATTCAGGCTCCTAAGCAGAATGGGGATGCTGAGGTCAAGACTCCTCCCCTTTTACTGCTGCCTGCCTGGTCACATGGATGGCCTTAACATGAAAAGTCTCATTAAATTCTCACAATAACGCAGATCCTGTGATCATGCCCACTTAATCAGCAAGGAAACTGAGGCTCAGCATGGTTAATCAATCAGTCCACAAAGTCACACAGTGAATAAGTGGGAAAGCCAGGATAGGAACCCCAGGCAGCAACCCAGACCAGCCTAATTCTGGAGACTGAGGCCATGTGACCTTTTATGCTTTGCTTTGCAGCAAGGGCCCCATGCTGTGTAAGCTCTGAGATGGAAGTGATTCTGCCTGGGGCTTAAGGAGGAAGGCCAACGGAGAAGGAGCCTATGGTGCAGAAAAGACTAGAGGCAACTACAGCAGGGATTCCTTATCAGAAGTCTATATGTTCCAATGGGTTAATGGAGAAACCTCAGGATTCCACAGACCACCTGAAAGGAGACCAAAAAATGTGTACCTCTGAGGAACTGTTCCTTTTTCCAGGGAGAATTACCATCATTTTCTCGATTCTTAAAAGAGTTCCTGATCCTCCAAAATAGATTAAGGACCACTCACTGAAGTGATGCACTTGGTCTGAGGGGTGACTTATGGGAGAAAGCTGTCCCTTTGACTAGTGCAGTGTAGGAACCTGGCCTCACAAGGGATTGAGGTGAGCACACCAGGAAAGCAAACCTGCTCCAGTGAGCTCGAACCTTTCCAGTCTCGTCAGCAAGCTCAAACTTTTCCAGTCTGCCGTCTAGACCTCTTCTTGATGAGGCATACTGGCCTACTGGAAGTGGCAGGAGCTGCCAAGACAGGAGACGGAAAAGGAGAAGCATCACTCTTCTCAGACTAGGAAGTAACCTTTCTCCACTCCATTTTTTTTTTTTTTTTTTTTTTTTACCAGCACCTGCAACCTGAATAGTCCTTCCTTGGGCTCCCAGACTGCCTAAAAAGACCAGCGTTTCCTCTCAGCTTTCTCCATCTGGTTTTGCTGCATTTCAAGCGGCATGCCTAGTGCTCTGTGCTTTCAAGTCAGATTCTTTCAGAAAGACTTATGCCTGGAGCACTTGGCATAGCACGTGACTAATCTGGATGATGCCCACTGTGAAGACGGACAAATTAAGGCCTTTCAGGGTTAAACAGTCTGGGAAGATAAGCAGCAGCAGCAGCAGCAGCAGCAGCAACAGCCACTGCTGCCTCCCCTGCAGAGCTGATATCCAAGGCAGGGTCTTACCAATAACAGCATGGCAGACTGATGCCAGGTTCCCAGGAGTGTAGGGTCATAATGCTTATCTGAGAGAATCAAAGCATTTCCAAGATGATTCTGTTTGAAATGTGTTCTGTTCACTGCCTATGCACACATTTACGAATCCACTTGGACTCAATGCTATCATCCAATTAGCACATGCCAGCATCTAGCTCCCCAGGGCTAAGATGAAACAGGCAGGGTGAGATCAAACTCTAGCCCCGTTACTTTAGGGTAGCTGTCCAGAGGCATCTGGAAGCTGTGGGAGGAGGCTAAATACACATGCTGCAGGCAGCTGATAGTGCCACCGTAGCCCAGCAACTCCAGCAAAGGTGGGTTCTTAATATTATTCCATCAGGACATCATTACTGTGCCCCTTCTCTGGGTGTGGCAGTGAGCCAGGCCCTGGAGAGTCAGAGATGAAAGACAATCTCTTTTCTGAACAAGCTTACAGTCCGGCAGGAGATGCAGCCTGGTAAAAAGGCAATTACAACACAGTGAGATAAGGGCTGTGATAGAGTGAAGCATAGGGAACTATGACAGGAGAAGTGCCTAGCTCAGCTAGGGAAGTGTCAGGGAAGGCTTCCTGGAGGAGATGACACATGCACTGATTTTTGAAGACAAATCAGGGGCCAGCAAAGGAAGCCCCTTAGTGAGCAGGCAAGTTACTCAGTGTGTTCCGAGCAGAAGGACAGGAGAGTGCTGGAGTACAAAAGATGGAATTTGAGATGTGGATAACTTCTTAAGCTACTGATACACTTCAGCATGCATCATGGAGAGGTTGTTAAACAGATTGCTGGGACCCAAAGCTCCTCATTCAGTAGGTCTATGGCTGGGGTCTAAGAATTTGCATTTCTAATGAGTTCACAGGTGATGCTGACACTGGTGGTCCAGGTGAACGGGAGAGTTCCCTGATTCCCCTCACAGGATGTGCAACAGATGTGTGGCTCACCTGTTCAGTCTCTCCACTGCTCGAACACCTGAGGGAAGGGGGAGCTAGCAGACAGACAGGTGCTGGAGCCCAAGCAGGCATGTGTTATAGTGTGCCCCTTTAGCCTTGCAGTCCAGGGACAACTGTTAACCCCACTCTCAGATTCTTGTCTGGCTTTCTGGACGAATCAGGTCACACAAACTGTTTGAAAGATCAGGGAAAGGTTAGCAAATTTATATTTTAAAATCACTCTAACAATGGGTTCAAGAATGGACTGAGTGGGGTGGGATTAGAAGCAGAAAGACTAGTCAGAAGGCAGTTGCCGTGATCCAGGTCAAAACAAAGGCAGCTCCAGCAAGGATGGAGACAGTAGTCACATGAAATATCTGGAGGGATCTGGATCTGGGGGTTGACTGTGGGTGACAGGGCAACAGAGGAATCAAGAACAGGACCAAGGTTTCAGGCACAGAGACTTAATTCACAGTTAGGTGTCACTCCCTTAGCAGAAAATGTGGGAGGATCATTTTTTTAGTCAAGAAACAAAGGCTTGGGATGATTACTTCTGTTTTGCACATGTGAAGGTTGAGGTGCTTGCAAGACATCCAAGTGGAGAGCTCAGCAAAGTAGAGACACACAGATCGAAGCCTGGGGAGAGACACGATCTGAGAGAGAGATTTGGAAGTCACCAGTGTGGCAGAGAGTGAATGACAGGTAGGAAAATAAGGTGATAACCCAAGAACAAAAGGTAAGGTGAAAAGAAAAGGGCACCTAGACCAATGCCTTTGAAACACCATCATTTAAGACACTTGCAAAATGTAAAAGCAACAAAGGAGTACAAGGAATGTGTCATTTGGGTCCCCCAGGAAACAGACACTGAGACAGAAGAATAAAAGCTTTACTGGGAAGCAACACCTGCAAAAGGAAAAAGACAGGAGGATTGGGCAGGGGGAGTGGTCAGACCATGATGCAGGCATGACAACATCTCCGTCACCCAATGGGGAGCTCCAGAGCAGACACTCCCATTAGAGGAATCCACATTGGAGAGAAATGACTGCACCCTTCTACCACTGCCTTGTTTAGTCACTGGACGGGGCTGCTTGAGAAGAGCAAGACCTTGGCCCAAAGATTAAGGAAATCCTAAAGAAGCCTCAACTAGATGGGAAGTCCTTTCTCAAAGGGGAATATAAGCATTGCATCCTCACAACTGCCCCCCAGGAGTAAGTGGAAAAACACCATCAAGAGTTGCCAGAAAAGCCAAAGGAGGAGATATCAAGAAGGGAGTTGTGGACAATTTCCAAAGCCTCCTGGCAGAAGATAAATCACATGAATGTCCATTAGATTTGCCCCCGAGAGGAGTGAGATGAGCTTTGTCACCAAGGGGCAGCTATAAGGGAAGCATGAAATCCCAGATTGGGAGGTGCCTGGGTGGTGGGCATGTAGAGATAGTGGGTGTAGACAATTCCTTCAATAAGTTTTGCTGAAAAGAGAAGGAGGGTAGTGGCTAAAAGAATGCATAGAAGTGAAGAGAACTGGATGCAGCAGAACGAGAGAGGGGAGAGGTTTGGGAACTGGGACAGCTGTTGGTCCTATCTCAATGGCTCTCCTTCCCACCTGGATCCACCTGGAGATCTGGGGGGAGGCAGACAGTTGGCTGGGTGGTGAGCAGGCATGGGAGCTGGGAGCAACGTGGCACCCTGAGAGGGAAACAGCAAAATCCCATTCGGCAGAAAAGCTGAGACCACCTCCTCTGTCATTGATCCATGCTCAAGCCCTTCTGCTCACGCCCCCTCCTTCATTCCCTGGAGGTCTCACTGAGCCACACAATCATAAGTCATTGTTCTAATAGCTTTATTAGGGGAAAAAAAGGCATTAAGACCCAGCTTAATGAAGCCGGGACTCAGAAGGCAGCAGGCAGCACACTCGTCATATCACTTCCCTTGGCCTCGTGGGAGTCCACCAGAAAATGCTGTCTTCAAGAGTGAGGCAATTAACCTCGGACAGAAGTAACGCAAGCCATAAACATATTGTGGGCTTATTTTCTTCCTTAAAGGCTTTATAATAAGAACAAGTGTCTCACAGTAACATGTCATCGCGGGGCAAATAGAGTCAGGTTAGAACGAGTGCCTGAAGCCTTCCTCCTCTCAAATCTCTGCCTTGATCAATAAAAGATCACAATGAGGCAGCTTGGAGCTTAATTATTTACTATTTCTGTGCTTTCGTATAAGAGAAATTTTCTAAAGAAATCAAACTGCCTGCTCAGTGCCATATGGAGTCAATATCCTGTGCTCTACGAGGTGTTAATGAATTAATTAATCAACTAATGGCAGTGAAGGTCTTCGGAGACCATGGCTGCTCAGCTCCCAAAGGGAACACTTTTCACTCATGTTGGTGATGATTTTAAATCATGCCTTCCTAAAAATTCTGGATGTTTTAGCCAAGCATTCATTAGATTGTACATATTTTCAGTGCCAATTATGTTGAGAATGTTTTTCTATTTTGTTGTTCATGTCATTTCCACTTTATAAGGCCAATTCCCAATTATCTGTGAAAATGAGAGGAGAAAGTGGGAGACGTCCATGGAGAATGGAAACACCTCCCCTTAGCTAATCAGTTGCAACAACTTCCCTTGGTCAAGGCATTGTGTTTTGCCTTCCCCCTGACTTCTTTTTCCCCTTAGGTAGAAGCATCAAAGATGAGTAAATTTGGGAAAATCCAGAAAATGGAAGGAAAAGGAGCAGAAATCCAGGTCCAAAATATTTCACAAGCTAAATTATGAATCCTTCATGTAATATTAATAATAACCAAGGGCAAAATAATCCGATGGCAAAAGGTTGGCTAGTCTAGAAACAGAAGATGAGGGCAGATGAAGTAGGTGAGATGAGGCATAAAGAAGGTTATGATGGCCCTTTCCTGGTGAGATGCCAACTGGGGAGAAATGGGGGGCAAAATCAGAAAGTTCATCATGTTTGTTTTAAAGTCACATTTTGTTGAAAATTTACAAAGTTAAGTTCTGCTCCAAGCTGGGATTTGAACAATCACCAAGCCCTTTTATCAAGCCTGTGTCAGTGGCTGAACCATAAACAGGTGGTAAAAGCAGAAGAAATGTAATGAGTACTATGTGCATTTCCAGCTCAGCTACCCAATGGGAGTTGGGGAGCCAATGAATTTGAAAGAGATGGACACAGGCTGTCTGGAAAACAACAGTATGGGGTTCACGCCAGGCCAACATATCACACTGATTCATTCTTTCTGTCGCACGTGCACTCTCTCTCTCTCTTGCTCGCTGCTCTTACTCTCACTCTCTTACCCTCCCCCTTTTCTTAGGCTATTTAGGAGAAAACAAAAATTGGAAGGTCAAAGGGGGACTTTAGCTGCCAGGGCTGAGAGATGTGCTTTTGGCATTGCAAATAGAATTTGGAATGTATTTTTTCATAAAAGTGTGAATGCAGGTCATGACTGAAACCCATCAGGAGGACAGGGTGAATGTGAAAACAGCCAACTCTGGGGCAGGAGAGACCACAGGGTCTAATTTTGCCATATACATGCTGTGTGTCCTTAGGCAAGTTACATAACCTGTCTGAGCTTTAGTTGCCTTTGACATAGAGCTGTTATGAAAATTAAATCACTGAGACAACACATGTAAAGACTAGATTAATGAGTCTCAAACATAGTATATGTTCAGCCAGCATTTATTAGTGTGATTAGCAAATGACAAGGCTACAGAACATTACGGATTATGTGGGCAGTTGTGGTCCACACTTGGAGCTCAACCATCATTGTTTCTATGAGAAAAAGCATTCTGAGTTCAAGAAACCCACTTTTTAAAAAAAGTTATACTTCCAAATTAATTTACAAATTGGGCACTGTCTGTTCTTGTTTTATAGCATCCTTTGCAGATCTAAAATCACTTGATACATTTAAGAACATCAAATGTATTATGTATAACTTGGTTGCTCATAAAATTATCATGTTTGATATATTTAGAGATGTGAGGACTAGGGAAGAAAAGAAATTCAGGAATATGTGGGGGATTTATTTTCCTGTTTTTCTAGTTTGAGGAAGAAAAAGTAAAAGGCTCTAGGAAATAACATTTCTTGAGGTCTGCCCATATGTTCAGTGACCTAACACCCCTCTCCCAGGCAAGCAGTATTAGCCCAGAGAAGAATCCTGCAGTGTGAGACACTATGCCCTGATCAGAGGGCCAGTCAGGTAGACAAGTCAAAATGGACCATCATAAAGCACTCTGCCAAAGAGCTTGGGTCCTTGGCATTCCTCTGAAATGTCATGAATGCCTCTCTCCACTCTAAAGGAAGAGTGTGGAACTGGCATTTATCAGTTTGCCACTTGAAAGGTGTTCCTTTGCAAGCCATCTATGAGGATTCAAAGAAGGTTTGAAGAATTCCTGTCCTATACATATCCTCAGAGGGAAACACCATTGTGGGATCCAGATGGATGCTTGAGCTTGAAAGTGCCAACTATCTATGAATATCTATGAAGAAATAAGTCTTCAAAGGCTGGGCACAGTGACTCACTCCTGTAATCCTAGCACTTTGGGAGGCTGAAGTGGGAAGATCACTTGAAGTTGGGAGTTCAAGACCAGCCTGGCCAACATGGAAAAACACCATCTCTACTAAAAATGCAAAAATAATTAGCCAGGCTTGGTGGTGGGCTCCTGTAGTCCCAGCTACTTGGGAAGCTGAGGCAGGAGAATCACTTGAACCCAGGAGGCAGAGGTTGCAGTGAGCCGAGATGGTGCCACTGCACTCCAGCCTGGGTGACAGAGTAAGACAAAGAAAAAGAAAGAAAGAGGAAGGAAGGAAGGAAGGAAGGAAGGAAGGAAGGAAGGAAGGAAGGAAGGAAGGAAGGAAGGAAGGAGGGAGGGAGGGAGGGAGGGAGGAAGGGAGGAAGGGAGGGAGGAAAGAAGGAAGGAAGGAAAGAAGGAAGGAAGGAAGGAAGGAGGAAGGAAAGAAGGAAGGAAGGAAGGAAGAGAGAAAGAAAGAAAGAAAGAAAGAAAGAAAGAAAGAAAGAAAGAAAGAAAGAAAGAAAGAAAGAGAAAGAAAGAATATAGAAAGAAAAAGAGAAAGAAAGAATATAGAAAGGCAAGGTAAGAAAATTGGGAAAAGGGAGGTAAGGATGGTGACTGTATGTCACCACTTTGGAATCCTTTCAGCTGCATGTAATTCAAGACACAACTCAAAAAGGCTTAAACAAAAAGGGCACTGATTTCACAAAATATGAAGTTTGGAACTGAGGCATAGTCAACATAATTCAGTGGCTCAGTCCTGTCATCCAGGACCCAGGTTCTTTCCATCTACCTTCTGGCTCTGCCATCCTCAGCATGTTGCCCTTTGTCTTCAGGCTTGAATTTTCATGGCGACAAGATAGCTGCAGCAGCTCCAAGTACCTCATTCTCACATAACAACACCCAAAGGCCTAGAGAGAACATCTTTTTCTATGTCTCTTTTTAAGTACGGAAAACATTCCCAGAAGCACACTCCCTGACACACAAACTTCACTTCTGTCTCATTTGCCTGAATTCCATCTTGTGTTTATTCCTAAAATAATCACTGACAAGGAGAATATAATTAACATGGTTGATTTGTACTAACAGAGATTTACCTCCTGGGACCAAGGAGAGACCCAGCACCCAACAGCTGGATACCTGAACAAAACTGGTTCTGTTAGTAAGCAAGGGGTACAACACCATACCCAAGTGATTCAAGCACATCAAGAATGCCAGGAAAAATGGGGTAGAGCAATATGGCCAAATAGAAGCCTTCACTGATTATACCCCCACCACCCTCCCAGGAACACCAAATGTAACAACTATCTACACCAAAAAAATACCTCCGTAAGAACCAAAAATCAAGTGAGCAATCACAGCACCTGGTTTCAACATCTCTGAAAGAGGCACTGAAGCAGGCAGGAGAAACAGTCTTGAATTACGAATATTACCCCTCCCCTTTAACCTGGCAGCAGCCGCCTGGTGTGGAGAATCTGTGTGCTTTGGGGAGGGAGAATGCAGCGATCATGGGACCCTGCATTGAATTCAATTCTGCCCTATCACAGCAGAAAGCAAAACTGGGCTAAACTAAGCCAATGCCCACCCACAGAGGGAGCATTTAGACCATCCCTAGCCAGAGAAGAATCACCCATCCAGCAGTTGGAACTTGATTTTCAGCAAGCCTCACCACCCTGGGCTTTTAGTTCTCTGGGGTTCTAAATAAATTTGAAAGGCAGGCTAGACCACTAGGACTATAATTCCTAAGCAAGTCCTGGTGCTGTGCCGAGCTCAGAGCCAGTGGATGTGGGGGGCACAGAACCTCGTGAGACACCAGCCAGGATGACTAAGGTAGTATTTGTGCCACCTCTCCCCTGACACCAGACAGTGCAGCCTGATGCAACAAAAGTGACTCCTTCCTTCCACTTGAGGAGAGGAGAGGGAAGAGTAAAGAAGACTTTGTCTTGCCTCTTGGATACCAGCTCAGCCACAGCAGGATAAGGCACTGGACAGTCATGAGGTCTCCATTCCAGGCCCTAGCTCCTGGATGACATATCTAGATGCATCCTGGACCAGAAGGGAGCCCACTGCCTTGAAGGCAAAGACCCAGTCCTGGCAGAGTTAATCACCTGCTGACTAAGAGCTCATGGGCCCTGAAGAACCAGCAGCAATACCCAGGTAGTACATGCTGTGGACCTTGGGTGAGACTCTGAGATGTTCTTCAGATGAGATACAGCACATGCCCAGCTGTGGTGGCTATGGTGAGACACTCCTTCTTCTTGAGAAAAGCAGATGGAAAACTGAAAAGAACTTTGTCTTACACCTCTGTTACCAGCTCAGCCGCAGTAGGGGAGAGTACCAAGTGGGCTCTTGGGGTCCCTCATTCCAGACCTTGGCTCTTGGGCAGCATTTCTGGACTTGCCCTGGGCCAGCAGGGAGGTCACTGCCCTGAACGGTGAGTCCCTGGCCAAGCAGCATTCACCACAAGCTGACTGAAAAGCCCTTGGGCTTTAAATGAACATTGGTGGTAGACGGGCAGTACCTGTCTATGGGTCTATGGTGGTTGTTACCATAGGAGAGGTTCCTCTTCCTGTGGTAAGGGGAGGAAGAGTGGGAAGAATTTTATCTCATGGTTTCAGCTCCAGGTCACCTACAGCAGAATATCTAAGGCTGATCTCTAAGGTTGTTTACTGTAGTCCCTGGCTCCTGGACAGCATCTCTGGACCTGCCTGGGGGAACTTGCTGCAGTGAAAGGAAGGACATAAGCCTGGCTGGGTTCACCACCTGATGACTGTAGAGCCCTAGGTCCTTGAGCAAACATAGGAGGTAGCCAGGTAGCAGTTATAGCAGGCTTCGGGTGAGACCCAATGCTGTGCTGGCTTCAGGTCTGACCCAGTGCAGTCCCAGTGGTGGTGGCCACAGGGGTGCTTGTGTCACCCCACCCCCAGCTCCAAGTGGCTCAGTACAGACAGAGAAACTGCATTTGTTTTAGAGAAAGTAAGGAAAAAAAGAAGAATCTCTGCCTGGCAATCCAGAGAATTCTTCCAGATCTTATCCAAGACCACCAACGCAGTACCTCTACAAGTCTGAAAGAACCATGGCATTATTGGGTTTGAGGTGCCCCCTAATGTAGATATGACTTTGATCACAACATCCAAGTCCTTTTGAATACCTGGAAAGCCTTCCCAAGGAGGACAGGTACAAACAAGCCCAGATTGCAAAGACTACAATAAATACCTAACTCTTCAAGCCCAGACACCAACTATCCACAAGCATCAAGACCATCCAGGAAAGCATGACAACACCAAATAAACTACATAAGGCACTAGGGACCAATCCCGGAGAAGCAGAGATATATGACCTTTCGGACATATAATTCAAAATAACTGTTTTGAGGAAACTCAAATACATTCAATATAACACAGAGAAGAAATTTATAATTCTATCAGATAAACTTAACGAAGAGATTGAAATAATTTTTAAAAATCAAGCAGAAATTCTGGAGTTGAAAAAAATGAAATTGACATATGGAAGAATGCATCAGAATCTCCTACTAGCAGAACTAATCAAGCAGAAGAAAGAATTAGTGAGCTTGAAGATGCCTATTTGAAAATACACAGTCAGAGGAGCCAAAAGAAAACAGAATAAAAAACAGTGAAGTACGCCTACAAGATCTAGAAGATAGCTTCAAATGAACAAATCTAAGATTTATTGGCCTTAAAGAGGAGGTAGAGAAAGACATATGGGCAGAAATTTAGTCAAGGAGATAATAACAAGGAACTTCCCAAACTTGGGGAAAGATATCAATATCCAAGTACAAGAAGGTTATAGAACACCAACCAGATTTAATCCAGAGAAAGTTACCTCAAGACATTTAATAATCAAACTCCTGAAGGTCACCGATTTTTTAAAAGGATTCTAAAAGCAGCAAAAGAAAAGAATCAAATGACATACAATAAAGCTCCAATACATTTGGCAGTAGACTTTTCAGTGGAAACCTTATAGGCCAGGAGAGAGTGGCATAACATATTTAAAGTGCTGAAGGAAAAAAACTTTTTTCCTAGAATAGTATATCTGGCCCAAATTATTCTTCAGATGTGAAGGAGAAATAGACTTTTCCAGACAAACAAAAGCTAGGGATTTTATCAACACCAGAGCTGCCCCACAAGAAACGCTAAAGGAGTTTTTCAATCAGAAAGAAAAGGTTGTTACTGAGCAATAAGAAATTATGTTAAGGTACAAAACTCACTGGTAATGATAAGTACACAGAAAAACACATAATATTATAACACTGTAATTGTGGTATGTATACTACTCTTAAGTAAAAAGACTGATGAACCAATCAAAAATAATAACTACAATAACTTTTGAGACATAGACAGTATAATAAAATATAGTATAAATAGAAATGAGAATCTAAAAAGTGGGGGAACAAAGTTAAACTATAGAGTTTTTATTAGGGTTTATTTATTTATGCAATCAGTGTTACGTTGTCATCAGTTTAAAGTAATGGGTTATAGCATATTACTTGCAAGCCTCATGATAACCTCAAATCAAAAAACATACAACAGATACACAAAAAATGAAAATCAATAAATTATACCACCAGAGAAAATCGCCTTCACTAAAAAGAAGACTGGAAAGAAGGAAAGGAGGAAGAGAAGACCAGAAATCAAATAACAAAATGGCAGGGATAAGTTCTTACTTATCAGTAACAAAATTGAATGTAAATCAACTAAACTCTTCAATCAAAAGACATAGAATGGCTGAATGGATTTTAAATAAAAAGACCCAATGATCTGCTGCCTACAAAAAACACCATTTCACCTATAAAAACACACATAGACTGAAAATAAAGGGATGGGAAAAGATATTCCCTGAAAATGTAAACCAAAAAAAAGCAGGAGTAGCTATACTTAGACAAAATAGATTTCAAGATAAAAACTGTAAGAAGAGACAAAGAAGGTCATTATATAAAGATAAAAGGATCAATTCAGCAAGAAGATATAACAATTGTAAATATATATGCACCCAATACTGGAGCACCCGTATATATAAAGCACATATTATTAGAGATAAAGAGAGAAATGGACCCCAATACGATAATAGCTGGAGTCTTCAACACCCCACTTAAGCACTGGACAGATCTTCCAGATGGAAAAATCAGCAAAGAAACCTCAGACATAATCTGCAGTATGGACCTGATAGATATTTACAGAACATTTTATCCAATAGCTATAGAATACACAACCTTCTGCTCAGTACATGGATCATTCTCAAGGATAGATCATACATTAGGTAACAAAACAAGTCTTAAAACATTCAAAAAAATTGAAATATATCAAGCATCTTTCTCTGATCACGATGGAATAAAACTAGAAATCAATAAAAGGAATTTTGGAAACTATACAAACACATGGAAATTAAACAATATGCTCCTGAATGACCAGTGGGTCGATGAAGAAATTAAGAAGGAGATTACAAAATTTCTTGCAACAAATGATAATGGAAACACAACATACCAAAACTTATGGGATATAGCAAAAGAAAGACTAAGAAGGAAGTTTATATCTGTAAATGCCTTCATCAAAAAAGAAGAAAAACTTCAAATAAATAACCTAACAATGCATCTTAAAGAACTAGAAAAGCAAGATCAAAATTAATAAGAGAAAATCAAAACCAAAATTAATAGATGAAAAGAAATAATAAAGATCAGAGCAGAAATAAGTGAAAATGAAATGAAGAAAACAATGCAAAAGATTAATGAAACAAAAAGTTATTTTTTTAAAAGATAAACAAAATTCACAAAACTTTAGCCAGACTAAGAAAAAAGAGAGAGAAGACCCAAATAAATAAAATCAGAGATGCACCAATACTGTAGAAATTCAAAGGATCATTATTGACTACTAGGAGCAACTATATGCCAATAAACTGGAAAATCTAGACGAAATGAACAAATCCCTAGACACATACAACCTACCAAGATTGAGCCATAAAGAAATCCAAACCCAAACAGACCAATAACAAGTAATGACATCGAAGCCATAATAAAAAAGTCTCCCAGCAAAGAAAAACCCAAGACCCAATAGCTTCACTGCCAAATTCTACCAAACTTTTAAAGAAGAACTAATACCAGTCCTACTCAAACTATTCCAAAATATAGAGGCGGGAATACTTCCAAACTCGTTCTACAAGGCCAGTATTACCCTGATTTAAAAAACCAGACAAAAACACGTCAAAAAAACAAAACTACAGGCCAATATTCCTGATGAATATTGGTGCAAAAATCCTCAACAAAACACTAGAAAACCAAACTCAACAACACTATGTGGGATTCATTCTTGGATGCAAGGATGATTCAACATATGCAAATCAATCAACATGATATGTCATATCAACAGACTGAAGGACAAAAACCATATGATCATTTCAATTGATGTTGAAAAAGCATTTGATAAAATTCAACATCCCTTTATAATAAAAACCTTCAAAAAACTGGGACTAGAAGGAACATACCTCAACATAATAAAAACCATATACAGCTAGTATCACGCTGAATGGGGAAAAACTGAAAGTCTTTTCCCTAAGGCCTGGAACACAATAAGGATGCCACTGTCACCACTGTTATTCAACATAGTACTGGAAGTCCTAGCTAGAGCAATCAGAGAAGAGAAAGATATAAAGGGCCTCCAAACTGAAAAGGAAGAATTCAAATGATACCTGTTTGCAGATGATGTGGTCTTATATTTGGAAAAACCTAGACTCTACAAACAAACAAAAGAAAAACTATTAGAACTGATAAGCAAATTCAGGTCAGGTGCAGTGGCTCATGCCTGTAATTCCAGTACTTTGGGAGGCCAAGGCAGGTGGATCACCTGAGGTCAGGAGTTCAAGACCAGCCTGGTCAACATGATGAAACCCTGTTTGCACTAAAAATACAAAAAAAAAAAAAATTAGCCAGGCATGGTGGTGCAGGCCTGCAGTCCCAGCTACTTGGAAGGCTGAGGCAGGAGAATCACTTGAACCTGGGAGGCAGAGGTTGCAACGAGCCATGATAGCACCAGTGCACTCCAGCCTGGGCAACAGAGCAAGACTCCATAAAAAAAAAAAAAAAACAGGAAACAAAAAAAAAAACCTGATAAATTCAGTGAAGTTATGGGATACAAAATCAACATACAAAAATCAGCAGAATTTCTATTGCCAACAGCGAACGATCTACAAAGAAATCAAGAAAGTAATCCAATTTACAAAGCTACAAATACCTAGGATTAACTTGCCCAAAGAAGTGAAAGAACGCTGCAATGAAAGCTATAAAACATTGATGAAAATAATTGAAGAGGACACCAAAAACTGAAAAGATACTCCATGTTCATAATTGGAAGAATCGATATTGTTAAAATTGTTTAAATTCAATATTGTTAAAATCGGTATTGCTAAAATGTCCATACTACCCAATCTACAGATACAATGCAATCCCTATCAAAACACCAATGGCATTCTTCAGAGATATAGAAAAAAGCAGTCCTAAAATTTATATGAAACCACAAAGACGCAGAATAGCCAAACCTATCCTGAGCAAAAAGAACAAAACTAGATGAATCACATTATAATTCAAATTATTGTCCAGAGCTATAGTAACCAAAATGTTATGGTACTGGCATAAAACAAACACATAGACCAATGGAACAGATAGAGAATCCAGAAACAAATCTATTCCTCTACATACTCATTTTTGACAAAGGTGCCAAGAGCATACATTGGGGAAAGGATAGTCTCTTCAATAAATGATGCTGGGAAAACTGGATATCCACATTCAGAAAAATGAAATTTGACCCCTACCTCTTGCCATATACGAAAATTAAATCAAACTGGAATAAAGACTTAAATCTAAGACCTTAAACTATGAAACTACTACAAGAAAACATTGGGGAAACTCTCCAGGACATTGATCTGGGCAAAAATTTATTGAGTGATACCCCACAAGCACAGACAACCAAAGCAAAAGTGGACAAATGGGATCACATCAACTTAATATGCTTCTTCACGGCCAGGCACAGTGGCTCATGCCTGTAATCCCAGCACTTTGGGAGGCCAAGGCGGGTGGATCGCGAGGTCAGGAGTTCGAGACCAGCCTGATCAACATGGTGAAACCCCGTCTCTACTAGAATTACAAAAATTAGCTGGGCATGGTGGCATGCACCTGTAATCCCAGCTACTCAGGAGGCTGAGGCAGAAATCGCTTGAACCTGGAAGGCAGAGTTTGCAGTGAGCCAAGATCGCGTCACTGCACTCTAGCCTGGGTGACAGAGCGAGACTCCATCTCAAACAAACAAACAAACAAAAATGCTTCTGCACAACTGAATAGTCATTTCTCAAAAGAAGACATATAAATGGCAAACAGGCCTACAAAATGGTGCTCAACATCACTGATCATCAGAGAAATGCAAATTAAAACTGCAATGAGACCATCTCCCCCAGTTAAAATGGCTTTTATCCAAATGACAGGCAATAACAAATGCTAGTGAGGAGGTGGAGAAAAGGAAACCATTGTACACTGTTGGTGGAAACATAAATTAGTACAACTATTGAGAACAGTTTGGAGGTTCCTCAAAACATTAAAAATAGAGCTACCATACAATCCATCAATCCCACTGCTGGGTATATACCCCAAAGAAAGGAAATTAATATATTGAAGAGATATCCTCACTGCCATGTTGACTGTAGCACTATTCACAATATCCAAGATTTGGAAGCAATCTGAGTGTCTATCAACAGATAAATGGGTAAAGAGAATGTGGTACATATACACAATGGAGTATTCTTCAGCCATAAAAGAAGAATGAGATCTTGATTTGCAATGACATAGATGGAACTGGAGATCATTATGTTAAGTAAATAGGCCAGGCAGAGAAAGACAGACTTCTCATGTTCTATTTATTTGTGGAAGCTAAAAATTAAGACAATTGACCTCAAAGAGATAGAGAGTAGAAGGAAAGTTACCAGAGGCTGGAATGGGTAGTGAAGTAGTGGGATGGTGGGAGAGTGGGGATGGTTAATGGGTACAAAAAAAATGTTTGAAAGAGTAAGGCCTAGTGTTTGATGGAACAACAGGTTGACTACAGTCAATAATAATTTAATTGTACATTTTAAAATAACTAAAATAGTATAATTGGATTGTTTGTAACAGAAAGGATAAATGCTTGAGGAGATACATACCCATTTACCTGGCCTGATATGATTATCACACATTGCATGCCTGTATCAAAATATCTCATGTACCCCATAAACATATACATCTACTATGTACCCACAAAAACTAAAAATTTTTTTAAAATGCCAGAGAGAGATGGCCCTCCCCATTGGAGCATGTCTCCTTTCATCCACTCACTGTAGAGGAACAAAGCCCTTTCTGAAATGTTTCTCCCAGGGCAGGAGACAAGAGAGGGAACTGAATCCTCACAAGCCTGTCCCAGGTTATGTATGATCTAAGGGTCTCATGTAGCTAGAAAGATCCAATTCTTGAGTTGTTCCAGGTTCCATCGCTTCAAGCTCAAAGGTTTGAGACCTTTTAAGGACCAGTGGACAAGATATTTTTCTCCCTAATTGAAAATAAAAATATAGTAGTTTCAGAGGCATTTCTTAAGGTGCGAACTATTCTTCCCCACAACTTTCAGAGCCATTAAATTCTTTGAAATGAGGCATTGGATGATAGCTACTTTCTCTGAGTGGTTTCTGATGTAACTAACAGGAGCAGTCCTGGACTTCTAGGCATTCTGTTCATTACTCTGATAAGTATCATGTTTAAGATGAATTCATTAGGATGATATTTCATAATACATTAGGGAATGCATTATATGATCCAAATGTAAAGGTGATGAAGATTTCTCCTCCTCTCTCTTATCTGCTGCTGCAGAGTGAAAGGGCACCATCAACCTGTAAAAGGCAATGACCTCATTCACTTTAATAACCTCTGAACTTTTGCTCATAATATGTTCATTCTAGACCAGGGGAGAAAAATTTATGGGAGTATTTAGGTTCTGGTCTGCCACCACCTTTAACAATCTTAATTAATCTCTGAGATAATCATTCCCATTTCTTAAAAAAAAAATGGGCCAACTTAATTAGGATGAGAATGCTTAAAAATTCTGTCTTCCTTCAGATATCTACAAGTTTCTGAAAAAAAAGCCCCTAGCATGAAAATTAAGATCTGAGGTATTACAGCTGGTGAAGATTTGCAAAAGACACCAAAAGATGACATATAACTAGATTTATTTTCTTTACAGTTTTATGTTAGTGCAACTTTATTTTAGTAGACCAAGGATTGTTCCTAGTGGGGAAGGGGCACCAGGGAGCCAACCATCAGCACTGCTGCCAGTCAGATCTGTGAAGCAGAGTTGCTGCCTACACAGTACAATGTAAGGGCACCAGGAAATCCTTCCAAATAGCCCTTCCTGCTTGAAAATGCTGCGAATGTCTTCTATGTGGAAGAGCCATTCCTTCCAAAAATATAGCTACGGTCCAAAGAATGTTCCCTAACACACCAGTAATTTGAATCAACACTAGGATGTAATTGGTCACTAATGGGTTCTTCTATATAGATAAGTTTTTATTAAGGAAAAGAGGCATCTGGGAAAGCAAAAGGGACACAAAAATAGGAACTAGAAGGTGATGACGAGTTTTTCTAAGTCCCATCATAGCAACCTGGCCTATCCCTAGCAAGACAGGTCAAATAAAACTACTTTTTAGTAAATAAAGCAGGAAGAAGTCAGGTCTAAATTCTGCTTCATATTAAGTGAAAAACTTTCTGTGACATGCCTAGAGACAAAGTGATCTTTTATAGGCCCTCCTGGCAAGACCATGGCCCTATGCTTTTTTTTTTTTTTTTTTTTTTTTTTTTTGAGATGGAGTTTCACTCTGTCACTCAGGCTGGAGTGCAGTGGCGCCATCTTGGCTCACTGCAACCTCTGCCTCCCAGGTTCAAGCGATTCTCTCACCTCAGCCTCCCAAGTAGCTGGGACTACAGGCGTACATCACCACACCCAGCTAATTTTTGTATTTTTTGGTAGAGACAGGGTTTTACCATGTTGGCCAGGCTGGTCCTGAACTCCTGACTTCAAGTGATCCACCCACCTTGGCCTCCCAAAGTGCTGGGGTTACAGATGTGAGCTACTGCACCCGGCCTATGCTCTTCTTTCCCCCACCTCCTACCATCCCTTCCCTACCCCTCACTCCCACCCTCCTCCCCTTGCTGAACTGCTAGTCCTGCTTGTTCTGGCCTTTTCTTACCTATCACATGCCCACTGCCCACTTTACATTCTCTGGGCCGAGGACAGAAAATTGGTTTCATCTCATCCAACTGATTAGGAGTGGCTACTTGAAGCATGTTAAAAACTGAATAGTGTCTGAGAATTTATCCTTCTTGCAAGTTAAAAAGTTAGCCTGCCAAGGTTTTATGGATGCTAGTAGAACGCATGAGATTCCTAGGTCAGGGATAAAGGATCATCTAGCACTCACAGCAAGAGTAGCCACAGTGTCACCACTTTTACACTAGTTCCCCAAGCCTCAATTCCCACAGGGTGACATGAAGAGTGCCAGGTGACTGCCACACAACAACAGGTGCACTGCACAAGAAGAACCCTGAGCTTAGGGAATCCAAATCTTTTAGAATGAATTTCAGCATGCCCTTTGCTCTGGATACTATCTTCTCTATTTTCCCAGACTGTAAGCAAACCTGTCCTTCACTTGGAAAGAGACACTGGATCTTAGAAAAATAGTCTAAAACAAAGAGCAACAGTGAGTGCTTTGCTCATGAGATATGTAGATATGCAAGAGACTTGTGAAGGATTGCCTCAGAACAAACTCACCCCTCATTTCTATAGCATCTTAGCTTCTGGAAAATCTTCCCATGAATCTCCCACTGTTGGCCACTTCAATTAATCAGATGAGGTGAGGCTGAAACCAAATCTATTCAATCTGTCTCATACAGCATGTAATTAGTCCAGTATCAACAGGACTTCAAGTAACAGGATGGAGCCAACCTGCAGTACTGACCTCAACTGTATCCCAAAGAGTCCCAGACCCAGACGAGCAAATCCTGTAAGCTATCGGGGTTACCTTAGAGATCCAGGTGGCTTTCTCCTTAAGTTTTTGTATTGACCTTTCAAATTGGCCCAAGCTATTGATCGAGACATAGCAGGATGGACTCGTGATTGCACAGCCTCCGCATTGGCTCACAGAAAAAAAGCCTAAGGCAATTCTGTCAACCATAACAACCCTGGCTAATGAGTTAAGGCTAATCTGAATGCTTTCCAGGACAAAGGTAGTGTAACTAATCACTGTAGCTAACATCAGGGACAGGTTTTATACCACCTTTTCTATTGGATGACTCCCATGATAAAGATAACTGTCTGCAAGGTGTGCCCAAATAATTACTCAATCTCTAGGAAGCTCCTGAGTGACCAAGGGTAGCTTTACTGCAGAGAAACAGTGCAGTTGTCTGAGGGCTACATCATCTACTGATGATGTTTCCTCAAACATTTGAAGGTCCCTTATGATCACTCCTACAGAGAAATTCTCAGTGCAATAATGCACTGGGCCTCCTTTTTGATGATAGAGGTCTGAAGAGATTGCAACTTTTCCTTGATTACTCTCCTTCACAGGATCCTTATTTTGTGAGAAGACCTCTGATTTTTCCTAGATTCATTAGCCAACTCTGCTGACAGAGGTGTGATAGCACTGCAGTCAGGGTCTTGGAGTCTGACGCTTCTGACTTGCCAGCTGTGTTAGTCTGCTAGGGCTGAAATAACAAAATGCCACAGATCAGGAGGGTTAAACAGCAGAAATTCATTCCTCACAGTTCTGAAGGCTGGAAGTCCAAAATCAAGATGTCAGCAGGTTTGGTTTCTCCTAAGACCCCTAGGCCTTTGCAGATGACCACCTTTTCACTCTGTCCTCAATGGCTTTTTTTCTGTGCACGCACACCTCTGGTGTCTTTTCTTCTTCCTCTTCTTATATGGATGCCAGTCATATTGAATTAGGGCCCCATGTTTATGATTTTATTTAATCTCAATTACCTCTTTTTTTTTTTTTTGGAGACAGAGTCTCACTCTGTCCCCCAGGCTGGAGTGCAGTGGCATGATCTTGGCTCACTGCAACCTCCGCCTCCTGGGTTCAAGTGATTCTCTTGCCTCAGCCTCCTGAGTAGCTGGGATTACAGGCACCAGCAACCATGCTTGGCTAATGCTTGTATTTTTAGTAGAGACAGGTTCTCACAATGTTGGCCAGGCTGGTCTCAAACTCCTGACCTCAGGTGATCCACCCCCTCGGCCTCCCAAAGTGCTGGGACTACAGGCATGAGCCACCACGCCCAGCCCTTAATTACCTCTTTAAAGGCTCTATCTCCACATACAGTTACTTTAGGAGTCAGGGCTTCAATACATGAATTTTGAGGGGACACAGTTCAGTCTGTAGCATCAACCAACAGGACATCATCTAAATAGTGAAAGTGGTGGACATGAAAGGGTAGAGGCACACTCACTAAATTCTAGTCCACCCCCTAGTAATAAATGGCAGGAGACTTTAGATACACCTGGGAGAATACTACTAACATATGTTGGAGACCTTGAGTGTTAACAGGAACCAATCTTAATCCTTAGATGTCAGTGGTATGAAAAAGGAAGTGTTGACACGTCCAAGACAATATGCCAAGTGCCATCAGTCTGTGTAATAGACACAATAGCTGAATCTGGGTGCCTTGTCCTCCCACAGGTCTGAGTAGAATAGTGACTTAGGTACTCATATCCAATAAAGTCAGAAAAATTTAAATCCTTCTTCCTAAAATTCCCAGCATATGCAGATGAGTATGTATCATCTTTAATCTTCCTTGAAGACAGAGATACCTCATCCCACCTTTATTCATCTTTCTCCTTAAAGGAGCTGAAGTCAGGGTAGATAGAGAGTGGGGATCAGGGAGTATGGAGGGATGGAGTGGCTCCATGTATTAAATGAGGTTTTCATTTACATTTGATTTTAAGCATCATGGCAGTAGCTTGCGGCTCAACCAAATGAACTCCCAATGCTTTCTGCCCACCTAATACTCTGTATCAGGCAGAAGATCCTCATGGCCAATACCATCTATGTCAATCTTTGGAACCCCTTCGCTGAACAGCATTTTTTTCACATTGCTTTTTGGTTGGAGCCATGGGGATTTGCATCCTCTTGCTGACTCAGGCTTAGCTTACACAGCAGCAACCTTCATTGATGATGTCACCTTAATCCAAGGCATCTGTTATTGCCAGGGGTCAGTAAACTACAGCTTATAGATGAAATCCAGCCTGCTCCCTGCTTTTGTAAATAAGGTTTTATTGGAACAAAGCTACATCCATTCATTTACATAATGCTGTGGCTGCTTTTATACTACAGTGGCAAAGTTGTAGTTGCAACAGAGACAGTATGGCCCAAAAATCCTAAAATAATTACTATCTGGCTCTTTACAGAAAAAGTTTACTGATCCTTGTGCCACATTATTATCAAGATAATATCCATTAAGATCTGGCCCAATTTCATCAAAAGAGCTAAGGGGATTTTCCAGAGTGGTAGAGCCAGTCATAAGAATTTGTCTCAATTTCTTTGGTTCAGTTTCTCATTCTCTAGTGAGTCACTTTCATTAGCATTGTAAACCCAATCCAGAACAGTTAGAGCCCAGATACTAGTCAATGTCTCAACCATGATTTCCCAAGGAAGTTTGTCTTTCTCAGATCAGGGAAATCTCTCCAAGAGGGCCAAAGCTCAAATCTCCCTTATAGTAGTCAGAACTTTCTGAAGAAAAAAGAACAACAACAAACACACACACAAAAAAAAACACCTGAGAGAGCTCTACTCTTGTCTCCAATGGATGTAAATTTGACATAATAAATCACAGAAGAGGTAGAGCCACCAAAGTCTCAGCTATTGCCATTCTTCCTTAACACATCCACCCTTGTTTCCCAAGTAGCCAGCCAAAGTTTTAATGATTTCTGCCCATCACATTCACAAAGTTTTCTCCTTTTATGCTCAGTCCAGGTATGCATCTCTACAACTATTGTCTGGATGGAGTGGAAACTTATTTCCATCCAGAAAAAAATCTCAGCAGTAGCTTTTAAAATTGAGGCTGACTACTGGACTGGTGAGAAAGTCCTTTTGTCTGGGGGAGAATTGACAACAACCAGGGCACCATTTAGGTGTCTGTCTTTAACTTATTTCCTTATACTCACTCTGCAACCACCTCTCCAATGCCTCTCACTAACAGACAATAAAATGGAAGGCAATTTATTGTCCAGTTGACCATACAATTTAGTGAACATGTCCACTACCAACTCTGTGGACCTTGCCCCGGCACCATTAGTAAACCCAGGAGGCACTCATCTTTCCTTTTCCAGAAAGTCATGTTTCTATTAGCATCCCATCCTCATCACCAAAACTGTAACAAAATGAGAGGGTCTGAGACTATGCCCTACTTGTAAGCTAACAAGTTTCCCTGACATGGTTTCATGGATACTGGTAGAAGACACAAGATTCCTGAGTCAGAGATGAGGGACCATTGATTACTCACATCAACAGAAGTAGCCAGAGTATCCGTATTTTTGCACCAGTTCCCTGAACCCCAATTCCTACCACTTGATGTGAAGAGGGACAGAGGACACAAGCACATACAATGAGATATGTTACAGAAGAATCCTGAGCTCAAGAAACGAATCTTTTATCCTTACTAGCATGCCTTCCCTTCACTCATGAAAGCAATACTATTTCTCTTCCAAGGCTATTTGATATACAAATGTAGGGGCCAAGGAAAAACTTCTCTCTTCACCCTCTGAAAGTTTGCTGAAAATGAACTGACAAAAGGCAGATTAATGGGGAGAAGGGGCATACAAGTTTATTTTAACATGCATAGTACGGGGGACTCAAAAGAGAATGATTATCCAATAACCCAATGGGGGTACAGATACTTATATACCATTTCTTATAGGGGAAAGTGAGATGGGAAAATATGCAGTAAATGATTTTTAGAAGTAATGAATGGTCCCAATGCTCAGGCAATACATAATTCTTTTGGGGAATTGAATGGAACCTTAGAATAGACAATATTTTGAGACAAAGTTTGTCCAGGCTCTAGGTATGGTACTTGATTTTCAGTCTCCTCCTCTGTGATATGAGTTTTAATCTTCTCTGGTTAATGAAACTTCAGGGAAGAGATAGAAGGCAATTGTGTTCCTCTTTGGGGTCCAGTTTCTAGGTAGATAAGGGAACTATAGCCTCATCCTGTACTTTGGGAGAGATGGATGACTGAGAGACAAGACACGGAATAAGGAGAATTCCCCAGGGAATAGAGGCTGCTTCTTAAGTTCAGCATGTCAAAGTGCCATGTTTGGGGGTATCGATTTCTAAGCCCCAACACAAACAATTTTGAAAAGATAATTTGGCACAATGGGCAGTGAGTGCCTCATTCAGAATATGTGTAGAAACATAACAGACTCACAGAAAATCGTCTCCCAACAGAATGTAGATTGAGAAGGATTTACTGCATCCAGCCTTGATGGGGAAAGATGACATAATCAATTAGTGATTTCTGCCACTGACACTGGAGAAATTCTTGCAGCATTTATGCCACATATTGCATATTACATGATTACTGAGCAAAAAATATATAAAAATATAATAACTAATAAGAGTTCAGTGGTAATTACAAAATAAATATATAAAAATAGCTTTTAAATATATCAGTAAGAACTAATTAGTTAGAAAATATGATGAAAAAAGATTACTTTCAAAATACCATTGAAAATATGAAATACTCAGAGACAAAGTTAATAAGAAATATGCAGGACTAAATAAAAAGGGCCATAAATTTTCACTAAAGGACATAAAAGTAAAAATTGAATCTGCTGAGAAACATCATGTGTTCCTGGGTAGGAGAATTTGCCACAATAAAGACGTCAACTCTTTCCCAAATTCATCTGTACAGTTAATGTAATGATAGTCTCAAAAATGTGAGTGTTTGAGTTTAGGGAAGGGAGGGGTGATTATCCAAAAGAAACACTTGTTTTTATTGATTGAGCCTCAGATTGATGGGTTGTTCTAGTCATCATTAGCTGGCCATCCTATCTAGCTTGCCAAGTTTGCAGAGCAAATTCTTGATCTGCAACTATTTGTGATTTAGGGAGGGAATTAACACAAGAGATTCTCTCAAGTTCTGCTTCTCCTTGCACTAAGAACAAGTTCGGTAGCTGCAGTCACTAAATTCTTTGCTAAAAGGCCAAAGCCAAAGCATGAAGATGAAGCCCTCATTTTTAAGGCTTGCTCTATTGGATTTTCCTACTGTACCCAAAATCCCACAATTGGTATCTCTGCAGCAGACCACATGTATAATGAATAAGGGAGCAATAGAGATGGAATTAATCATGACTCCAGCACCAATGAATCTCTTGCAGAGGCAAAATGAGGATATTTTAGTAGCTTTTCGGTACTCTATGTTTTGATTTTGTAGAGGCAACTAAAATGCATCAGTAAAATTGTGCTAATGCCCAGCACATACCCATTCCTCAGCTACTCTAGGGTTTTGCTGACCTGAAAATGATCAGGAAAAAAATTTGAGTCTCCTGGCTCTCTTCCCCCTGGGATATCATCTAGTCTCCTGATTCCTCTAATTCCAGCACAATAGCCACCCCCACAATTGATTCCATGCCTGCCTGTGTCTCCTTTGCCTAACAGCTAATGTTGATCCAGCACCTGAGACAAGGAAGAAAAGCCCCGGGAAGGGGTCACATCACAAGAAATGGACCCTTTCCCACTTTCTCCACTCACCACAAAGCAGTGGAGAACATCCCCATCTTTTATAATGGCCAGGAAAGCATTTTTCCAGTCCCTGGCTTCCATGGGCTTTACCTAAGCTCACACAAAAGCACAAACTAATCAAGTTGTAGGAGGTTCTGAAAAATCCTACTTACATGATTTCATTTCAACTCTGATCACATTGATGCAGGACAATTACATAATTTGTAGAGCCTGGTACAAAATGAGAATACAGACCCCCTTGTTCAAAGATTATTAAGAATTTCAAGACAGCAAGAGAGCACATTTCACCAAGTATAAGGTACATGCAGCTGCACGGGTTGCATATCCATGTAGCTGGTCCGTCCTGCATTTACACGTTAGGACTGCCCAGGGTTTCCTGCTTAACATTAACTCCTGTTTTCTGTAGGTTTTACAAGGCCTCGCTTCAGTGTCAAGATGTAAACAAGGGCAAAATTAACTCCCCCAGTTGCTCAAATGTGAGTTTAGACCTGGGGGCTGAGTGATGTTGGGTGGAGGGCAAGAATCTGTGTCCAATCCAATTACTGTTAAAACAGCAGGTAAGCAATAGCAAGTAGCTACAGTTACAGCCCTATTGACCCAGCCCTGCTCCAGATTTACAACTTTGGTGACTTATAATACTGCCAGAAAGGTAAGACTTACAAAGAACAATCAGATCATCCCATGAAGTTTAGCTGGATGACCCCAGGGTAGGAGGGCCTTCAAGGAGATTCCTGCTTCAGAGAAGAGTGTCACAGACTGACAGCTAACAAGTCCCATTCAGCATACACATATGTTTTGTTTGTTTTGTAATATTTTTTAAACTGTAAAATTTTACCTTAAAATCTAGATTTCTATCTTTCTAAAATAATCAGAAGAGCTATAATCCCTGGGCCTCCATCTTCACATGGCAACTATCAGCTAGAGTTGAGGAGCCACTGCCCTTTGATGTCATATATGCTCTCCAGGTCTCCCCAGCCTCCAACCTTCCCTAATGTTCTACATTATCTTGATTACCATATGCATGATACCTGCCTGGCTCTGATCTTGAGTTTATGATATTTGGTCCTCATGGGCTCTTCCAGCTCTAAGAAGCCACTGAGGGCCCAGGCTCTACCATGGACCAACACTGGACTAAGTTCAATTGTAGTACAATTTACTATCATTTCTATAACCAACTATTAGACTTTCTGAATGTTACATGGACATGGGTATAAAGTACTATGCAAGATGCTGCTGCTGCTGCTGATGATGATGATGATGATAGTGGTTGTCATCGTTAAGCACTTATCAGACGTAGTATAAAGATTGCATTATATATTATCTCATGTAATTCGGATATATAGCATAGAACACGTACACAGACACCCTCTGACTTAGGTGTGACCTACTTTACCCCAATTCTAGCCACCAGATGAGACACTCCCTCCCCCACTATACCTGTGTTCACCAAACCCTGCTATGCCAGCAGGATACTGTGTAATGTGCTGCCTTAGCAGCCAGGCAATTCAGCTTCTGCTGCTTCCCCATCTGTCTGGATTGCTGAGCCCCAGTAAGCCAGATCCTGGGTCTACTTTATGACCTCTGCATGATGGGATCTGAGATTGTTACATCCACTAGTTAGGTATCTGCTTCCCCAACCCAACCTATCTCAGGTAACTTCCCATAATGGAGACGGGACACTACCAAAGCTAGGTGAGTGGACCATGGGAAGGATCTCTGAAGAGAACCCAGGAACCAAATCTGACTGGCATCATCACCAACTACCTTCTCAGCCTCCAAACCAATGAGAACCTCCCTTTCTTCTCCCCCATGCTCACATCCTCTCCATGTGCCCCAGGACTTGACTAGTTGTTGCCCAAAAGCAAGCTATACCACCAGGTTGCCTCCTGAGATGCTGCTCTGCCCCTTCAGACTACCCATGTGAGCCTTCTTCTTCTAAACTTCAAAATAACCTAGGCCCAGAGGACCCTCCAAGGCACCTAACCTTGTAGTAGGCTAGTAGTAACCACACTCCATCTCTATTTGAGGGTACTAACCTGAGTAGGTTTGAGATCCTCACACTGAGGCTACACTTAGGAATGCTTTTGCAAGATTCTTGCTCAAACACACAACTATGCTCTTTTAAACTTCTGTTCTTTGGAGCTTTAGAACTAGATGGACATGCTGGGTTTCTGGACAAAACAAGATTATGGTTCCTATTAGCTCCCAAGGCCTTTTAATGAGAAAGATTCTGTTTTCTTCAAATGAGGGCCTCCTAAGTATAGTTGGACCCAATTGAAGACCCAAAGCCCAAAATCTGTTTAACATCTGAGCAGGTTCAGCATCTGTATCAGTTCCAGCAGAGACGATCAGGCAACAAGAGATTAAATTGTGAATCTGAACTCACCAGAGAGTGATTGATAAACCAATATCCCATGTTATCTCCCAGCAGGATCATCACTAAAAGAACCCATGCTGGTCATCAGCACTCAGATGGCCAAATTGCAGATTCTCTTCTGGGTAACCAAAGACCACGAGCTAGGGCAGCTGGATGTTCTTTCAGAGAATTACTTTCTAGCTCTGGTTGCTTGATGAATTGCCTTTCTCTGCTGGAGGGATATTTTAGTCCAAAGAACCAGTACAATTCATCTAAAATCAGATCACACTCTTTTTGGGGAGTGTTAGAGGAAATCTTTCAGATTTTTAGTTTCCTGTGTTCCTTGCTTAATAGTCCTTATCAGTTACCTTATCATTCAAAGCCACTGCCATTATGCGATCTTATGTTACAATTTCCCAGATTACTGCTTGTCCTACATTGGCTACATTTGTGACGGCCGCTTCCTGGAACATGTGCAAGGACAGCCATATCCCAATCACAATGACTTATGACTTACTGCTCTAAGCCATTGTGATTTCACTCTGCAGCTTTAATTTCCCAGAATGGCATTTCTTAACCTTGTTCTCCACGGGATGCAGCTAGAAGGTAATGGAAAAAGACCTGGAACCAGAATGGGAAGGCCTGGGAAGACAATTTCCTTGAAAAAGTTTCCATATCCACAGTTGTAAATGGATATAGAAATGTCTTGCCTGCTTATTTTACTACTGAATGGAAAAACTCTTTGTAAAGCTAAGGTGCTAAATAAAATGCTAGCCTATCTCTTGTCTGCAAAGGCCCAATGGATTCCAGCCCAAACATACAGACTCAGGGACCCTTGCTCTCACATTGGCTTTTACTGTTTTTCTTAAATCTAACCAGCAACAAAGCATACCCTCCACCCTCACCCCATACTGTCCTCTGGCAGTCAAAAGGAACAGAGGTAGACTGGGATGGGGAGGGGAAGAGGAAAAATTTAAACAGCAAGCCCAGGACTATCAAGTTATTCAGTCATGATCTGTTTGGAGCAATCTCGGCCAGCACCCCAGACACAAACAGAAAGTAATAGGAAACATCGGATGTTGGCATCTCTAAAACCTGGGCCCCACTACTTATTAGCTGTGAGACTTTGGAAAAATCACTTTTCTCTCAACCTCATAATAGAGACAAAACACTTACCTACTTGGATTTCCTGGGGATTAAATTAAGACATGTGAAGCCCCTAGGACAGAGCCTGATCTGCAATAGATGCTCTACAGAAATTGGCTTCCATCTTGTAAGGTGACACGGGAAGCCAAAAATGACAGCCTCCCTGTTTTAGTCAGAACTAAACTCACTACCCCTGGATTATAAGGCAAAGCACTCTAAATCCTATTGTCTTCTTTAGCAGGGTTCGATTGTTTATAGCAACTAGGAATACTCTAAAATGGTGTGCAAATTGTTATGAGAGAATGAGTATGTTCATTTTTCTGGGGAGAAGATCCACAGATTTTAAAAGTGTTCTTGGCCCATCAAAATGTCAAAGGTCTCCACTGTATCAAATGTACTTTTCCAGAAAGCAAACGTACCTCCAGCCAAGGAAAGGGTGGAACCTTTCTCTCCAGACTTGAGGCTGTGCCACAGACCAGCGCATTCAGTGGGTTCTGCTTCATAATCTGACCTCTATGATTTGCGAATGTCCTTGGACAAATATAACCATTATGAGAGTTTTGGGTCATTTTCTGTTGGTTTGCTTTGATTTGGTTTGGTTTGGTTGTTGCCGTTGTTTTCAGCTTCATGCAGTGATGGATAGGCTATATGGGCACGCAGTCATTTATCCAACAGAGAGGAAATAATATGCGCATGTGCACACAAACACGTGCACACAAACTTCCTCTGAGAATACCATATACCCTCATTTAGATCAATGTGCTTTGAGCAAATGGGAAACTGAAGTTCAGAGTTCCATAACTTGTCTCTGAAAACTTCTAATATTAATTACCATTTACCTAATGGATCTGTATCCACAGTTGTAAATGGATATAGAAATGTCTGGCCTGTCTATTTTGCCATCCATACACGGATGCCTGCTGTATGCCACGTACTTTCCTACAATACACCCAATTCTCACAAAAACCCTATGAGGTAGATATAATTCTCCCACCATCATGGCAGCTGAGACTCAATGGGTTAATAACTTTCCAAAGAGGATTCAAATCCCACTTCCAATTGCACTTGAGGGAAATGTTTTTAAAAACCAACCAATGCAAAGAGTGTAGGAGAAGATATTCAAGGATAAAATAGAAACCAAAAGAAGCTTGTTAAAGGGGAAAAAATGGGAGATGGATATTGTACAGCATCTTAAAGTGAAAAGGAAAAAAGCCCTTCTTCCAGTTACTATTGCCACAAAACAAAACAAACCAAAGGTAGTGGCATAAAACACTGACGATTTTATTACACTGACAGCTTTTGTGGGTGAGAAATTCAGAAACAGCACAGGAGAGATGGCTTGTCTCTGCTCCATCATGTCTGGTGCCTCAGCTGGGAAGACATGAAAGCTGGAGGTAACTCAACAGCTGGGGTCTGGAACTACCCTCAGGCCTTTCACTCATGTCTTATGTTGATGCTGACTGCTAGCTGGGACCCCAGCTGGGGCTGTCAACAAAAGCACCTATACGTGCCTCTCCACGTGGCCTGTGCTTCCTCACAGCATGGCAGCCTCAGAAAGCTTCAACGTTTGATGTGGCAGGTCTGGGCCTAAAATGCCAGTGTTCCAGTGGACAAGACAGAAGCTGCAATGTCTCTTTTGGCTTAGCCTGAGAAATCATACACTGCCACTTATGATACATTCTATTGGTTACAAGCAAGTCACAAGCCTACTCTGGCTCAAGGGTAAAGGACATAGAACTTGTCCTTAATGAGAGGACTGACAAAGAATTTGCAGCCATTTAAAATAGAACCCTACAATGAATGGACACAGAAATTGTTACATATATAAACAATGGAATATTATTTGGCCTTAAAAAAATAAAGAAATCTTGTCATTTGCCACAATATAGATGAACCTGGAGGACATTATGTTAAGTGAAATGGGCCAGACACAGAAAGACAAATACCATATGATCTTACTAATATGTGGATTGCTTAAAAAAGAAAAAAGTGAAACTCACAGAAACAGAGTAAAATGGTGGTTACCAGAGGCTAGGGGTGGGGGAATTGGGGATATGTTTGTCAAAGGATATAAAATTTCAGTTAAAGAGGAGGAATACATGCAAAAGTTCTATTGTACATCATGGTGACCACAGTTAATAAAAATATATGGTAGACTTAAAAATTCCTAAGAGAGTAGACTGTAAATGTTCTTATCACAAAAAAATAAGTATGTAAGGTAACGTAAGTGTTAAGTAGCTTGATTTAGCCATCCTACAATGTATACATATAACAATACATCAGGTTGAACACTGTAAAAATATATAATTTTCCTTGTCCATTATAAAAATAAATAAAACCCCACAGGCTTCTATTCATATTTCTAGGATATGAGATAGATATGAAAAGAAAAGTGACTGAGGTGGGATATTGACAGCTTCAAGTTTACTGAAGCCCAGTGGCTGGTGGCAGGGGCGTAGTAATATGTAAGAGGCCCACAAAGTTGTATAATTTACACTAAAAAAAGTGTTGATTTGGGAAAATCAGAGTACAATAAATTCTCCATTACTGATTCCAAATCAGGGATCACTCACCAAAGCTGAGTTAAAATTTCTTCATGTGCTATCTATAAAGAAAGGCTTCCTCAGCAATTTAATCATGTAAACAAGATGCAGGGTCAGGGAGGGTTTGTCTATAACCTACTTAGGAAAAACTGTTCTTAAGAACTTTAGCACTTTAATCACTTTAATTGTTTGCATGCCAATTAATTGGCACTGCTAATTATAAATGAGTTATCTGTTCATTAAAGCAGGCTTAGACGAATGTCAGCTTAAAAGCACTTAGCAGTTAGTGTGGATTGCTGTTATCTGCAAATAAAAACTGCATTCCTTTAAAAATGTCTGCATTATAAGTAAAAAAAAAGTCTATAATTTATTTTTCATTAATTCTGATTCATTCTACTAGGCTATTATAATAAGATTTTAGTAAATAAAACGTGAACTACCAGTGACAAGAAAGGCAAATGAAATGAAATAGTCAGCTAACTTTCTAACAGCCTTGAATAAAGGGTCAAAGACTCTCCATGCCCACCAGAATGCCTTCCAGCCTGGAACAGTTCTCTCTTTCCAAGATGTAGGATCACTGGGAAGCCACACAGAAGTACCACTCTGTGGTCCAGAACTAAATGCCCTGGAAGGGACAGAGCTCATAGAAATAGGATTTCTCAAGACTTACATATATTTTATCCACAGCATCCTGAAAGGCCACACAGCAAACCTCACTGGTGTTTGAACTCCAATCTCCTGGCATTCATTCATATTAGTCATTGGAATTCAGCCCGTTCTCTCCAACGAAGGGAGAAAGACCTGATTTCATGTCTTTGTATCTCTCAGACATTGTCAGGAATGAGAGTGGGGAGTTGGGCTTCCCTTGACCACACAGCTGGGGTCAGCAGTGGGCAGGCTTATGTAAACCCAGCTTAATTCTTCATGTTGCTGTGCCTCCATAAACGTGTGTCAGACAAATGAATGAGAGACCAGTAGGAAGGTTATTGTAACAATTCAGGTGGCTTGGACCAGGGTGGCAGCAGTGGAAGTGGTAGGAAGTTGTCAGATTCTGGACATATTTTTTAAGTAACAGCATTAGGGTTTGCTGATGCATGGTGTACTAGGTTGAATAGTGTCCCCCCAAAATGCATATCCTTCTTGGAATCATAGAATGTGACCTTATTTGGGCCAGGCATGGTGGCTCACACCTGTAATCCCAGCACTTTGGGAGGCTGAGGCGGGCAGATCACCTGAGGTCAGGAGTTCGAGACAAGCCTGGCCAACATGGTGAAACCCTGTATCTACTAAAAATACAAAAATCATCCAGGCATGGTGGCCCGTGCCTGTAATCCCACTACTCAGGTGGCTGAGGCAGGAGTATCAGGAGAATTGCTTGAACCCAGGAGGTGGAGGTTGCAGTAAGCTGAGATCATGCCACCGCACTCCAGCCTGGGTGACAGAGCACAAGACTCCATCTAAAAAAAAGAATGCGATCTGACTCGGAAATAGTGTCATTAGAGATATAGTTAGTTAATATAAAGTCATACTGTTCAATTAAGATTGGCATATTTATAAGAATAGGAGAAGAGACACAGAGACAGACACACAGAGAGGAAAATACCACGTGAAGATACAGACCTACAGAGGGAAGATGCCTACATGATGATGGAGGAAGAGATTGGAGTGATGCAGCTGCAAGCCACCAAACACCAAGGATTGCCAGCAACCACCAGAAGCTAGAAGAGAGGCATGGAGCAGATTCTCCCTCTGTGCCCCCAAGGAGGAACCCACCCTGCCAACACCTTGATTTTGAATTTCTGTCTGCCCCAATACCCTGTCAGACCCTTTCATTGTATGTCCTCATGTAACCACATTCCTATCCTTTGTCAACTCATTTCAGCTATAATTGCAATCACTCACATTACTATTTTACAATTGCTACCTCCTCACCGCATTATAAGACCAAGAAGAGCAGGAGTCATGTCACTTTGGTCGGCTATTTATCACCAGAACTGAGAAGAGTACCTGGCACAGAGTAAGTGGCAAATGAATGAGTGAGTGAATGAGTGAAGATTACTCTTTTCATAATTATGGCATTAATAGAAATGAGAAGAATGAAAGACATCCCAATAGGCTGAGACAAAAGCAAAACTATGGGGGAAATGTTTGGAGCTGTGTTTGTAAACTAAGGATAAAAGTTTGAAGAATGAAGAGGAACGAATAAAAATCTAGAGAAGACAAAGGAAGCTGAGTGGTGGTGGGAAGTCCTAGGAGTGGTGTCTGGAATCCCTGGAGTGATTAGCCTTTGAAAGAAGTAGTCTTGTTCTGATTCGCTATTGCCGTAGCAAATTACCTCAAAATTAAATGACCTAAAAGAACCACTTCTATTTTGTTTTTATGTGGCATTGTGGATGAAAACTACAGGAAGAGCTTAGCTGGGCTATTAATATCCGATCCACATATTTTCAGCTAGGAAAGCCAGAGTCGCAGGATCCTCTCCCAAGATCATTTCTTCACTCACCTACCTGGCACCTCTGTGCTCCATGGCCTCTGTTTCTACATACGGCTTTATCCTCCAGGTTCTCTGCATATGGTTTGAGTTTCTTACAGCACAATGATCTTCAGAAAAATTGGTGAATTTTTTGAATGGTGACTCAGGGCTCCAAAAGACCAAGGCAGGAGATGTCAGTCTTCTTAAACTCCAGGCCTAGAACTGGCATAGTCTCTTATGTCCATACTCAGTTGGTCAAGGCTCTCATAAACTATCCCAGATTGAAGAGTAAAGAAAATGGACCTCACCTCCATTAAAGAATTTTCAGCCATTTTAAATCCACCACAAGTCCGTCATGAGGCTAGACAAAGTGATATGATGTTTCAAGTAGATAAGGAAAATAGTGAAGAAGGTCTTAACTGGTAACCTTTTTTTTCTATTTAACAACAGTTCAAAACTCTTTTTTTACTTATAAAAAAGTTAGAGAAGTGTAAGTGGTGACATTCTAAGCAGTCTCACTTATATCCACCAATAAAAAGTCAAGCAGTGATGTAAACTAAGTCTTTGGAAGTTTGATGTCTTCTCCATCTTCAAGGTTTGCTTTGAATATTATAACCCAAATGCAAATGATTCTCTTTACATAAACCAGAGTGAGTCTCTTTTTCCTTTCTCTGTTGTAACTTCTTCTCTATGCTCCCTAAATGTGGACACCCATGTTTAGCCCTCTACCCTCTTTTCTGAGTTCTCTATCCTCTTCCTAGATGGATGGTCTGATTCCTCTTCATCTTCCACAGTCATTGCTCTCCTGGGATCCAGTTCAGCTGCCTGGAATTACCACCTGAATGCTACCTGCAAATGTTTGAAATCTTCATCACCTCCCCACCCAGTCCGTCCAGCCTTTTGACTTCCAAACTTCTCGTGCTCATTTTCCTTGTCACCCTGACTGAAAATTGTAGGTGCTGTGGTTGGGGTGGGATTATACTCCCTCTGCCCCTTCTGACTACATTCCTTTAGCAAATTAATCACCAGGTCATATCGGTTGTTAATTTGTAGAATCTCCTGCAACTGTGCCACCCTCTCCTATTTCCACTGCCCCTGTTCTGGCGGACCCCTCATCACCATGTGCCTGATACATGTAACTAAATTTGTTTAAGGCCTCCCTACATTCTATAACCCCCTTTCACACTCCTGCCAGGTTAACTCTTCTTCCAGTGTAGAAATTACATATTATATTCCTATTATTTTAGTATTACCCATAAATTAGAGTATAATTATTTAACAAAGTTAATCAGTATATCTACTCTCCTCCTGAATAATAAAAAGACCTTAAATGCCTTGAAATTTCAGTCACCTCATTGTTTTCTTACATGTTATTTTGGCCTAGTAATCTAGTTCTATAGTACCTTTATATTCCCTTTGTCAATATTATTATTATTTATTCATTCAGTCAGTGAATATTTGTATCTATCCACATATTTAATAATTTTTTGGGTTGAAACTAAACCCCAGAACCCCTTCTTGGATTCAATTTCATTCTTCATGAAGTACATCTTTTTTATACCAATGGCTCTCAAACTTGACATTACATTAGAATCACCCTAAGATGTTTTTAAAATCCCAGTTTATGCCTCAGAACAATTAAATATATATCTCTGAGACTATCAATATTTGGCAAATATCTACTGGTGATTCCAGTGTACAGTCAGGGTAGAGTACCTATGTTTTAGAAAATCTTCCACCAAAGATCTCTTAGCAAGAAATTCTGTTTTTGTCTAAAGTGTTTATTACAACATTCACCTTTATCATACAATTTTAATGTAGCTAAATATAAAATTCCATGTTGACAATTATTTTCTTTTAGCACAATAAAGATGTTATTTCACTGTCTTCCAGTTTTTATTTTCCCTGTAGTGAAGTATGCTGTCAGTCTAATTTCCTTCCTCTGTGATCTTCTATTTGCTTTCTATTTGCTTTTACAATTTTCTCCTTGTACTAAATTTATGTGTGTACTATACATAAGTTTCATTAAGATGTGTCTGATGTAAATTTTATCTTACTCTAAAATGTTTGGAATTCATATTTCCTGAATCTGAGATTTTGCCTCTTAACATTTTGGAAAATTCTCAAGGCATTATCTCTTTTAATATTACTTTTCTCCCATTATGTCTATTATGTCCTCACAAAAATTCTATTTTATTTATCTTATACCTTTTCATTCTACTTTTTATGACTCTAATATTCTTTCATATTTTCATTCTTTGTACCTCTCTTTAAGACCTCTCAATTAATTTGTTTAGTCTTCATCTTTACCTAATCTTCTATGTAATCTATAATTTGAATTTTTTTATTTTCAACTATTTTATGTTTTAACCTCTATAAGAAGAAAATAGAGTTTCTATTTTATTCTTTTCCAAAACTGGCTGATAATTTTATAGGCTATATTTCATTACCATGTTTTTCAATCCTTCTTTTGCATCTCTAATCACTTTAAACATACTTCCTTTAGAGGATGTTTCTAATATTTCTGTTATCTGAAGCTTTAGGGACTTAATTCTTTTGTTGTTTCTGCTGACTCTCAACTGTGGGGAATTAGTTCTTTGAGAATGTTGTAATTTTGAATAGTGATCTTGAGTCTGGCAGGGCTTTAGCTGCAGGAGTACTGTGTGATCAGGATTTAAAGCATGTCCTTCCACAGAGGTGACCCCTAGGTTTTACTAGTCTGGTACCAATTCCATATTAACTTCTTCAGTTGGATTTCCCAGATCATACAAGTAAGTATAACAGGAAGGTGCTTATGAATTCTCATTAGACACCAAGTACCCTTATAGGGTTTTTGTTTTGGTTTGGTTTGGTTTTTTTTTTACCAGTAGGTTGATGTTTTTAGACACCATTTCACTGAGGATACAGCCCATTGAGAGTGTTATGGTCAGGAGAGGATCTCAGTTCTAACATCCTGCTGCAGGAATGCCCAAAATCTCAACTCCTATTCCTTGCGGTTCTTAACTGAAGTCACCTGCTTAACTAACACTGGAAGCCCCTCAGGTCTGCAGCAGTGAGTGCCTCCTTACTACTCTAGTTTTCAGCTTCCTCTTCATATTTGGATCCCTGGATCTTTCCTTTCCTAAATTCCTGGAAATTCTGCCATATATTTAAAATGATGTTTAAAATGGGTAACTATGTGAGATCATGGACATGTTAACTTGTTCCACTATAGTAACTGCTTTCCTATACATATGTATCTAATAACATTATTTTTAATACCTTAAATATACACAATAAAATTTATATTTAAATATAAATAATAAAATATTGTTCATTTCCTTCAACATTCTAGGTTTTTATTTTGTTGTTGTTATTGTTGTGTCAGAAGAGGCCTTTCAGGGTAATTGTGTTAACTTGCCATGAATGGAAATCTTCATGGCTATTCCTTCTAACATCTTGGAAGAATGGATTTTAATTTGCACTGTGGCTCACATTTTTGCATAAGTAAATTTTTTATTAGTCGACATTTGTTAAATAAATAAGGACTTTTTTATTAACAAAGAATTTTCTAAGTAGTTACAAGGAAGGAAGGAAGGAAGAGGAGGAAGGGGGAGGGGAGGAGAGAGGAGGAGGGGGAGGGAGGGAGGGAGGGAGGGAGGAAGGGAAAAATTTTAGGTTGGACATGAACAAATTGTTTTCAAACCATATTAAATACTGACATGGCTTTGTTTGACAGGAAAATTGTGAACTTTCCCCTTACACTTTATTCTTTTTTTTTTTTTTTTTTTTTTCTTTTTTTTTTGAGACAGAGTCTCGCTGTCGCCCAGGCTGGAGTGCAGTGACGCCATCTCGGCTCACTGCAGGCTCCACCCCCTGGGGTTCACGCCATTCTCCTGCCTCAGCCTCCCGAGTAGCAGGGACTACAGGCGCCCGTCACCTCGCCCGGCTAATTTTTTGTATTTTTTTTTTTAGTAGAGACGGGGTTTCACTGTGTTAGCCTTCATTGAGCCAATGCTGGTAAAGCCACTCTCTGAGTTAAGGCAACCAAGGAAATGATCTTTGGGCACATGTTCTATTCCAGTATTGAAGATTATAAAACTGGGGAGGGATTTGTATGTTTTGTTAATAATTCCACCATTAATAGCTCTGAGCAAATTTAACTTTATATTACTGATGGTGAGATATAAGTCTGGGTAGACTTAATTGGCCTTCCATTTCATAATTCATTTAGTGAAACATCAGAGGTATGGACAGAATTTAACAAGGGAAAAATAGACATGGGGAATAAAATGAGGTTTTGCAATAAAAAGCTGTGGATTTCAGTTATTCAAATTATTTCTAACACAAATAAGCTTGGCTCATTGAAAGAAAAGAAAATATTTCTAGCTAGTCAAAGCTTTCTTTGGATTATTAATAGCTCCCACATTTCTCTTCCATCCTCCTGTACCTCACTATTGCCATCTCCTCCCTATGTGTACTATCACAGTCTAAACTCCAAATTCTATAGGGTCTTCCCCCATTTTCCCTTCTGATATGCAAAAAAAAAAAAAAAAAAAAAAAAAAAAAAAAAGCCAGTTCCACCAACTGAATTAACAGCCAAGATAAATTGCTACAAGAGCTGTGGAATTTTTACTTTACAGAACTCACACAGAACATGGTACAATTAATTACCTATTGCTGTTTGTGTCTTGTCCTTCCAACCAAACTGTCAGCTCTGTAAGAGAGGGAGACAAGCTCTCATGCCTTTCAGGCCCCCATGGTTGGCTCAGGGTTTGGTGCAGGCTCAAATCCAGGTGAATACTTGATGATAATGATTGTCCTGGTCACAATCATTGTTATCATCACAACTTCTGCTATCAATTGAGCATATGCTTTTTTGATTCTTAATGCTTTTCAGATTCAGTTGTAAGTCTTCAAAATAATCATGGGAGTTATTATTATTGTTATGATTATCATCCTTCTTTTTATATACAAGAAAACTGAGTCTCAGAAAGAATAAGCAATTTGACCAAGGTCACACAGACCAAAAATAGTGGCCTTTATGACATCTTTGTATTATATTCTCACCAGATAAATTTTTTAACCATTCCTATAAAGGAGACCATTAAAAAGATTTGCCCTTCCTCAGAGTGAATGCAGCCCCATGAGCACACAGCTAGATCGGGGCACTGGTAAATGTCAGCCTCCACTTGTCTCCTCAGTGGGGAGGCTTTGTGAAGTGTACAACTTGCACAATTATATGTTCAAACCCACAGATCTCTGATGCCAAGCCCCACAGTCTTTCCAGCCTCTGTGTCTGGCCAGTGATGATGATTCATGATCCTTCATTGTTTGTTCCTAAAATAGTAGGGATTTTTCTTGTTTCCTCTCAGTCATCCTCAAACAATTTGAATTTTTCTTTGCAGATAGTTTGAATTACCTGAGCTTTGAATAATGATGCCTGACTCTACTCATCCATCGTCATCCACTGCTAAAGAAGACCTACAATGGTCTCTTTCCTTGACCTCAAGAGCCATTTTGTTGATGGGAATGGATAAGGAGGGTATGGACAGGGCAACACCAGCCTTCACTTCCATAGTGATAAGTTCACACCATTATTACAACAAAGCAAACCAAGCCTCCCATCCCTGTGGTACAAACAGTGGTAACGTGACTGCACAGCCCCATCCCTAAGCAAGTGCTTGCTATCAGAAACCCTGACAAATCACAAGGCATAAGCAGCAAAAACAAAGCACTGGGGTAATAATTTATTTTTAATGCCATGCTGTCTTTAACAGTGCAATTTCCTCCAGGGTGTTTGCTTTGAGATCGCAAGATAATTACATCTCAGAAACCAGGCTAATTACAGTTAACAGCCTGAAAACCAAAGGAAACCTTCCCTCTACCCCCCACTTATTTTTCCACTAGAATACTACACAAACTTCAGTTAAAACGTGCAGCATCATTTAGGAAACCAATTTGACTACAGCTTAGAGGTTCATCCTTCCCTTCTTGAAGCACATGTATAACTTGCATTGATGTGTATCTGAGGGACAGAGTAACACAGCCTCAGCAATTGGAATAAATAATGGTGCTATAGAAAGGAAACAATGACAGCAATTCTCCAATAGAGATGAAAGTCTGAATGTTTCTGGAGGAAAATCAGAGTGTGAATGTGGATTTGTGCTGCAAAGGTGAGATTACCTGTGCCCTCCAGACACACTTTAGAAGTCCCTTGGAGTAAATAATGAACCAGTTTGGGTCATTTGTGGAATTCAGGAGCTGGAAAGGATGTAGGAAATCACCTGGTAATTTTAATTATTCCTAAACATCCAAAATACAAAGCAACGTGTACTGGTCATAAAAATCCTCAAGAACAACAATTCCATGACCTGATCATTCACTCACAAAACATTTCTTATCATCTCACAGGCACCATACCCTAGGCTATGGATATGCAGATGAATTTCCCAATTTTTTATCCTCCTTCCATCAGAAAGTTCTTCTAATCTGAAATTTATCTTGATGCAACTCTCACATCTACCCTCTACTATTTTAGCTGAGATAAAGTCTTTCCCAAATAGATAGAGCAATCCCACCCTCTCCTTTGGATGGCATAACTTCTACTCCAAGTACTTCCCAACTTTTTAATCATTTGCATATTATTTCCTGATTTGTCTCCAGTTTCTATAAGTTTTCAGATGTGGAAGCCAAACATCACAGCTAGCTCTGGCTCAATTTGGTATCTTATAGGAGCTAGTGCCCATATTTCCTTTTGTCCATTTGTGAGGAATGGGGGACTGGATTGGGGAAGAGAAAAGAAAATTCAATATTCTGAACTTTCACCTGAAATTCACCTCTGTTCCTATAGTGCCTCCAGATCTCATCTACCAGATACCATAGTCTGAAACTTAACATAGCTAAAGCCAAGCTTCTCTGTCAGGCTTCTGCAGAATGCCAGTGGCTTTCCTCTCCATCCAGATCTTACTCAGAAAAGCAACACATTGACCCTTCCATCAGCCTTCTTGCTAGAGGCTCTTGGTTGCTAATAATGTAAAATTTGCATGCAAATGGTATTTCACATAGTAACAACTCCCTAGCAACACTGCCTCTTTTCATTCATTTTTTTAACAAATGCATATTGAGTGCTCACCATGGAGGAGGGGACTCCACCATCTTTGTTCCTGTTCAGCTCTTATTAGCCCTCCTGTAAAGGAGGAGGAATTGTTGATCTAGTCTTGGTTGATCAGGACATTCAGTGGGGCCACTTTTTTCCAGTGGGCAGGGTCACCTCACTCTAAAAGTCAGCACCCAGGTGTGGTGCTCCCTTTCCTGTCTGCCTCAGACCCAGGTAGGTCCTGGTGCTACAGGGACATCAGCCATCCTTATTAGCCTCCCTTTTCTACTCTTCTAGTCTGAGGGCTGGCTGGGAAATGTTCCCAGATCCCTTGATGGGTTGAGCCACTTTATCTGCTCTTTGTTTCTTCACAGGCATGCCCAAGCATTATGGTCCTAAGATTCAGGTTAGTGAGTACTGAGGAGGTGAGGTCCCCACTTCATACTCAAACCTAAGCCATGTATTCTACCCAATTTTATCAAAGTCCTAAATCAAAATTAGTTGCTTGCTTTTGTAGTACTTTAAATTCCTATTTTGTTACTATCATTATAAATGTAGCTTCCTTAGGAAGATCTTAAGAAGGTAGCGAAGACAGGAATGACATGAATTGAGTATCCAGGCCATTAAATCATCACATTAACCAAAATCTCATCTCCAGTCCCTAAAATTTATTATGTATCATGCCTGGTGCTAAGCACCAAGGAGACAAAATCATACAAAGCACAACTATACCTTCCAGGAGCTTACGATCTAGTGGAACAATTTACCTGCCTTGGAAATGAACTTTCCACTGTCATTATCTAAAAGAACTTTTATCCTTTACAAGAGAACATTCAGAATAAATTCGACCTGAGATTTGAAAGAGATTTCAGGACAGAAATGTGAAAATTTGCAACAGTGAGGTCATGGCGACTACATTACATGTTGTTAGGATTCTTTTGTTTTTTGGCTTTGCCTCAGAAATACTTTACTAACTTGTAACAGGGGAGAAGTTAAGTGGGCAACGAAAAGATATAATGCAACTACAAGCTCAAAATGTCCAGGCACAGTTCCAAAGAAGTGGAAACTATGAGCTAGGGACTGACTGGTTTTTCTTTTTCTTTTTTTTTTCCAAAAGTTATTAAGATACAGGTGGTATTTGGTTACATGAGTAAATGCTTTAGTGGTGATTTGTGAGATTTTGGTGCACCCTTCACCCAAGCAGTATACACTGCACCATATTTGTAGTCTTTTATCCCTTGCCCGCTCCCACTCTTCCCCGCAAGTCCCCAAAGTCCATTGTATCATCCTTATGCCATTGCATCCTCATGGCTTAGCTCCCACATATCAGTGAGAACATACAATGTTTGCTTTTCCATTCCTGAGTTATTTCACTTAGAATAATAGTCTCCAATCTCATCCAGGTCACTGCAAATGCTGTTAATTCATTCCTTTTTACAACTGAGTAGTATTCTATCATATATAAACTTTTTGATAGGATTTTTTTTTCTTACTGATTTGTTTGAGTTCTTTGTAGATTCTGGATATTAGTCCTTTGTCAGATGTATAGAACTGATAAAAGAATTCAGCAAAGTTTCTGGATACAAGATTAACGTACACAAATCAGTAGCTCTTCTATACACAAACGGCGACCAAGCTGAGAATCAAATCAAGAACTCAACCACTTTTACAATAGCTGCAAAAAAATAAAATAAAATACTTAGGAATATACCTAACCAAGGAATCGAAAGATCTCTACAAGGAAAACTACAAAACACTGCTGAAAGAAATCATAGATGACACAAACAAATAGAAGCACATCCCATTCTCATGGATAGGCAGAATCAATATTGTGAAAATGACCATACTGCCAAAAGCAATCTACAAATTCAATGCAAAATACACTCATCAAAATACCACCATCATTCTACACAGAATTAGAAAAAACTATTCTAAAATTCATATGGAACAAAAAAAAAGAGTCCACATAGCCAAAGCAAGACTAAGCAAAAAAGAACAAATCTGGAGGCATCACACTACCTGATTTCAAACTACACTAAAAAGCCATGGTCGCCAAAACAGCATAGTACTGGTATAAAAATAGGCACATAGACCAGTGAAACAGAATAGAGAACCCAGAAATAAACTCAAATACTTAAGCCAACTGATCTTTGACAAAGCAAACAAAAACATAAAGTGAGGAAAGGACACCCTTTTCAACAAATGGTGCTGGGATAATTGGCTAGCCACATACGGGAGAATGAAATTGGATCCTCATCTCTCACCTTACACAAAAAGCAACTCAAGATGGATTAAGGACTTAAACCTAAGACCTGAAACTATAAAAATTCCTGAAGATAACATCAAAAAACCCTTCTAGACATTGGCTTAGGCAAGGATTTCATGACAAAAAACCCAAAAGCAAATGCAATAAAAACAAAAATAAATAGTTGGGACTTAATTAAACTAAAGAGCTTTTACACAGCAAAAGAAACAGCAGAGTAAAGAGACAACCCACAGAGTGGAAGAAAATCTTCACAATCTATACATCTGTTTTCTTTTAAAGAGAGAAAGGAAGAGCTCAGTCAAGCTCTATGAGAAAGCCTATACCCAGAAGAGTGTTCTGGCCCCCACCACACACACATAGTGTGGATCTCACTCCCAAACACACTTTTTTCCTCAAAATAGGGAAGTGAGGCTCATTAGAGTTCATTATGGTCATAAAGAGAAAGTTACTATGTAGAAGGAAATGATGGAAGCAAATGACATGATGTGTTAGGTTGCTGGAAAAGTAACTGTGGTTTTTGCCATTAAAAGTAATGGCAAAGGCTGCTTGCTTCAAAAGAGTTTTCACTCCTTGTCCCTCATTCTTTGGAACACATCTTTAGAGCAGGTAAAGAGCAGATGTTGCTGTATAACAAGTAAACTATTTCCAAATTGCTCTCAAAAAGTTGGGTCAATAGTCAACCACAGTTATCCTGCACCTCCATGAGCTGAGAAAATTCCATTACTGGGGTTTCTGCTGGTCACATGAAGTGGGCAGGCTACAGTGGGTGGTTCAAACTAAGCAGTCCAACTGCAGTATTATAAGATTTAGAATGAGAGACAGAGGAAGAGTCTAATGAAACTCTGGGGATAGAATCTGAGTTGGTTTAAATTTTAGTTGATAGCAATGGTAAGAAAGAAAATAACTGTATAAAATTTAAAATATACTGAAAGTACTGTATCATATTAGAAAATTGGGGTTTTGTTAAGTCTCTGAGTGCTTTAGTTATTTAAAACGATTTAAAATAGAAAGATTATGTTTTCAATATGTCTCCTTTGTCCCACATGACTTAGATCATGTAACTTAGTTGCAAATCATCCAATAGTGCCTCGCTTTAATTGCAGGGCAAAGATGCAAGAGGAAAGCATAGAAGAACTGCACCCCTAAAGCTATAGAGAGATGGCAACTGATATAGTTTTTAGGAATGACCCAGGAATATTTTAGGTAAAGCATAACCTACCCTACTAATTTGTTTTTCCAAAATTTCCTTGAGTTCATTTATAATCTTTTAAAGAGATGCCCCGGCAACTACATTCTGCTATGTAATTCAGTAGTTTCATAAAGCTCTGCCTATATAAGGCTTCTCTGTGAGCAATGTCACTGATTTTCAATTCATTCATTCATGAAAATTATTTTTCTCTAATTAAATCTGATACACAGAATCGGCTTCATAATATTTCTTTATTAACGATATTCTTACCATTGGTCAGTGCCTGAACTATTTTTATTTAGTAATTTTTAATAATGTACTAAGTACCAGGCGTGGTGGCTCATGCCTGTAGTCCCAGCACTTTGGGAGGCTGAGACAGGTGGATTGCTTGAGCTCAGGAGTTCAAGGCAAACCTGGAGAATATACCCTATCTCCACAAAAAAATTAAAAAAAATAGCCAGGCATGGTGGCACGTGCCTACAGCCCCAGCTACTCAGGAGGCTGAGGCAGGAGGATTGCTTGAGCTTAGGAGGCAAAGATTGCAGTGAGCCAAGATTGTGCCACTGCACTCCAGCCTGGGCAACAAAATGAGACCCTGTCTCAAAAAAAAAAAAAAAGTACTAAGTGTTCATGAATGCGTTATCCAAGAAATAAAACCAGAACCTCGACAGAGATCTACATCTAACCATATGCTCCCCCCACCCCATTCCATCTACCTGCCTCCTGCCTCCTTTCCCTCTTTTTCCACCCGAGATAACCATCTTTTTGAATCTCAGGTTAATTCCCTTGCTTTCCTTTGTATATAGTTTGATTGCATTTATATATATGTTACATATAAAAATTATATGCAGCATGATGCCAAAATAAAGTGTTTTTTTGTTTGTTTTGTTTGTTTTTGAGATGGAGTCTCGCCCTGTCGCCCAGCAGTGGCGTGATCTCAGCTCACTGCAACCTCTGCCTCCCAGGTTCAAATGATTCTCCTGCCTCAGCCTCCTGAGTAGCTGGGATTATGGGCGCCCAACACCACACCCAGCTATTTTTTGTATTTTTAGTAGAGACGGGGTTTCATCATGTTGGCCAGGCTGGTCTCGAACTCCTGACCTTGTGATCTGCCCACTTCGCCCTCCCAAAGTGCTGGGATTACAGGCATGAGCCACTGTGCCCGGCCAAGTTTTAAAGCACTAATACACACACATACACACACACACACACACACACACAAAATGTATATACATTATATTTATATAACATATAACGTAACTTTTGGAGAATTACCTTTCTCCCATTAACATGATGATGTTTAGATTCATCCATATAGTTTCAAGCTACTGTGGTTCAGATTTATTTTTAAAATCTTTGTAATAATCTCTTCTATTAATATGCTACCATTTATTTTCCTATTCCCCTAGTTTTGGTCATTTAGGTTGTTTCCAGGTTTTTGCTATTATAAACAATGCTGCTATGATCATTCATGTGTATGTATCCTGTTGTTCATGTGCAAGAGTTTCTCTTTGGTATATACCTAGGAATTGAATTGCTGGGTATCAGGAATATGAATCTTCAACTTTAGAAGACAATGCTAAATTCTTTTCCAGACTGATTTCATGTTCTGCTTTAGGAGATAATGTCAAACTTTTTTCCAAAGCTATTGCACTCCTACTTGGCATTGTCAGACATTTTCATTTTTACTTAAATAAGTATAAAATGATATCTCATTGTGGTTCTGATTTGCATTTCTCTGATGACTAACGATGTGAGCATCCCTTTACATGTTTTCTGATTTTTTTTGTTCATGTGTTTTTCTCATATTTCTGCAGGTGTGTGTGTGTATGTGTGTGTGTTCTTACAGATTTGTAGGAGTTCTTTACATATTTTTATGTTAATACTCTGCAGTTGTGTATATTATAAATATTTTGCTAAAGCTTGCAACTGGTTTTTCAACTTTCTTTAAGGTGTCTTTAAATCTCAAATCCATTTGGAGTTGATATAATATGAGGCAAGGGTCCAATTTCACCTTTTCCCACGTGGATAGTGTATAACCTTTTTTTCATCTCCACTTGTTGATCACTCTTTCTTCCTTATTGAGCTGACCTGTCACCTCTGTCATATGCCACAGTTTCACAGACAGCTCTCCATTCTATTCTTCTAGTCTATTTGTCTATCCCTGTACCAATCCACACTGGCATTCCTCCCTGCTCTGACTTTTCAGAAATATACTGATATTTTTGATCCTCTATTCCTTCATGTAAATTTGGAAATCATTTTATCGAGTATCATTTTTAAAGCCCTGGGATCTTGATTGGAAATATATTGAAGCTACAGATAATTAAAATCTTTAATATACCAAAATAAGATTTTATAATTTCTCCTGCAGAGGTCTTTTACACCTTTTATTAGATTAATCCTAGATACTTGATATTCTATGATAATTTTGTTGATTTGTTTTCTCTTTAATTTTGTTTTATGCTTTTCACTGGTATAGAGAAATGCAACTGATTTTTTTATTAATCTCACACCCGCCTTACTAAGCTCTCCTATCATTTCTAACAATTTGTCGGTAGACTAATTTGAGTTTTCTATGTAAATTATCATATATCTGCAAATCATGACTGTTTTATTTTCTCCTTTCCAATCCTTATGCCTCTAATATGCTTTTCTTACTTTACTAAACTGTCTAGAATCAGCAATATAGTGCAGAAGTGAAGTAGTAATAGAGAGCATCCTTTCCTGATTTCTTCTCTTTCTCACTCATCCTGGGTGATCTCTTCCAGTTCCATGCTTGAGTTACTGTCTAGACTATCCTAATTAATGTATCCAACTGTCTCCTGTACCTGTTGATCTGAATATTACACAAGTACCTAACACTCAACATATCCAAAACCCATCATCTTGTCTCACCTCTCATCTCATGCCTGATCTTCCATCATTTTCTAACTCTATGAATGGCACCACTATGCAGGTAGCTAAACCCCAAAAAAATGGAATCATTTTTGACCCTCTTTCCTACCACACACTCTCTTGGCCATCAAGTCCTATTGATTCATTAATAACACTTTAGCCCAACTCTTTTTCTCACCAGTTCTACCAACCCTCATCATCTCTCACCTGTCTTACTGCTATAAGTTCCTAAACCGTTACCTGTATCCGGTCTTGCTTTCTCCTAATCCCTCTTTCATGCCACAGCCAGAAGAGCCTCTCTAAACTCTAAAGCTCTCACATAGTACGCATGGAAAATTCCCTTAGCGGTTCTCCATGATTTCTAGAAAAAGCCTACATTGGTTGCATGGGGCAATGTCTAAGAGTTGGGCCCTTTTGGATCTGGTCCCCATGATGCCTCAGCTTCATCTTCTGTTCTCCCTGCCCCAACACTCAGTTCTCTGGCCCTCCTGGGTCCTTGCAGTTCCACAAATACCTGATGCTCTCTCTTTTAAAGGTTTTTGTGCATGCTATTTCCCCTCTCAATGGTGTGATTTCCTTCCCCATTCCCTCCCATCCTTGTCTGGATAACCCCCACCAGTTCTTTAGGACTCAGCTTAGAAATTACTTCCTCCAGGAAGCCTTCACCATGCTCTCATTGGCCTTGCCTGTTTTCCCCACTCCGTGAGAGCAGGAAAATTTCATATCATGTTTATATCCCCAGAACCCAGTGTAGTGCCTGACATAAGGTAAAGCCTCAATGAATGCTTTGGAAACGTAGAGTGAATCAGTACTTCTCCCTTTACCCATAGCTCTGATTTATTAATAATCCTGTCTTTCAAAATACCTTTCAATGCCTTCCTAATCTCTCCCCACTGTGTTATGCCCCATCCCTTTGTTTACACCTTTCCCTGGCACATGTCCCACAGGATTTGGGCTTTTGTCTAATCCTGTCTACCAGCTGCTTGAAAACTGGGGTTTGGCCTCATCAATCTTGGTGTTCTTACCACTGGTGGCCCAGGGCCAAGCACGTAACCAGCGTCAAATAGATATCCAAAATAATACCATTGAATTCTCTCCTGTAGCCACAAACCAAGCAGAGAACATGCTTTAGATTCTTCTGGAACTGCATTAGCATTGAAAGTAGAAAGACTTCTTCTGCCAGCATCTCCACCTGCACAGGCTTCAGCCTCCATCTCCCAAATGCTTCTTCAGTTTTATAATGGAAGTCTCTGGAACAACGTTATTCATTTTACATAACTCTCTTCACAGAAAAAGCCTCTTCATCTTTCTGAAGGTGCACCTGCACATTTTCTTGGCTTTGTTTTGGGTGTTTTTTAAAAAAGAAGCCTTGGTATGGCATTTAGTCTAGGTTTTCCTTCCCAGAAATATCACCCTTCTCCTCCGCAGCTGTTTATGAGTGTCACACTCTGCCATTTAAATATTAATGTTATGGAAACAGAGGAGAAAAATCGGTCTCTCATCTGATATGCAATGTTGAGGGAAATTAAGATTAATAAATGGTGACAAACACTATGGAAGAAATAAAAGTTAAATTGCCTTGGACTATTTTCAGAAGTTGTTTGAGCAATGAGTATTTTATTGGATGCCCCATAACTATGATCGTTCTAAAAGCCTAATTTCTGACTACGGATCTCAAATGATAACTCAAATCTTAGCTTTCCCCTCAGGGCACTTGCATTCTGCAAGTTATATGTAGGGAAATCCTTGAAGGGGTGAAACTGAGAAATGCCTAGAAATTAGGTTTCCTTAATGAGATCTCAAGCAGCCACTGTCCTGGGGAAAGGCAAATTTTAAGCCTAAACATTTAAGTAATAAATTTATGTGTAACAGGTGAAAATATCTAAATGATCAACTAGAATTTTTCACTTATTCAGCCAGATAAATCACATCATAGACACATTGGCACACCCTGGTCATAGGTGGGCTTACCCCAGTAAACTGCAGAGGAAGGGGGGCCTCAAGCTTCTGTCCTACGTTTTGTTCTCACAACCTCCATTCTGCGTAACTTGCTACAGCTATTGATGAAAATATAAGGCAGTAATTCCCAAAATGTGGTCCCTGGACCAACAGCATCAACGTCACCTGGGAACTTGTTAGAAATGCAGATTTTCAGGCTCTAGCCCAGACCTACCAAATCACAAACTCTGGAGATAAGGCTCAGTAGCTTCTGCTTAGCAAGACCTCCAGAAGATTCTGACATGTCTTCAAGTTTGAAAACTACTGATTCTTAACCCTGGCTTCACGTTCATATCACCTGGTGAAGTGTTTTTTCCAAAAAATGGATGCCAAGGTGCTATCGCTCAGAGATTCTGATTTAATAGGTTTGGGGTGAGGCCAATTCATTGGTATGTTTTAAAAGGTCCCCCAGATGATTCTAACATGCAGCCCAGGTTGAGAATCTGATTTCAGCCTCCAATTTCTTATTCTAGTGATGGCAACAATCTCAGAAATGGGCTCTTGGCTTCTAGCTGTTTCCCTGCTTCTGTTCTCCACCCTCCCCAACTCCAAAGTTTCTGTAGGTCTGGTGCAGGGCCCAAGAATTTGCCTTTCTAACAAGTTCCCAGGGGATGATGATGCTATTGGTTAGGCTTCTAGCCCATGCATTCTCTAGTCACTCTGCCTAGGTTGGAATGGAATTACAGGAATAAACTTACCTTGCAGGACCACTAGCTTCCTGCAGATCCCCCTGCCTGTTTTGTAGAGTCCCCTGCTCCTGACCAGAAGGCAGTGTAAGGTTACAGTCAATAGCGCAGCCTCAGGGTCCTCACCATAGTGTTTAATCCCATAAATTATTTGTGCCTCAGTACCCCATTCATTAAAAAGCGATGCTATACTTTGAAAGTGTCCCTGGAAGTTCATGTGTTGGAAACTTAATCCCCAATCCAACAGTGTTGAAAGGTGGGAACTTTAAAAGATGATTAGGTCATGAGTGCTCGGCCCTCATAAATGGATTAATGTCATTATTTCAGGAGTGGGTTAGTTATTAGGGGGAGTGGGTGCCTGATAAAAGAATGGGCTCAGCCCCCTTTTGCTCTTTCTCTCTGGTGCTTGTTCTCTTGCCCTTCCACCTTCCACCAACGGGATGATGCAGCAAGAAGGCCCTTGCCAGATGCCAGCCCCTTGAGCTTAGACTTCCCAGCCTTCAGATCCATACAAAATAAATGTATTTTAATTATAAATTTCCCAGCCTGTGGTATTCTGTTACAGCAACACATGGCAGACTAAAACAGGATGATAATATAGGACCAACCAGATGGGGTAGCTGTGAGAATTAAAGGTATTAATATATACAGCACACATTTAAAAAGTACCTAGCACATACTGAGTGCTCAAAATATTTACACTAGTTACAAACTTATAGAGTTATAATTGTAACTTATAAATAGTCATAATTAGAGAAAAAAAAACAGCTCTAATTATTTTATAGTCCCTCCCTTCCTGGAGTTCAGACACTAATGCCTGGAGGTCCATGCTGATAGGTAAATCAAAAGGGTATATACTGGCCAGGCACGGTGGCTCATGCCTGTAATCCCAGCACTTTGGCGACCGAGGTGGGTGGATCACTTGAGGTCAAAGTTCGAGACCAGCCTGGCCAACATAGTGAAATCCCATCTCTACCAAAAATACAAAAATTAGCTGGGTGTGGTGGCGAGTGCCTGTAGTCCCAGCTACCTGGGAAGCTGAGACAGAAGAGGCAGCAGAATTGCTTGAGCCTGGGAGGCAGAGGTTGCAGTGAGCTGAGATCATGCCACTGCGTTCTAGCCTGGGTAACAAAGTGAGACTTGGTCTCAAAAAAAAAAAAAAAAAGCCTTATACTTTGCTGTCCATACTCAGAATCACTCATCCCCTTTCTCTCCCCCCAAAAAATTTATGGAGGGTCTATTAATGGACACCTGTGAGTTTGATAAATGTTCTCAGAGAGGTCCGACCCATTAGTCATGCCTAAGCATAACAGCACTTCCTGGAAACAAGTGAGGAGCACAACCACTAAGCAAGTGGGAGAAACTTTGATACTATTATAAAATCACATTATGATCATATCACACTGCTTAAAATTATTCCATGACTCCCTTCTGCTTTAGGAATAAACCCAAATTGTTTATCATGACTTAATGGGTCCCGCCCCCTTTTCAGCTTCTCACCCCATAATGAACCACTTAGACTTTTTTTCCCAAAAACACTCTGCCCTGTGAAGCCAGAGTGTCTTGCCCCTCTTCCTTCTGCTACCAAGGGTCCTTCCCCATCTTGCACAGTCAGCAAATTTACATTTATTGTACAATTTACTAAAAGTCACCTCTGCCTTAGAACCTTCCTATTGGACTGTCCTTTCTTCCCCTTAGAAGAATTGATTGACAGAGTTGATCATCCCCTCCCCTGTCATTTCCATGCCCCATGCAATCCAGTGTGGTGCTGATGAGCCCCGGGGCTGCCACTATCTATTCACAGCCTCTCTCCACTGCTGGACTGTGAGCTAAGTCAAAGCTGGAACTATGTTCTGGTCATCCTTGATACCCACACCAAGCACAGCCCCTAGCCCACATTAGAGGCTTCATTGTTGAGTGAACTGGTGAATCAATGAAGGATGGGGGAGGGAAGAAATATGCAGCAGATTCTAGGTAACTAAACTGAAGTCAATTCCTAGAGGATCAGGGAAAACCAAGAAAGAAGAAATCAGGTATAGGGTGCAGAAGGGGGAAGGAGTGGCCAGCCCAGCTGATCCTGAAACCAGCAAGTGCATGGGCCCTAGAGAGAAAGTCTAGATGCCTGTGTTAGTTAGTATAGCAGCAGTTCTCAAACATTTTTGTCTCTTCTTTATACTCTTAAAAATTATTGACAACCCCAAAGTGCTTTTAGATACATGGGTTACATCTTTCCATAATTACTATATTTGAAATCAAAATGGAGAAATTTTTCAACAATTTTTTTATTAATTCATTTAAAAGTAACAATAAGCTGGGTGTGGTGGCTCCTGCCTATAGTCCTAGCAACTCAGGAAGCTGAGGCAAGAGGATCATTTGAGCCCAGGAGTTGGAGGCTGTTGTGAACTATGATCGCATCACTGCATTGCAGCCTGGGTGACAGCAAGATCCTGTTTCTAGAATTGAAATAATAATAATAAAAACGCAAACATAAATATTTTTAGTTTAAGAATAACTATTTTTGAAAACTTTTTATTGGGAAGAGTAGCATTGTTTTGCACTTTTGTGAACCCCTTTAATATCTGGCTTAATAGAAGACAACTGTATTTGGTATCTGCTTCTGCATTCTATCTGTTGTGATATGACTTATCATGTAGCCTCCAGAAAACCCAGCAATGGACTCATGAATGAATGAGAGTGGAAAAGGCAAATAAAGTTTAGGACAGTTATGAAAATAGTCTTGATCTCATGGGCCCTCTGAAAGAGTCTCAGACCCCCAGTAGCCCCTAGATCACAATTTGAGATCTGCTGAATTAGGATATAGGTCATCTGTGATCACAGAGACTGAGATAACAGTGACTTGAATAAGATAAAAGTATATTTCTCTCTCACCTAATTTCTTGAAGTAAGTAGCACCCATCAGTCATGGTACTTTTTCTGTTTTTTCTACCATCTTGGGGAAACACGGCCCAAAATGGCTCTCCAGTACTATTTCTACACTCCAGCCAGCAGGAAAGGGAGGACACACCCTGACCCTTCAAGTGCATGTTCCAGAAGTTGTATTTATCACTCCTTCTCATATTCTATGGCCCAACCTTGGAAAAAAGCCATTATTGCACCACAAAGGAGTCTGGGAAATATCTTTTTTTAATTTTTTATTTTTAGAGACAGCATCTGACTCTGTCACCCGTGCTAGGGTGCGGTGGTACAATCACTATAATCGAACTCCTGGGGTCACGCAATCCTCCTGTTTCAGCCTAATAAGTAGGTGAGACTACAGATGTGTGCCACCATGACTGGGTAATTGTTTTACTTTTTTATTCAGATGGGGGTCTTGCTGTGTTGGTCTTGAACTCCCAGCCTCAATCAATCCTCTCACCTTGGCCTCCAAAAGTGCCAGGATTACAGGCATAAGCCACTGTGCCTGGCCAAGGAAGTATCTTTAATCTGGTTGACCATATGCTCTACCACTATAGAAGGTGAGAACAGATATGGGGATAATTCCCATTCTCTTCTACATTTCCCTTTCCTCATAGGCCCTGGTAGGCACAGGCCCTGGGAGGAGATTGAGCAAGTCAGGGCTTACCTTACTACTGCCCAGAAGGTCAGGAGAGCTGGTCCTTGCAAGGATCAAGACTCACATGGTAAGGTGTCTTGGCCTGTGCACCTGCCTCACAAAAACAATGCTAACAGAAAACAAGGTCTCAAAGCAAGCTGGCCCTCAGATAGGAGGCAGAAGCTCACATAAGGAGCAACAGACAGGAGCTAGAGAGCAATCACAATGGAAATGCCCTGGTTAAGAGGAAAACTGCCATGCTCTAGTGACAAATGAGGTGCTGGTTAGGATAAAGGCCAAAATTACCAACACAGTTCTCGAGCCCCTGCATGATACCAAACTCACTCCTATTCCCAACCCCCATCCTCAGCTACCTCTCATGCCAGTCTCCCCTCACTCCCTACATTTCAGTCACATTGAACTTTTTATAGCTTGCAAGGTGTACTTTAGTCTTTGTCGTCTCAGGGACTTTGCATGTGCTGTTCAATCTCCTGAAACACTCTCTTCCCCATCACTGTGTGGCCTACACTGACTCATTCTTCAGGTCTGTGGAATCAAAAAAAGAAAATTAAAAAAAAAAACTGAGAACAAGCAAAGGCTATTTATTCAGAGCTTTTTTTAGCAAGGGAGTCAGCCATTACCACCTGTGTTTTGGCAGATACTCAGAGGCAGGCAGGGGAGTGGGAAAGCTTTATAGTGGAAAAAGGAAAGACCTCAAGTGTGCCCTGATTAGAGGCTGTTGGCATGGGGAAACTGTAGGTGGGACTGCTAGAAGAAGGTGTCCTACGTGATTGGTTAGGAGTGCATACTTGGCTTTCTCCAGTTGCTCCTAAGTTGAAAGTAGGGACAAAAAATTAGGGAGGTTGTCAGTTATCGATGAAGTTCTGGCCATTTGGGCCAATTATAGGGGTTATTTTTTGGCTTCCTGGGCTAGTTAATAGAGATAGTGGTCCAACTTCCTACAAGTCTGCTTTATTGACAGTAGGCTGGCTTCCTAGGCTGGTTACTGCAGATAATTGGTTAGTTTCCAGAGCTGGTTGCTGCAGATTGTGGGTGAGTGTTCTATTTTATATATGGTCTGATTATTGTCCATTTGTATATTCAATCTCTCAGCCTTCCGTTCATAGCATTTCCTGCTGGAAGCCTTCCCCAACTCCCAGACCAGAGTAGCTTCGCCTGTAATATGTTCCTGGAGCTCCATGAACTTCTCTTTCCTGGGAGCAAACTTGTAATTATTTGCCCAATAGACTGCAAGCTCTACAAGGATAGGAACTATATTTTTATTATTCATTTTACTATGCCCAGCACCAGGCAAACTGCTTAGCATATATTAATAGTAGAGACTCAATAATAAGTTACGTAGGCCAGGCATAGTGGCTCACACCTATAATCCCAGCACTCTGGGAGGCCAAGGCAGGTAGATCACAAGCTCAGGAGTTCGAGACCAGCCTGGGCAACATGGTGAAACCCCCTCTCTACAAAAAAATACAAAAGTTAGCCAGGTGTGATGGCATGCGCCTATAGTCCCAGCTACTTGGGAGGCTGAGGTGGGAGGATCACTTGATCCCAGGAGGTCAAGGCTGCAGTGAGCCATGATTACACCACTGCACCCTAGCCTGGGTGACACAGTGAGACTCAATCTCAAAAAAAAAAAAAAAAAGTATTATGTGGATGGATAGATGAATTAATGGTTGGATTGATGTCAGTCTTTTTCAGAGCTGAGAACAGTGTTCTGTTGCTTCTCAGCTGACAAATTTCCAGGACCCTCTATGAAGAGTAGATGAAGGCATGAATGAGTCCCTTCTTAGTTCTACCCTCTGAGCATTTCAACAGAATTATTCACCAGTCAAAATCAGATCCCATTCTGGCTTGAGCCAGCAAAGGTGTGAGCTGTTTCAAGTTTAGTCAATTCTCCACCCAGATGTCTGAGACCTGACATCAGCCTCAGGGTTGCCATCCTGGGTTACACTTCCTTGTAAGCATGGATCACTGACAATATTCGATAAAATATTCCAATGGGTCCTGGTGCTACCCATTTAGCAAGAAGATTACTTGTGCTGAAGTTCTGGCATAAACCTGCCAGCTGTAACATATCTTGCTGTTCTGACCCATTGATGACCGACAGTGCTCTATGTATGGGCTGTTTTCTTTTATTTTCCATTCTCCGAAGATTGTCAGAATTCTGCCTGGCTAAGCAATAAATCCATCTTTTCAGGAATCAATTGCAGTGACTGGCTGCAAAACCTGGAAATCTAATTAACTGCAAAATAAATAAAAAATAAAAAATACACTGAAGCTGTGGCATAAATCAGCTGGAAAATATTCTGGATATTAAAATAAACAAGGAAATTTTTCAATTTCATTTGTCTTCTTTTCCGTTTTTAAACCCTGTTATTGATAAATTTAGCCTTGGTTCCAATTTTATCTTAGCCATGATTTGTTCAAGTATAGATCTGTTGGAATGGCTATCTCTGTTCTAATTATATCCTGCAGGCACTCTCTAGAGAAGCCAACTCAGCTAGGATTACCTTGCTACCATATGTAAAACTTTAGGCCCTCCTTGCCTTCATCTTTTTACACCACATGTGTTCTTAAAGGGGCATAAATCTGCTCTAACATTGTGTGGGAAATATGAGTTATTTTGGCTTTCTGGAACATTTTGAAAAGGACAGAGTTTTTATCAGTTGCCTCAGTTGGCTGAGCAAAGGGCCTTCTGCCTCATTGCTGCTCAGGTCTGCTGGGCTGGAGCCATCACAAACGGAGCCCATGGGCACTAGACAACCTTCATAGTGTGGAGAGTGGGTCAAGCACCTGACGGCAATGAGCCTCACTCCCTGTGGCATCCCCAGGTCTCTGTCAAGGCACCAAGTAACCTGAGGAGACCACTCGAGAGAACACAGACCAGCAAAGACACTGAGGGAAATGGCTCCTTGAGTTCCCATCAAGAATGGGAACATATGTCCATTTCCTGTGGGAGCGCTATTAGCATAGCAGGGTTGTAATCCATATTCAAAACCTGAAACAGCTGGGGGCAACACAGCAACACAGAGATCTCATGGCTAGGGTCCAGATTAGGGGTGTATTAGTCCATTTTCATGCTGTTGATAAAGACATACCTGAGACTGGGTAATTTATAAAGAAAAATAGATTTAATGGACTCATAGTTCCACATGGCTGGGGAGGCCTCACAATCATGGTGGAAGGTGAAAGGCACGTCTTACAGGGTGGCAGACAAGAGAGAATGAGAGCCAAGCAAAAGAGGAAACCCCTTATAAAATCATTATATCGCCTGAGACTTATTCACTACCATGAGAACAATATGAGAGAAACTGCCCCATGATTCAATTATCTCCCACCTGGTCTCTCCCACGACATGTGGGAATGATGGGAATACATTTCAAGATGAGATTTGGATGGGAACACAGCCAAACCATATCAGGCGGGCTCTGCTGCTGACTCATTATGTGACTTCAGTCTGTCTTGAGCTGCTCTGGATCTCAGTTTCCTTGTGTATGAAAAGGGAAGACTGTAATAGAGCCACCCAAGGCCCCTTCCACATCCCAATGCCTGTGACTCCACAGTGGTGAATAAAAGCATGTTTTTATTTAAATATTTATGAAAAGCATATTCTTACTTTAAAGATTATAAACTAGGTCTTCTAGCCTTCCTTTTTTCCTGATGCCCTGCCCACATTGTCACTGAATGTGTCATCTGTGGGTCATGAGCATCACACCGACAACAGGTGTTGGTCAGTTGATGTCACCATGGAAAACAGGAAAACCAAAAGTCTGCTGTTTCTTGACATTTCTTATCAGGAAAGCAAAAATGATACAATGCTGCTAAAAAAAAAAATGCTTCCACTTAATCCTACCTCCAATTGCTCCTTGGATAAAACAAATGATATCAACAAATGTGAGAAACCTCTCCCAGGCTTCAAAGAGTGCCCATATGGACAGTTTTCAATTCAAATCACAAATTATCTGCTATCCTTAGCTGGTTATTGATTTGGATTTACTTTATTTTCTAAATTTATTTTTTAAATTCAATTCACAAACAATTCCAAAAGAAAACATAGAATAGTGGGAAGCTGTAACCACTGGAAACAGTCATTACCAAATAGAGGTATTTCCATGGTCATAAGCTAAATATGCTACCACAGGGAATGGAAAACACATAGGGCCTAGGGTCTCTCCTTAAGTCTAGCTGGAGAGCTCAGACTTATGCACGGAAATTACTAGAAAAACCCTTCAGTGTAATATGTGAACAAATTCAGCCTCTTAGTCTCAAGCCTGGTAGCTATATTATTTATTCAATTATTTATTCTACAGATGTTCCTTGGATATTAACTCAGCCACGCACTGTGCTTAGCACTAGGGAAAAAAAAAAAAAAAACAGTGAATATAACAGCCAAAGCCTGACCTCTGAAGTTTGCAAAGAGTGATGCATATATCCATGGGTCATAGAAACAATGGGTTAATTTCATAGGAAAAAATAGTTATTTAGCATAGTGTAGATAAATGTTGTTTTGTTAACCTATGGCCGCATTTTTCTACTTTCATCTAGTGGTGTTAGCATCAAGAAGGCAGCAGACGCCTGAAGCTCTTATCTTTCCATTGCCTCTTTCTTCTCCAAGGCAGGCAGTTACAAGTACCAAATAAGTTTCTATTCTCACTGTGGGGTTTTTTGGTTTAAAACTGTTTATTGATCGATAAAAAAAAAAAAGTTGAAAATCACAAAGTCATTGCCTAGGGAAACTGTACTAGTAATTTTACAGCAGGCTAGATAGTAAGGGAAGATTACAAATGTTAGTGGGTGGGAGATCCAGCTCTGCTGAAAACAAGTCAATCCTGACAAAAACTCAACCACCACTATTGACCTTGGAGCGTATCGACAAGGTTAATGGCAGAGTGAATATGATCACGTTGGTCCTGTTCCCAGTTTGTTTACTTGCTCTAGAAAAAAGTGGACAGACATCATATGTACTCCCATATGTTTAAAAGTAATAAACACTGTAAATAACAGACTTGAGCAAAGGAATGCAAAAAAGAACATGCATAGGATTTAGAATAAAATTCTAAAATAGATTTTAAAGTTATTTTTTAAAATAGGACTGTCACTAGGACATATTGTTGCCACTGTAACTATTTATATTAATAACTCTGACTCACCCAACAAGTCTTTGTAAGCTCAGAGACATATGAGTATACTGGCAATATTCATTCATTCTTTCAATCATCCTTTCTTCCATCTGCTCAACAAGGACTGCTGTGGGTGTGAGCATCCAAAGCACCCAGAGAAGTACCATTATCCTTGTCCTTACTTAAACAATGATCTTAACCTCATCCAAAAAGAATGTTCATTCCAACCTAAGTAGTACCTTTCTCTCCACCCACTTGCCTTATTTAAAGATAACCATTCTATATCCATCATCCAGATCTCCCTAAAATAACTGGAGTAGAATATTTCCAATGCCCTCTTCTGTCTGCCTGTACCCTCACCTACTCTTTCCTCCATGACTTCCATCCATCACCATTTTAACTCTATTATACCCACCTTCAACTCCTCTGTAGCCTACTGAATAAGGCCCCAGACTTGGTCTTACCTGTCAGCCTTCTTTACTCTAGCAGAACAGACAATACTATATTATTATCTTAAATATTATCAGGCAAAAGTGACTTTTCAGAGAAGCAGCATGCTCTGGATCTGAACAGTCATCCAACCCTAAGTTTTGTTTATAAGGATCCCTGGAGGAAGGTGAAGAAGCAAGTGAAGGACTACATGTATGGATTGTCTCCATAGGCAGGAGCTGTACTCATTTCCAGGTAAGCTGTCATTTTCATGTTCATGGCAAGGCTCTTAGTCTTTATTTCTGCAACCCAAAACGTGGGTATCACCTCACAGTTCTGATCACACCCATCAGGAACAGCTAGCTTAAGAGATTATCATTATTCAACATATCAGTTTAAAGTAGTTTATGATTTTCCAGAAGAGATCAGCTCTTGATAGAATGGCTCCCTGAACAGGTAAGCTTTGATGGGAAGAAAGGAAGAGGAAAGGCTCACAGCACAGGTGAGGCCAGGTCAGGAAGCACCACAGAGAGTCCTAGCAAGCATGTAGAACTTAAAAACACACCACACCTCCAGCAACAAACATTAAAGGGTTGCAGAGGTAGAGAGAGATAAGAGGCTCATAACAAAGGCAAGTTCTCCACTTTCCACTTTGGTCAGTGGGAGCCTTGGTTGTGTTATTGTAGAGCATCGTGGCCATAGAAATATGGTTCCATTACCCTGTGATGGGAGATCTCACACTGTGAGAACAGTGAACCAAATGAAGGTTCCTCCTTCAGGCTTTTGGCATCATGGACCCCTATATTAGGAACTTCAAGGCCAGTTTTGACCCCCATCTAAAATCTACAGGAGTGAAAACTTCAGCTTGAGCCTGAAGACACTTAAACATAAGGAGTCAATTCATATGAGGTACTAAGGACCCTTTAGAGTAAGTCCTATCCTGAGAAAAGAAAGAAGGGAGGTACAGCAGTTTGGGTCAAGAGTAATGGGTCACAGGACTTCAACAAGATGGCAAAGTAGGAAGCCCTAGATCCTTCTTTTTCCCAAAGACATACCACTTCAGCGACAACTGACAGAAAAATTTGCTTTGTAAGATATCCAGACACTAATTGAATGGCTCCCACATCCTCAGAAGAACACAAAAACTGACTCACCAAAGCTGATAGGGAGGTTCAAAACACCTTCTTGCCAGAATTTCTACGTCTGGCACAGCACCATATAATCAGGAAGAGACCTACCCCCACCTCCCAGCTTCTCCCACAATAGGGAAGGAGTTGATTTGTGTATCCAGTACCCCAACTTTTCTGAGGGGTCTCCCCAGAGAACTGGCTTGTCTTTCCAGTCTTGGAGCTCTGACAGGATGAATGGCAGTCTAGACACCTGGGAGAGAATACAGATAGCATTTGGACTAGAAGATGCCAAAACTCGCCTGCTGCCCCCGACCCCAGCTCAGCACAGAGTGAGCAGGTGAAAACTATAACTACCTTCTCACCATAGAGGGAAAGGTTGGGAGACGACCCAGAATCTCTGGCTGGGCTGATTGGTAAGGGTCTTTTTCTATACAAGGAAAGTTAGTGAAGACTGGGAAAGGTGCCTGTTTTGTCTAATGCACAGACATAAAAATAGAAAGTCGAAGAAAATTTAAAAATCAGGAAATGATATTCCAATCAAAGGGACAAGATAAAACTCCAGAAATAAACCCTAATAAAACAGAATTATATGATTCATCTGACAGATAATTCAAATAACAGTCATAAAGATGCTCACCAAAGTCAAGAGAACTACAAAGAGATACTTCTTTGTTTGTATTTCAACAAAGGGATAGAAAATATTTTAAAATACCACACAAAAATCATGGAGCTGAAGAACACAATAACTGAACTAAAAAAATTCGCTAGTGGGGTCCAATAGCAGACTGAGTCAGGTAGAAGAAAGGAACCACGAACTTGAAGATAGATCATTGAAAATAATGCCGTTAAAGAAGCAAATATTTTAAAAGAGTGAAGAAAGCTTAAGGGACTTATGGAAACCCATCAAGCAGACTAAAATATACATTATGTAGAATCAAAGAAGTAGAAGAGAGAAAGGACTACAAAGCTTATTCAAAGAAATAATGGCTGAAAACTTTCCAAACCTAGGGAAAGAAAAGATTCATCTGTATCTAAGAAACCCAAAGACATCAAATAAAATGAATGCAAGAAATTCACACTGATTAAAGGATCTCTGGTTTAGCTTTTAAAAAAAGAAAGAAATCCACACTGACGTACGTTATAATCAAATTATCAAAAGTCAAAGAGAGAATTTCACAAGCAGCAAGAGAGAAGCAACTTGTCACATTCAAGGGAACTCCCATAAGATTATAACACATTTTTCAGCAGAAACTTTGCAGGCCAGACGGGAGTGGGATAATATATTCAAAATACTGAAAGTAAAGAACTGCCAACCAAGAATACTATACCCCAAAAAAACTATGCTTTGAAAATGAAAAGAGATAAAGACTTTCCCAGACAAACAAAAGCTGAGAGTGTTCATCACCACTATATATGCCTTATAAGAAATGCTAAAGGAAGTTTTTCAAGGGAAAATTAAATTATACCATATAGCAGTACAAAAGCATAAGAAAGTATGAAACTCACTGGTAAAGGTAAATATTGACAAATCCAGAATACTGTATTACTGTATTACTGTAATGGTGATGAGTAAATCACTTTTAATTCTAGTATAAAAGTTAAAAGGCAAAAGTTTTTAAAATAAGTGGCTAAAATATGTTTAAAGATACATAATATGAATACATGTACATTGTGGCAACAACAATAACAAAATGTGGGGGATAGTTGAAGTGTAGAGTTGTTGTATGCAATCGAACTTAAAATGGACTGCTATAACTACAAGATATTTTATGTAAGCTTTAAGGTACAAAAAATACCTATAGAAGTTAAATAAAAGTAAAATAGAAAGAAATAAAAGCATATCAATATTTTTAAAAATCAAGAAAATACAAAAAAGACGGTAAGAGAAAAAAGACTGAAAAACTACAACATCAACAAATAATTAGCAAAATGGCAATAGTAAATCCTTCTCTATCTATAATTAATTTAAATGTAAATGAATTAAATTCCCCCAAGCAAAAGACAAGAGTGCTTAATAAATTTTTTAAAGGCCCAGCTTTATGTTGTCTATAAGAAATTTACTTTAGATTTAAGGACACACATAGGCTGAAAGTGAAGGGATAGAGAAAGATATTCCATGCAAATGGTAACCAAAACAGAGCAGGGGTAGCTATATTTGTATCAAACAAAATAGACTTTAAGTCAAAAACCATCACAAGACAAGAAAAGGCACTATACAATGACAAAAGGGTCAATCTACCAGGAAGATATGACAATTATAAACGTATATGTACCTAACATCAGAGCACATAAATATATAAAGCAAACATTGACAGAGCTAAAGGGAGAAATAGATAGCAATACAATAATAGTAGACTTCAATACCTCACTTTCTATACTGGATAAAACATCCAGAGAGAGATCAATAAGGAAACAGAGGACTTGAACAACATAGACAAAATGGATGTAAGAAACATATACAGAACATTCCACCCCGTAGCAGTAGAATACATATTCTCAAAAGCACACTGAAGATTCTCCAAAATAGGTCATGTATTAAGTCACAAAACAAGTCTAAAAATTTTAAGAAGACTGAAATCATTCCAAACATCTTTATTGACCATAATAGACTGAAACTATAAATCAATAGCAGAATGAAAACTGGAAAATTCACAAAAATATGTAAATTAAATAACAAACTCTTGAACAATTATTGAGTCAAAGAAGAAATTGAAAAGGAAATTTAAAAATATCTCGAGACCAGGCATAGTGGCTCACACCTGTAATCCCAGCACTTTGGGAGGCTGAGGCAGGAGGATCACTTGAGCCCAGGTGTTCAAGACCAGCCTGGGCAACATAGTAAGACCTTATCCCTACAAAAAAATAAGAATAAAAAAAATTAACCAGACATGGTGTTATGTGCCTAGAGTCCCAACTACTCAGGAGGCTGAGGTGGGAGGATCACTTGAGCCAGGTGGCCAAAGCTGCAGTGAGCCAAGATCATGCCACTGCACTCCAGCCTGGATGACAGAGTGAGACCCTGTCTCAGGAAAAAATATTAATATTTTTTAAATAAAATAAACATAAAAACATCTCAAAATAAAAGTGAAGACACACATACCAAACTTATGGGTTACAGCAAAAACACTACTGAGAAGTTTATTGCAATAAATGCCTACATTAAAAAAGAAGAAAGATCTCAAATAAACAACTTAACTTTACACCTCAAGGAGCTAGAAGAAGAATAAGCCCAAAGTTAGCAGAAGGAAGGAAATAACGAAGAGTAGGGCAGAAATAAATGTAATAGAAAATAGAAAAACAATAGAACATCAATAAAACTAAGAGTCAGTGCTTTGAAAAGATAAAATTGACAAACCCTTAGCTAAACTAATTAAGAAGAGAAAATATTCAAATAAATAAAATCAGAATGAAAGAGGACAAATTATAACTGATGCCACAGAAGTAAAATGAATCATGAGACTACTATGCACAATTATATGCCAATAAATGGGATAACCTAAAAGAAATGGATAAATTACTGGAAACATACAACCTACCAAGATTAAATCATGAAGAAATAGAAAGCCTGAACAGACCTATAACTAGTATGAAGATTGAATCAGTAATCAAGAACCTCCCAATAAGGAAAAGTCCAGGATCAGATTGTTTCACTGGTGAATTCTACTAAACTTTTAAAAAGGAATTAATGCCAATTAATGTCAATTTTTCTCAAACTCTTACAAAAAATCCAAGAGGAAGAAATACTTCTAAATTCATTTTATGAGGCCAGCATTACCCTGATACCAAAGACAGTCAAAGACACTATAAGAAAACTACAGGTTAATATTTCTGATGAATATAGATGCAAAAGCCCTCAACAAAACACTAGCAAACCAAATCCAACAGCACAATAAAAGGATCGTACACCATGATTAAATTGGATTTATCCCTAGCATGAAAGGATGGTTTATCATACAAAGATCAATTAATAAGATAATCCTATTGTATTAGTCTGTTTTGGCATTTCTATAAAGAAATACCTGAGACTGGGAACTTTTAAAGAAAAAAGGTTTAATTTGCTCATGGTTATGCAGGCTGTGCAGGAAGTAGAGCACTGGCATCTGCTTCTGGGGCGGTCTCTGCAAGCTTACAATCATGACAGAAGGTGAAGCAGGAGCTTACACGTCACATGGAAAAAGCATGAGCAGGAGAGACAGGGGGAGGTGCCACCCACTGCCATCCGCCTTTAAACAACCAAGTCTCATGAGAAATCACCATCACAAGAACAGTACCAAGGAGACGATGCTAAAACATGCATGAGAAATTCAGCCCCATGATCCAATCACTCCCACCAGGCCCCACCTCCAACACTGGGGATTACAATTCAACATGAAATTGGGCAGAGACACATATCCAAACTTATCACCTATTAACAAAATAAAGAATTAAAAACACATGATCATCTCGATAGATGCAGAAAAGGTATTAGCAAAATTCAACACCCTTTTTGATAAAAACTCTCAACAAACCTAGAATAGAAAGTACCTCAACATAATAAAGGCCATGTATGAAAAGCCCACAGTTAATATCATGCTCAATCATGAAAAACTGAAAGCTTTTCCTCTAAGATCAGAAACCAGGTAAGGATGCCCACTCTTGCCACTTTTATTCAACATAGTACTAGAAGTCCCAGCTACAGCAATTAGGTAAGAAAAAGAAATAAAAGACATCCAAATTAGAAAGGAATAAGTAAAATTGTCCCTGTTTGCAGATGACATGATCTTATATATAGAAAACCCTTAAAATTCCATTTAAAAAACTGTTAGAGGCCGGATGCAGTGGCTCATGCCTGTAATCCCAGCACTTTGGGAGGCCAAGGCAGACAGATCACCTGAGGTCAGGAGTTCAAGATCAGCCTGACCAACACATAAAAACCCCATCTCTACTAAAAATACAAAAATTATCCGGGCGTGGTGGCACATGCCTGTAATCCCAGCTACTCGGGAGGCTGAGGCATGAAAATCGTTTGAACCCAGGAGGCAGAGGTTGTAGTGAGCCGAGATCATGCCACTGCACTCCAGCCTGGGCAACAGAGCAAGACTCTGTCTCCAAAATAAAAATAAAAAACTGTTAAACTAATCAATTAATTCTGTAAATTTGCAGGATACAAAATCATTATACAAAAATAAGTTGCATTTCTATACACTAACCATGAACTATCTGAGAAGGAATCCAAGAAAACAATCCTATTTACAATAACATCAAAAAAAATACTTAGGAAAAAACTAAGTGAAAGACTGTGTATTGAAAACTACTAAATATTAATGAAAGAAAATTTAAGGCACACACAAACAAATAGAAAGACATCCTGTGTTCATGAATTAGAAGATGTAATATTGTTAAAATGTTCGTATTACCCAAAGCAATCTACAGATTCAGTGCAATTCCTATCAAAATCCCAATGGCATTTTTTCCAGAAACTGAAAACAGAATTCAAAAATTCATATGGAAGCACAAAAAACCATGAACGGCCAGATCAGTCTTGAGAAAGAAGAACAAAGTTGTAGGTATCATTTTCTGTTTCAAAATATATTACAAAGCTACAGTAATCAAAACATTATGGCATAGGCATAAAGAGAGTCATAAACAGCAGTCCCCCCCTTATCCACAAGGGATATGTTCCAAGACTCTAAATGGATGCCTGAAACCACAGACAATACCAAACCCTATATATGCTATATTTTTTTCTGTCTGATAACCAAGAAAACTACAAAGTGACTCACATGTGGGCAACATATATAGCATGCGTACACTGAACAAAGAGATGATTCACATCCTGGATGGGATGGAGCAGGACAGCACAATATTTCATCACACTACTCAAAACAGCATGTAGTTTAAAACTTATGAATTATTTATTTCTGGAATTTTCCATTTTATATATTCAGACCATAGTTGACCATGGGTAACTGAAACCACAGAAAGTGAAACAGAGGACAAGTGGAGGACTACTGTAGACCAATGCAATGGAATGCAGAGCCCAGAAATAAATCCATGCATATACAATTAACTGATCTTCCACAAGGGTGCCAAGAATACAAAACAGGGAAAGGATAGCCTCTTCAACAAATGATGATGGGAAAACTGGCTACCCACATGCAGAAGAATGAAATTGGAACCTTATCTTACACCGTATACAAAAATCAACTCAAAATTGATTCATAATTATTCAAAATCAATTCAAAATTGTTTAACTTAAAACATAAGACCTGAAACTGTAAAAACTTCTAGAACAAAAACTATATAAGGAATTTTATACAACTCAATAACAAAAAAAAAGACCTAATTTAAAATGAACTAAAGATTTGAATAGAAATTTCTCCAAAGAAGATATATAAATGGTCACCAAGCATATGAAAAAAAGTACTATGTCACTACTTATCAGGGAAATACAATGATTTGTTAATCCTCACACTATCAGGAAGGCTATTATCAAAAAAAAAAGACAAAAATTTGAAACTTAGACCTCTTTACTGCAAAGGTTCTCAAAATGTGGTGTGGCTATCCACAAGATTAAAACTATTTTCATAATAATACTAACATATTATTTGCCTTTTTCATTCTCATTCTCTCATAAGTTCACATGCCTACCTTAAATGTGATATCACAACAGACTGAAGGCAAAAGAGATAAGAGAATCTACCTGTCTTCTATTCAGTAAGAAATGAAAGAAATTTGGAAAAATTTAAAACAATGCCACTAGGCCAGGCACAGTGGCTCACGCCTGTAATCCCAGCACTTTGGGAGGCCAAGGTAGGCGGATCATGAGGTCAGGAGTTCAAGACCAGCCTGGCCAACATGGTGAAACCTTGTCTCTACTAAAGATACAAAAACCAAAAGAAAAAAATTAGCTGGGCATGGTAGCGCATGCCTGTAATCCCAGCTACTTGAGATGCTGAGGCAGGAGAATTGCTTGAACCCGTGAGGCGGAGGTTGCAGTGAGCTGAGATCACACCATTGCACTCCAGCCTTGGCAACAGGGCAAAACTCCATCTCAAAAAAAAAAAAAAAACAATGCCACTCATTATATATATGTACTTTTTGTTGTTTTTGAAAATATAATCTTTCAAAAAATAAAGATATTGACTATAGGTACAACACTGTACCTATAGTCAATAATAATGTACTGTATTCTTTTATTAAAAGTCAATTATTGGTGAGAATGTCGAGAAATTGCAACCCTTGCACACTGTTAGTGGGAATACAAAATGGTGTGGCATTCTGGAAAATAGTAGAGAGGTTCATCAAAAAATGCAAAATATAACTACCATATCATCCAGCAATTCTACTTCTGATTATTTATCCAAAAGAATTGAAATTAGGATCCTGAAGAAATATTAGCACTGCCATGTTTATTGCAACACTATTCACAATAACCAAGTTGTGGAAACAAGCTAAGTGTTTATCAACACATGTATGGATACAGAAAACATCTGAATGGTATATATCTACAGTGAAATATTTTTCAGCCTTTACAAAGGAGATTCTGCCATGTGCAACAACATGGATGAACCTTGAGAACATTATGCTGAGTGAAATAAGCCAATCACAGAAAGACAAATACTGAATGATTTCTCTTCGTTAGATACCTCACTAAGTCAAATTCATAAAATCAAAGAGTAGAATGGTAGTTGCCAGAGGCTGGAGGGAGAGAAAAATGGAGAGTTACTCATCAATGAGCATGAAGTATCCATTAAGCAAGATGAATAAGCTGTAGGAATCTCCTGTACAACACTGTACCTATAGTCAATAATAATGTATTGTATACTTAAAAATTTGTTGATGGTGGCCAGGCACAGTGGCTCATGCTTGTAATCCCAGCACTTTGAGAGGCCAAGGCGGGAGGATCTCCTGAGGTCTGGAGTTCAAGACCAGCCTGACCAACATGGAGAAACCCTGTCTCTATTAAAAATACAAAAAAATTAGCCAGACATGGTGGCACATGCCTGTAATCCCAGCTACTTGGGAGGCTGAGGTAGGAGAATCTCTTGAACCCAGGAGGCAGAGGTTGCAGTGAGCCAAGATCGCACCATTGCACTCCAGCCTGGGCAATAAGAGCACAACTCGATCACAAAAAAAAGAAAAAAAATTGTTGAGGGTAGATCTCATATTGTGTTCTTACCACAATAAAATAAAGTTAAGGAAAAAAAGTAATGGGCCACCATCAGAGGTGACACACTCAATCATCCTTAATTCCAGGCCTAAGGACTTACACCAAGACTTAGAGCAGCAGTGACAAGAGTCCGTATCCTATAAGTCAGACCTGGGAAGCAGAAGGTGGTGAAGTTGTCAACTGCCAATGTGCTAACCACACCTGAGATAACCCCAGGAACTCCCAGAGCCATTTGTGAGGACTATGAGGAGGTCCGAGGGCCCCATATTGGAACAAGGATAGAGAGCTGGAGCAGAGAATGTTGCTCACCACTGGTGGGGCTGAGAAACATGAGTGAGAGCCACCAGCCAAAAAAGCATGGTTGCAAGAGGCCCCAATTTTTCAGCTCAGTGTATCTCCTCACACAGATGTTGGAGACAGCCCTGGCTTGGAATGTGGAGAATGGGTGTCAAGAGATCCTCCTGGGAATGAAGTCTGTGACCACATGAGTTCTCCTCACATATTCAGGCCCTCACCTCACATGCCCCATCCCACCAGTCCTGCAAAAGATGATATCAGAAAACTTCGTCCTTCAACCAACATGACTTTCATAAGTGAATAAACTATGATACATCCAACAATGGACTATTATTCTGTACTTAAAAATAAACGACCTATCAAATCGTGAAAAGATATGGAGGTCATGTGTGTAATCCCAGCACTGTGGGAGGCTGAAGCAGGCGGATTGTTTGAGCTCAGGAGTTTGAGACCAGCCTGGGCAACGTGGCAAAACCCTGTCTCTACGAAAAATACAAAATCAGCCAGGCATGGTGGTGTACAACTGTGGTCATAGCTACTCAAGAGGCTGAGGTAGGAGAATTGCTTGAAGCCAGGAGGTCGAAGCTGCAGTGAGCTGAGATCGCACCACTATACTCCAGCCTGGGTGACAAAGCAAGACCCTGTCTCAAAAAAAAAAAAAAAAAAGACATGGAGGAAACTTAAATACATATTACTCAGAGAAAGAAGCCAATCTGAAAGCCTACATACTTTATGATTCCAACTACATGACATTCTAGAAAAGGCAAAACCATGGAGACAGTAAAAAGATCAGTGGCTGCCAGGGGGTAGGGGTGAGAAAGGGATGAATGAGCAGAGCATAGAGGATTTTTAGCTCAGTGAAACCATTCTGCATGACACTATAATCATGGATACATGTAATAACTTTCTTGTATATGGAATGTACTACACCAAGAGTGAACCCTAATGTAAACTATGGACTTTGGGTGATAATGTGTCAATGTAGGTTCATCAATTCTAACACATGTACCACTCTGTGGGAGATGCAGAAAACGCAGAAGGCTATGCATGTGTGTGGGCAGGCGGTATATGGAATATCTCTGTACCTTCTTCTCAATTTTGCTGTGAAACTAAAATTGCTCAAAAAATAAAGTCTTTTTTTAAAGCCCATTTTTTTAAATGACATCACTCCCATTCTGGTATCTTTGGCTACAACTACTGTTGATGAACTCCAGTCAAAAAACAAAAAGGCAGACAGGACTGGTAAGAAAATTGAAACACCCATACAACTCAGGAAAATACCAAACACCAAATTACATCAGACTCTCTTCCATTTTCCATACAATTCTAGCCAGATGGCTTAAGCTCTGGAGTCAGGAGTACCGTTCTCCATCCTCCTCTGAAAAGTGAGATGGTCACTTTTCTCCCACCACTTAACTTCACTGACTCTCCATAACTCCAACTGCAATAATCCCTGTGAATTACAGAGGGGTTTTAAGAACCAACACCAGCCGGGTGCGGTGGCTCATGCCTGTAATCTCAGCACTTTGGGAGGCCGAGCCCGGTGGATCACGAGGTCAGGAGTTCAAGACCACCCTGGCTAACACGGTGAAACCCCGTCTCTACTAAAAATACAAAAAATTAGCCGGGCGTAGTGGCAGGCGCCTGTAGTCCCAGCTACTCAGGAGGCTGAGGCAGGAGAATGGCGTGAACCCAGGAGGCGAAGCTTGCAGTGAGCCGAGATCGCACCACTGCACTTCAGCCTGGGCAACAGAGTGAGACTACATCACAGAAAAAAAAAAAAAAAAAAAGAACCAACACCTTTTTCCAAATTATTTGGGAGTTAGGAGGAAAGGTATTTTCTCAATACAAGGTATAATTACAGCAGTATTGACCCTTCTTTGAATCAGAAGTGTTCCTTTCTCTTTACAGATCCTAGAAAGTGATGCTCAGAGCAAGACAGTGACTCTCTGAGGTTACACATCCTGTCAGTGGCAGTCTCAGAAGGAGCAGGTGGATCTCCTGTATATCTCTTCTGGAATTCTGCTGGGAAACCCAGCTAGACCTGGTGGGCTTTTGGCAAATAGCAAACATACACAAACAGCAAACATGACCCATTCATTATGCCTGAAAAACGCAGCTCTCCAAAAAAGTGTCTTCTCAGCGCCCTCTCAGCACCGATTTTCCTAGCCTTTCTGCTACTAAATGTCTTCAAGCAGGCCCACACATTTCCGTGATCTTCTTTCCAGAGGAATAATCAGTTATTTCTTCTAATTTCTACTTAATAATATTACAATAGTGAACTTTTTCTTTCCCTCATTAAAGTAGTGCTAGGTTGGATCAAAAGAAAGTTGATTTGAGGTCTCCACCTTTGTAACCAAGCCCTGGTCTTTAATTGGGATCTCCTTCTGGCAGCATCCCTCATGCCCGTGACAGGAAAACATCTTTGGTTGGATCACGAATTCTGATTTTTTTACCTGAAGTTTTCAGTACTCCCTACAAATAAAATTTTAATATAATTGGTTTCAGTACATCTAGGAGCCTTTTAATTACCCTCCAAAAGATGCTTAGGCAACAGCTTGCTATTAGGTTAAACAGTGTCAGCATCTGTACTGTAAACACTAACAGGTTTATTACACGTTGCAAACCAACATTTGTCTTCTATTATTTTTTCTCTAAAGAGTCTTCTTTGGAAGTACATCTCCCATCCAACGGACAGAATGGACATGAGGACACCATCTTTTCATCTCCTTACTCCCCCTCCACATTGGAACCTGAACATTTCTGACAATAAAACAGTGGGACACCTTGTGATAATTCAGGAGCTGATTACACAGCCACAGGCTCCACAGGCAGGTCCTCACCCTCCTTGCTTCTCACGTTCACTGTTCATTACTCCCTTTTCCAGAGAGTGAGCAGGGAAAACAAAAGGAGATGAAATTCAAACCCATCCATTTTGCTCCCTATTAGCTGTTCTAGTTAAAAGTTTAGTAGGGAGCAGCTGAAATGATTAATTAATATGAAGTTTGAGGACCGTCTCTGCAGCTCATTTGTCTAAGCTCTTCCTTCCTCCTGAAATCATCTATAGTACAAAATGTACTGGCCCTGGGACTAGGCTAAGGCAGTTACTATGATCGTGGTGGCCAGAGGAAAGATAATCACAGCAAGTAACTGAGGAAATAAAACTGACGTTAGGCTTTTTTGTAAAGAATTCCAAGCTTTATGTTATCTCCCATAATGTTTTAGAGTTTTTATTAAATTATAAAATACAATATCCTATGGCTATTAAAAAATAGCTGCTGCTTTATTTATTCCACTTACAAAAACCCCACAACAGAGAAAGTCATACTTACAGAAATAATAAACCTTAATAATACTATACGAAAGCTGACTGGTAATGATAAAGAATATATACGAGATACTAAACAAACATTCAGCAAGCTAATCTAGGCTGTTAAACAATTAATAGTGATCGTGCAAGATAAACCCTTCAGAGAGGAGAAATAAAACTTTGAGCTTTTCAAAAGGAATATTTACCTGCAGATAGAGAAAAATATGTATTAAAGAAATAGGCTGTATTTTCCTCTAGACAAAAAGATTTTTGTCTGACACTTTAATATTTGTTAGTTAATTCAGAATATTATTTTAATATTTCATCAGAAAATTCTTTTCACTCTAAGCATTTGGTTTTTCTAGTATATCCAAGTGTATACTCAAGGCTAAAAGCTTTTACAGAAGGATTGCATCTTTAATCTTTAAGAAACTTAAGATACATAATTTGCTGAAATTCACTTTATTACCAAATTTGCAAGAATATATCCAAGACATGAAATGAGGTATTCATGCATATGAATACACATATGAATTCATGCATATGAATACACATATGATACCGGCTCAAGTTCCCAAGTCATCTTATCCAAACCTCAAGGACAAATTACCCATACAGCATAGAGAAATGGAAACACTGAACTGGACTAGAAGCCAGCTGGGTTCTAGCCCTGCCTTGTCATCCACCAGCTGTGAGACCTTGAACCAGCCACCTCCTTCCCTAGGCCTCTGCAAAAAATAGTCTCAACATTTCCTCCAACTCTTAACTTGTGGTCTATGGGATGAAGGATCAGGTCAGATCAGAAGAAAACTCAGCTGAGTCAAAGAATGTAAATTCAAAGTTCAATTGAGGATATTACTACATGAGAGATCCAGGGCTGGACACCTGTAATTAACAAGAGATGGTAAAGCTGGGGGATTGGGGACACTCTCAGTCCGGAGTCTGGAGCTCAGTGCTGCTGTTTTATGAATTTTATACTTATAGCTATATATAACCAATTTCTAATATCTCTTTTGCAAGGAGGAAAATATTTTTAAGCCAGAATGCCAACCTATTAACCTACCCACTGGGGATAGCTATTTATAGTGACTGAAATACTCCTCACAGCTATTTAGAGTGACTGTTCTGTTATTAAGGTAACTAGAGCCCTGAACCAGTCATCAAAATGTTACCCAATGAGTACAGAATAAGTTAGATCTGAGCTGGTGCTGAGCGAGGAAAGAATAGCGTGCAGAACTTCTAAGGTCAGATTAAAAAGGTGTTATTTATATATACATATATATATATATATATATATATATATATATATATATATATATATATATATACACACTTTAAGTTCTGGGATACATGTGCAGAACGTGCAGGTTTGTTACATAGGTATACACGTGCCATGGTGGTTTGCTGCACCCATCAACCCATCATCTACATTAGGTATTTCTCCTAATGCTATCCCTCCCCTAGACTCCCACACCCTGACAGGTCCCAGTGTGTGATGTTCTCCTCCCTGTGTCCATGTGTTCTCATTGTTCAACTCCTACTTATGAGTGAGAACATGCAGTGTTGGATTTTTTGTTCCTGTGATAGTTTGCTGAGAATGATGGTTTCCAGCTTCACCCATGTCCCTGCAAAGGAAATGAACTCATCCTTTTTATGGCTGCATAGTATTCCATGGTGTATGTGTGCCACATTTTCTTTATCCAGTCTATCACTGATGGGCATTGGGTTGGTTCCAAGTCTTTGCTATTGTAAATAGTGCTGCAATAAACATACATGTGCATGTGTCTTTATAGTAGAATGATTTATAATCCTTTGGGTATATACCCAGTAATGGGATTGCTGGGTCAAATGGTATTTCTGGTTCTAGATCCTTGAGGATTCGCCACACTGTCTTCCACAATGGTTTAACTAATTTACACTCCCACCAACAGTGTATTTCTCCACATCCTCTCCAGCATCTCTTTGTTCCTAACTTTTTAATGATTGCCATCTAACTGGCATGAGATGGTATCTCATTGGGGTTTCAATTTGAATTTCTCTAATGACCAGTGATGATGAGCTTTTTTTCATATGTTTATTGGCTGCATAAATGTTAAAGAAGGTGGTCTTAACCAAGGGCCTCAGACCTAGGCCTTGAGTTTCAAGAGATCTGTGTCCCTGATGAAATTGTATGCAAAATTGCATATGGATGTGACCATGTGCATTTTTCTAAGAAAAGTGCTCATAGCATGTATTTCCTCTCAAAGGAGTCTGCAATCTCCAAATGTTCATGAACCCCTGGGAAACACAGAATTGACTCAACACAGAAAGGCAGGATCAAGGCAGCTCTGAAGAGTTTGTAATCAGGAACCACAGCTGAGTCACAGGGTGAAAATTCTCTAATAAGAGGAAGAAAGGTCAAGCAATAGTCTGATCCAGGCCAGGTGGGATGCCACAAAGGTCAGTTCCATGGATCAGCCACAGTGACTCAGGGGCCCCCAAAAGAGGCCTTACTCACACGTAGAACTGCAAGGCCTGCCAGCTCACCAGAACAGGGTTCCTGTAAATCCTGCCAACCAGTAGATCTAATTCTGCAGGATTACTCACAAACAGATGGGACTAGGTCCTATTCACCCCAACTTCAGTCTAGCTCACAACTAACCCCATCGTGTTGAGCACTGGACCTCTATTTCTCTTTCCCAACATCCATTCCATAATATCTCTATGGGCAGACAGGACACCATGGGAAAAGAGGATAGGTGTTGGCCCCAGGAGGCCAGCAAAAACACATGAGTGTTACCTACCACAAGATCTTTTGTCAGAGTAGATGGTTGACACATTAGGCAAAGACAGTCGTTCAGATTTAAAGTTTAATTGATTAAAACCAAATAAAGTTTAAAATGCACTTCTTCAATTATACTAGCCATTAGTTACAAGTAAGCAATAGCCATATGTAGTTAGTGGCTATTGTACTAGATAACACAGCTATAGATCATTTCCATCACCACAGAAAGTTCTTCTCTATGTAATCCAGCACTTAAGCCTATGACACAAACAATAATTACAATACAGAGAAAGGAAGAGTCTAAAGTGAACAGAAATTGCTCTAAATAGCTTCACGAAGGAACTAATATTCAAGTTGAATTTCCGGGAATGAGATGGAAGCCTGGGAAGGAGAATTTCATTCAGAGTCCGTAGGAGAAACAAAAGTGATAATAAGGAGAAGAAAATAATAAGGAGAAGAAGGGCCCAGGCCTGGATAGAGCCTGGTACATGTTTGTGATGAACACATATTACAGGGATGGAAGGATGAGTGAATGGTAGGAAATGAGATAAGTAGGCAAGGTATAGGGAGATTGCACAGGAATTTCAATGTCTGGCACAGTAATGCACGCATGACAACAATAGCTAGTAACACTGGCTATCACTTATTTAATGCTTATTGTGTTTCAAGTTTTTACCAAGAGATTTATACAAACTATTAAATACAAATTATTACATTTACTCCTCACAGCACCAGGAGGTTAAGTATTTTTAACTCTATGATAAGAATGACAAAAACTGATTTTTGGAGAATTTAGGTAACATGCCCAGGGTCATGCAGTGAGGAAATGGTGGGCTGTGATTCAAACGAATACCACTGTCACCAATGCCTTCATTCATTCTCCCTGCTCATCCTCCAAAAATCTTTCTTTTTAATTGGGAAAGGCTTTGCCTCCACTCTTTACAGTATAAATCCAGTTTCCAAGGTGTCTCTTCTGAAAATCCCTTTACATTTTTCTGATCCTCGGGGGCAAATACTCTCTTAACAGGGAGTCCTTAGCAGTTTAGAACGTATAGCATTAGGAAGAGCAGGAATATGGCAGGAAGGGCTTGGAAAATGGCAACAATCGACCCTGCAGTGTGAATAAGAGGTGTGTAGAAAAAGAGGCCTTTGTACTCAAGGCTTCACCAACTTTTCAACTGATATCATGCAGAAAGTTACCCCCTGACTTCAGAGCCCTTCTATCAGGTGTGTGAAGGCAGCTCAAACTGTAAAAAGCTAGAGAGAATCCGTGTGGAATACTTGTTGGTGCCAAAATCTCTAATGCTCCAAAGAAAAAGACCCAAGTATTAACCCTACATAGGATTTTAACTCTAAGGAAAGACACAAGGCACATTCCAGTTTAAGTGTTGAGCAAGTGCCAAAGTTGTGCAAGGCAGGGTTCCTGGTCCCATGGACTCCTGTCACCATGGTGCTTCCTCTCATTGTTTCTTACTCTTCTAAGAAACTTGCTTGCTGTATTCTTTTGTAGGTTTGAGTTTTGGAGTTTGTACATACGGATGCTTCCCTCCTTTACAATCATGACTACAATTTGACCTGGCTGCTCTTGGGTAGACTCATGACTATAGATTGGAACAAAAGGCTTCCCACAGGAGAGAGAGAAGTTAACATGCTTTTCTATGCCTCTGTGCTTTTTCTATAGAAATAGAATATTAAATTAACAAAGCATAACAATTCATCTCAAATTATTATAGATAAAAATTGATTACAGCATTTAGAGCAAAATTTGAAGAAATACATATACCTTGTTACTACCTTTAACAGTAATCATTCACTGTTTAATCTAACTTTGGCTCTTGCTCAACACTTAAACTGGAATGTGCCTTGTGTCTTTCCTTAGAGTTAAAATCCTGTGTAGGGTTGATACTTGGCTCTTTTTCTTTGGGGCATTAGAGATTTTGGCACCAACAAGTATTCCACACGGATTCTCTCCAGCTTTTTACAGTTTGAACTGCCTTCACACAGCTGATCAGTGAGAAGGTACCCTGCTGTGGTCTTAGCATTCTAATTAACAGTCTTGCTATCTAATCACTCTGCTCTTCTACATGACAGAGACTGACCTTCTACTCCACAGCATTGCCAACAGCCAAGAAGAGAAAATGATTAGGGCCCAGCTACATAATATCCATGGCATGGAACGCACACACTCACACACATACACGTGCTCAGGAAAAGCTTATTATGGAAAACCCCAGGGGGCAGGGAGGACCAATCAACCCCTCCCAGTGTTTACCCCTGCTTCATTTGCTGCAGCCCCCTCATTCTTCTAAGAGAAATGATCACGACTGCCACTATAACTGCTTCAGGCAGCAGTTTGCTCTTCATATCTATCTTGGCTTAGATTTTAATAGGTATCTTTTTGATAAGTATCTTCAATATGTATCTAAGATATAAAAGAATAGAAAGCACAGGTAAAATCACAAGTGAGGTAACAGGCAGATTTCACATCTTTAAATTACCAAAGGCTTGACAAAATTATTTGGCCAACACCATTTACTGAAATCACCCAAATTCATCTAAATTCACCTCACCTCTGACTTGTTTAATTTTCCCAAAGTTAATATACCTCTATTTTTCTCGGCACAGTTTGGGCCCAGATTTGCTAGTGACCTGTATGACCTGTAATGGCTGGTGCCATCAGTCCCAAATTCTCTCTATCTCATACAAATGAAATACCTTTCTACTAGAAGTTGATGTGCTTACCAGTTATCATAAATGAAGTATAGTTCCTTATTTCCTGCCCACAAGAGCTAAGTAGGTTTCTTAATGTCTTAATGTAAGTTGATGACACTTTTGCCCTAACTCATAAATTGTGCGAGAATGAACTACCATTGAGTTTGATTGCTTATAGATGGATTTTGATGAAGTGAATTTGAAGATATTGAAGGCTGCTTACTGTGCTTAATAAAAATCTTTATTCTTTTAGTTTACAAAAAGTTAGATGTTATTGAGCCAATTAGATCCCGTGTGTGGTCTGTGGAGGTGCCTGCAGTCCTCAGTTCATTGACAGAACAAAGTGATAGACATACCCAAGGCCCAGTGAACTGATAAATCCTCCCTTGGTCAGAAGCTATCTTTGCTCATGTGTGCAGGTGCTCCTAACACATTCAAGGGCTCATCCCCTGCTCCCCTAGCCACTACCACATTCCCACTACCATTCACACCCACCCCTTCACTTCCACTGCCAAGGTTATTGTAAAAATGAGAAGCCCTTTATGCAATAAAAATGCATATGGCCACAGAGGGGAAGCCATTCAATTCCAAACCTCCTCAATCCCAATCTAGCACTGTGTTTAATCCTACTTCCCTTCAGTATAGCTTTCCAAGTAGTTTATTTTTTGTCGCTCAGTCTAAATTGGGCTTGTATTGGTTACAGTAGGCTAAATTTATGTAACAAAACATCCACAGATGTAATAGCTCAAACACAAAAGCAGTACTCAAACACAAAAGCAATATAAACTTGCTCATGTAATAATCCAAGGCAAGTGTTTCTGAGTCAGCAAGAAGCTCTTCTTTACATGCATTCAGGGATCCAGGCTTCTTCCAATTAGTAGCTAAACCAATCCCTAGAGCCCCATCATCCTCTGCATTCATTTGGCAGAAAGGGAAAGACCACTGGGAAGACCCACCTGCCTCTTAAAGGCCAGAGCTCAGAAGTGTTACACAGCACTTCCGCTCACATGCCAATGGTGAGAACTGGTCACATGGCCCCAGCTACTGCAAGAGAGTAGAGGAAGTGTAGTCCAACTGGGCAGCAGCTTCCTATGACTAAGTAGAAGGAAAGAACAGGTTTTGGTGGGCAGGGCAGCCAGTAGACCTGGCCACCAACCTTAAACAAATAAAGGGGAGAAGATTTGGTTAATGAAAATCACATAGGCAAAAAAAAAAGAAGGACTCTGACTTTAGTCCTTTCTTTGAATTACTTTTTTCTTTTGAATTATTTGGGTGGGGTTCTTTCAAAGCAATTTATGCCTTGCAATTTTGTTCATATGCTTATTTGTATTCTTTTCTCTTAACCTGTCTACTAAAAGATTTGATACTGGTACTAAAGTCAAAGAGGAAGAAAGAATATTAACTTTTGTTCAAGGCCAATGCAAATGTAAGCCAAAAATGCGTTGCCAGGCAAAAGGTCAGGGAACTAGTCTAGTTTTCCCATAAGTATGGTCCCTGACTATCTCCTCAACATCATTTTCCACCCATCTTCCCCTCATGTACCACATTCTAGCTTCACTGCCTTGCCTACTCTTCCCAGAAGAATCCAACCACACTTCTGCATCATGATATTTGCATCTGTTCTCTGTCTGGAAAACTCTTCCTCCTGATACTAACATGGCTTGCCTTCTTATTTAATTCAGGTACCAAACAAATGCAGCCACTTTAGAGAGGCACTTCCTAAATTTCTTATCCAATATAAAATAGTATCCTGTTGCTAGCCCCCACATCACCTCTACCCTTTTAGTCTGCTTTTTCTTCATAATACTTATCACTACTATCGTACATTATACATTTGTTCATTTATTTTCTTATGCCCATTTTTCTCACTAGCTTGTAACCTACATGTAGGCAAGGACTTAATTGCTGCTATCGCCTTCAACTTAGACATATGTGGCACAAGGTAGATGCGCTATATTTCCTGGATGAATGAATGTATTTGATTGGGTATAAACAAAGCCACAAAAATAAATACTGTTCAAACCACACTAATATTCAAAAAGTTCCCACCAAAAAAGGAGACTGTTTTGTTGCTCTAGTTTTTTCTTCCCTTTTTAAGAGGTAATGAGTGACAACTGGATATCCATATGCCAAAGAATAAAGCTAGACCTCTTCCTTGCACTATACACAAAAATTAACTCCAAATTGCTTCTAGAAATCGATGTAAAAACTAAAACTACAAAATTCTTAAAATAAATAAATCTCTGTTGTCCAAGCATGGTGGCTCATGCCTGTAATGCCAGGACTTTGGGAGGCTGAGGCGGGCAGATTGCTTGAGTCCAAGAGTTCAAGACCAGCCTGTAAGCATGACATGATGAAACACTGTTTCTACTGAAAATACAAAAAAAAAAAGCTGGATGTGGTGGCACGTGCCTGTAGTCTCAGCTACCTGGGAGGCTGAGGTGGGAGGATCACTTGAGCCAAGGAGGTCAAAGCTGCACTGAGCCGTGATTGTGCCACTGCACTATGGCCTGTGGGAGACCAGAGTAAGACAAGAAAGAAAAGAAAAGAGAGAATGGGAAAGAAAGGGAAATAAAAGGAAGGAAGGAAGGAAGGAAGGAAGGAAGGAAGGAAGGAAGGAAGGAGAGAAAGAAAGAAAGAAAGAAAGAAAGAAAGAAAGAAAGAAAGAAAGAAAGAAAAGAAAGGAAAAGGAAAAGAAAAGAAGGGAGGGAGGCAGGAGGAAAGGAAGGAAGGGAGGGAGGGAGGGAGGAAGGGAGGGAAGGAGGAAGTGAGGGAGGGAGGGAGGAGGAAGGAAGAAGGAAGGGGAAGAGAGAAAGAGAGAGAAAGGAAGGAAGAAAGGAAAGAAAGAAAGAGAGAGAGAGACAGAGAGAAAGAAAGAAAAGAAAGAAAGAAAGAAAGAAAGAAAGAAAGAAAGAAAGAAAGAAAGAAAGAGAAAGAAAGAAAGAAAGAAAGAGAAAAAGAAAGAAGGGGAAATCTTTGTGACATTGGTGATGTTGGGTTGGGCAATGCTTTCTTAGATGCAGTATCAATTCTATAAGTGATAGAAGAAAAAATAAACTAGACTTCACCAAAATTTTAACCTTAGCTCTTCAAGAAACACCATCGAGAAAGCGAGAAGATAACCCACACATAATGGGAGAAATATTTGCAAATCTTATTTTTGATAAGGGACTTATTCCTAGAATACATAAAGAGCACTTAAAACTCAACAATAAAAAGGCTAATACCCCAATTTTTAAATGGGCAAAGGATTTGAATAAACACTTCTCCAAAGAAGATATACAAATGGTGTGTGAATTACCTCCCAATTTTTAAAAAAAGAGTAATGAGCCCTTTGTTGGGTTTGTTTCAGGGACAAACTCTAAATCCATATCACGCCTACATTGTTGATACTTTACTTAAACCACTTACAGTGTTCTAGAGCTGTGGTGGTCCCAAAGTATGGTCCCGGAATCAAGGGCATCAGCATCCTCAGGAACTCGTTAGCAAACTCCCTGGCCCCTCTCCAGACCTACTGTATCAGAAACTCTGGGGTGGGACCCAGAAGCATGTGTTTTAATAAGCCCTCCAGGAGATTCCGATGCTCACTAAGGTATTAGATCCACTTCTCTGGGCAAGGAGGAGCATAAGGTCTCTTTCCTTAGAATAAGTTTGACCGTACAAAATTCCTACCCATCTCCACCCTCAGGACATTGGATGAGCCCTGTTCTTTCTTCTTCAATAAAAGGCAGGGCTACTTTGCTCTTTTCCATTCTTCTTACTCCATGCATGCTCTGCATATGGCTACCCACTCCCACCTCTCTGATTTTCTTTCTCTGTATGGCCACCCTGGTAGAGATGATATTCCAATATTTAGGTTTGGGGAAGCTAGGAAATCCCACTTCTTGTTCATGAGATCTTAGGCACATGGACAACTCAGTCTCTTACCAGAGGACACTGCATTGGCATGTTGGGTATATGATTCCCAATTTGTTATTGTCCCTTGGGTATACAGCTCTCTTGAAACTCTGTGGGGAAAAGAGGTGCTGTCAGGCCAGGATGGAGGCATTTTGGGTCCCTGCCTGAATGACTTCATAATAGCATCAAAACCACCCTCAACCTCTAACATCCACCAGCATGACATTTATCATAACTCCCAGGTTTATACCATGTTTACTTTGCTTACCAAACACCTACCCCTCTTAAATAAACCTAATTAATTCATTTACCCACACCTCCACCTACATGGTCAGTATGATCAGGGAGCAGTCGTGTACACAATCCTTATATGCTTATTAGGGGAGTTCTGGGCAGCTGGCAGGCATAGGCAGTTGGTCTATGGTTTCCGAGGGTCAGCAACAGAACCCTGTCACCTTAGGCAGCAAAGCTCCAGGCCTGTTCCCCACAAGAAAGCAAGCCTCTTATTTAAGTGTTGATTACAGGTCACCTGCCCTCACAAGGATCATACTGGGGCAAACAAGTGACTTCTATCAGCCATGCTCAAGGTGTATGCATATGTGTGGATATAATACATCCAGAGACATGAAAATAAATCCCTCACTGGCTCCCTTTCTGCAACAGAAAACAGAAATAGAGAAAAACTTAACAACTGCAAGCTCAGAGCCAAGTTTTCAGAAACCAAATTAAAGCTGTTGGGTATTTTTGTTGAAACATCTCTACCTCTGAAATCTAATTTCTTGCAACTTTCCATATAGGATCCTGTGTTGTATTATTTATAAGAAAATAATATTCTGCCCTCCCTTGACAGCATTTCCAGGCTGCAGAAACCACTGCAGCCATGAAGTAACAGAATAATTTTGGTAATGTTTCCATAGCTACCTTGCTTCGAAGTGAGGTTTATTCTGTTTTAAAGTCTGCTGACCTACTCACAACCTTATTTGAAGCATTTTCAATCTAATCCCTTGTCTACCTATTATTGTCTAATGTTCTTGTGATTTCTATATTTAAGGAGGACTTGGATGTATAAATACATGGTAATCAGGCCTTACAGTTAGATATAACAATATGATGATTTTTTTTCTATTCTTTTCCGATGTGTATTCATTATGTCTCTCCCTTGCAACGCAGGGAAACCTTCCTGAGGATTTTGGAGGTAAAGGCTGTTTAAGGTACACTGGTGCCCTCTCGTGGCCACTCTGGCCTTGGGCTTTCCTTCCCAGAAATCTCTTAAGACAACTGATTTTGCAAGAGGTTAATGAGAAAGTATACCTCAAAATGCTATTGCTAATTGTCATGAGTGTCCTTGTGTCTGTGTCTTTTGCCCCCTGCAGGCATGAGGGTCTGTCTGAGTAGCAATGTAACCCTGAGGGACCCAGGCCTCTGCTCTTTCCTTCCAAGGTAGGCTTCATTAATAAGAAATGCTGTTCAGGGGTTAGGCCTTAGGAAGTGACCTGGGACACACGTAAGGATGAAGATGACAGACCAAACAACTCTCAGAAAGACTCTGAAATGAAGAAAAGCCACAGAAAGAAAAGATGGGGCTTCACCTCAAGAGAGCACAGCTTATCAAGAAAGAGAGCAAGGAACAGGTAGTACCATATGCCTTTTTAACAACTGAAAATATAAACCCCCATGCTGGCTCAGAAAGCATGACAAAACAATCAGTAAAATCCTAATTAATTCACTGTGACTCATTTTTATTCAATAGACATAAGAGTGGGTGAATAATACATGGGCCCAGTATTGTCCAATAGAACTTTCTATGATGATGGAAATGTTCTATATCGGTGCTGTGCAACACAGTAACCACCAGCTCCTTGGGCTATTGAGCGCTTGGAATGTGAATAGTGAAACCAAGGAACTGGATTTTTAATTTTATTTCATTTTGGTTACTTTAAATAGCCACATGCGGTTAGTGGCTACCATATTGGACAGCCCAGGTCTAGGGGGACAGATAACTACAATATAAGCAGAATTCATAGTATAAGCAAGTACAAATAAAGTTCCATGGTGGAAGGGGGAAATAGGATAATCAGAAAAGTTTCGAAAAAGAGGAGGCATTTGAACTACACCTTGAAGAATGGGTTGATCTTATTAGCAGAGATGATAAGGAGAGCATTCCAGGCATCAGAAATAGTATGCACAAAGGTGTGAGGTGGGAAAACTTTAAGTAAATGTTGTAGAAACAGGTGTGGAGTGTCTCCAATATGTGGCTGGATGTAACATGGGAAACCTTGATTGAAAGCAAGGAATATGAAGACTTCGATGCCTTGAAGGGTATTTTGGCTAAAATCAATAATCAGTAAAACCTGCAACAATCCCTCCACTGAAAGAGACTTGGAGGGGAAATGACAGCCTGGTCTAATATGGGAGAGCCTGGGTTCCCAGGGGGCTAGGAACTCTGTAGTAGAAGCCACTGAAGCCATTGTATGGACAAACTGGAGGGAGGAAGGCCTCAAGGCAGGGTATGGAGGAAACCATTCCAACAGTTGGCCCAGTGAGAGATAGGGAGGGCCTTAACAAGGATAAGGACTGAGTGACTCCCATTTGGTCCCCCTTACCTCCTACACATGATGCATCAGAACTGTCATGCTGTTGTGATCCTAGTGGAACCAAATACCAGAATCAGAGCAGTGTCACACCCTATGACATGCCATTCAGCAATCAAAAAGTAATTTCAAAATAACTTGCATTCTTTCTTGAATTTCTCAAACACCTTTGGGCTGCCTCAGGTCATCCCCCCAGCATCCTGAGGGCTTTGGCCCTCAAAGAAATTCTCTTTGTTCTCCCATCCACTCCCTCCATGCACCAGAGCCACTCTCGCAGATTTACCCAAAGCTGCCCAGAAAACCTTCCTGCATCACTAGGCCCTGAGCCCCCTATGCTTCCCCCCTCTCCCTTTCCTCTCACCTTCCCAGCTCTCTCTCCATCCCCCAGTCTCCATTTTCTGTCCCTCCAAATTCTAAGAAACAGTTCCCCTCGTTGTGTAGGGGAGAGCAGGAAACAGAGCCCACAAACCAAAAACAATCTTTGGGTGGCAGGGAAGGGTGAAAGCTGGGAATTTTTATAAAATCACCTGCCTCCCACCCCCAAAAAAGGACTGTTCATATATAAGTGAATCTCCTACTTCAGTGTCTCCCCTCTCCTTCTGCTTCTCTTTCGTCTCTTTCTACAGTAATTTCAAAGTAGAGTCCTTAGACCAGCAGCATTGCATCAGCTGGGAGCTCATCAGAAATGCAAATTCTTGAGCCGCACTTCAACCTACTGAATTACCAGCTCTGGGAAAAGGGCCCAGGAAACTGTTTAAAGGTGGCCTCCAGGAGACATGGATTACATTAAACTTCAGAAATCACTGGTCTAACAGGCCAGGCACAGTGGCTCATGCCTGTAATCCCAGCACTTTTGGAGGCCAAGGCAGGCAGATCACCTGAGGTCAGGAGTTCGAGACCAGCCTGGCCAACATGGTGAAACCCCGTCGCTACTAAAAATACAAAAACTAGCCAGGCATTTTACTGGCAGGCACCTGTAATCCCAGCTACTTGGGAGGCCGAGGCAGGAGAATAGCTTGAACCCAAGGGGCGGGGGTCGCAGTGAGCCAAGATCACGCCACTGCACTCCAGCCTGAGTGACAAGAGCAAAACTCCATCTCAAAAAAAAAAGAAAGAAAGAAAGGAATCACTGGTCTAACAGATTTGAGAGCCATCACTATCTCTTTTGCTTCTGGGGGTGCTGTCATGTGAACTTGGCTGGGTCCATCTGCCCTTCTAATGTATCTTAGAACTAGGCAATGGGTAGTTTCCCAGGCAGAGACATGTCAACATTCACACCTAATCCTCTTCCCCACAAGAGTCCTGGCTACACATCATGGCTCAGAAGCAAAATGAGAGAATCTGGAGGAACACTGAGGGAGGCACACTGTGGGAGGCACACTGGGGGAGGCACACTGGGGGAGGCACACTGGGGTAAACACAAGTGATGGCCTCCAGAGGCATCAGGCAGCTCTGGACTATGAGGAGGAAGGCATGTCTGAGGACAAGATTTCTGTTTTCCATGAAGGAAGCAAATGCAAAGACCATTTCCTAACACCCCAATGCTGGGTTCTATCTCACCTGCACTGCAGCCTTGAAATGCCAGGAGTGAGAGACTAAACTGCTGCCACAGTCCCACTGGTAGCCCATTCTGTCACATAAAAAGCATATTAGAGGAGTGCACTTTCTAGTTCAGACCCTAAGCTGCCTCTGAGGTGGAAGAGAATGGGTCTGCAGACATGGATATTATAATCTGCTTCTTCCTCCAAATTGTTTTTGTTTTTGTTTTGAGATGGAGTCTGGCTCTGTTGCCCAGGCTGGAGTGCGGTGGTACAATCTTGGCTCACTGCAACCTCCGCCTCCTGAGTTCAAGCAATTCTCCTGCCTCAGCCTCCCGAGTAGCTAGGATTACAGGAATGTGCCACCACGCCTGGCTAATTTTTGTATTTTTAGTAGAGACGGGATTTCACCATGTTGGCCAGGCTGGTCTCAAACTCCTGACCTCAGGTGATCCACCCACCTCAGCCCCCCAAAGTGCTGGGATTACAGGTGTGAGCCACCTTGCCCGGTCCTTTCTCCAAATAGTAAACTCAGTTAAGGATTTCTTCTAGGATAAAAGTGAAGCCATACCTAACATCACTTTCTGCTTCTATATCCAGCCCCAGGGTCTCAGATTTATAACTCAATTCCTAAACTCTGCTCCAGATTAACTGCTAGTCTGGCCTCCCTTTCTCTTAGCAGAAATACTACCAGCCAGCAGGAAGAATTGGAGGGGTAAGCTTTCAAGATAGTATGAAGTCCAATATTGTTATCCCGACTGAACTCTGCCCGCCTTGTTTCTCCTGCCACCTGGCAGGCTGCCTGCTGCAGGACTTATCGAGTAAGCACACAAGGCAGAGCATACCTCTTGATCACTGTTGCACATTTACCAACCCAGCCTGGAAACAGTAGTTGTGGCCCTCCTCACCACACATCCACTCCAGGCAGCAGGGCAGTCCTGCCCAGAAAAGTCCATCTTTAATCACTGGGGGTCTTGAAAATCCTCACATAGAAGATGGCGTCTCTGTCTTCTAGCCAGCCCATCCTTAAATCATTTTTGACACATTATATTTACATTATAAATCAGTTCTAGTATTTTCTACCTTTCTTATGATTTCTTCTGCCATTCACAAGTTACTTTAGAAGTGTGCCTTTTAAATTCCAAAATGTATGAAAGCTGTCAGTCACATTGTTACAGATTTCTAAGTCAATTGTATTGCAATCAGAAAATACAGTCTGCCTGACAGTAAAGTTATTTGAGTTGGTATTTGAGAGTTGTGAGCCACATGAAGTCAATTTTTGTATATACTAGATTAAGTTTATTAATTCTGTTGTTCAAATCTTCTATATCCTTTACTAAATCACTATGTATTTTAGCTATAAGAAACTACTAAACTCTCTATTGTAGCTTTATCATGTTCTTATAATTCTGAAAATACGTGATTTATATCATTTGAGCCTATGTTATTAGGTGTATATAAGTTTAGAATTATTTATTCTTAGTTAATTTTTTATCATTATATAGTGGCCCTGTAATATGTATTACATACATACATACAAGTATGTTTTTCTTAAAATCTATTTTGGCTAGTTGTTTGCCTATTATGGTTTTTTAATTACTTTAATTCTTTCACCATCCTTATGTTTTAGGTATGTCTCTTGTAAACAGATAAAGCTGAACTTTGACAACTGACAATGTCTTAAACAAGTCTGGTCCATTTACATGTATGGTGATTACTGATAGAGCTGAATTTATTTTTGTCATCTCATTTTGTACTTCTACTTATCCTACATTTTCTATACAAAATTTTCTCCTCTCCTGCCTTTTATTGGATTGACTTTTACTTATTCTCTATTTCCCCTCCACTACTTCATAATTATTTTGTTCTTGCTATTTCTTTTTTAATTTTAAAAAGGATACTTAAAGTCTAAAACTAATCAATCTCTAGCCTCATCCCAAACAATAAAAAGATCTAAAAATTCTCTAATTATGATTGCCTCTAGTATTTTACATGTTAAAGTTGGCCAGTGTTTTAGATCTGTCTCAGTTTTATCCTCAAATGCAGGGAGTATTATTATTGTTCTAGATAGCTATTGCCTGTTTAGATTTAGTCACATACTTGCCTACCATTCCCTCTTATTTTTTATACCTCCCTTTTGGAATTTTCTTCCTTAGATTCTTCTACTTATAGTTCTCTCATCAAAGATCTATTAATGGTAATTAGTTTAACATTTTTTGTCCGTAAGTATCTATTTTTCCCTCATTGATGTATAATAATTATCTGGGCAAAGAATTCTAAATAAACATTTAGTATCTTTTAGCATTTTTACTATGGTAAAATATACATAATATTTACCATTTTAACCATTTTAAGTGCACAATTCAGTGGCATGAAGTACATTTGCAAAGTTATATAACTGATACCATATCTATTTCCAGAATTTTTCATCATTCCAAACAGAAACTCTGTACTCATTAAAAAGTAACTTCCCACTTCTTTCTTTCTCCCAATCTGTGGTAACCTCTATATCACTGTCTGTCTCTATGAATTTGCCTGTTGTATTTCATTTCATATAAGTGGAATAATATAATATTTCTCTTTTTGTGTCTGGTTTATTTAACATAGAATAATTTTTCAAGGTTAATTCATGTTATAGCATGTATTAGAATTTCATTTCTTTTTATTGCTGAATATTTCAATTTAAATATATATAGAGACATACACATACAAATATAAATATATATAATATTTTATTTATCAATTTATCTGTTGATGGACACTTGGGTTGTTTCTCAGCATTGTTAAACTCTTATCCCGCATTGTTTTCTGGCTTCTGTTGTAATGGTTGAGAAGTCTGTTGTCACTCTAATTATTCTTCTTATGTAGATAAAGTCTATTGTCTATGGTTGCTTTCATGATACTTTCCTTTCTTTGATATTCTACAATTTCATGTGCCTAGGTGTGACTTTTCCATTTTGTTTATTTTTCTCAAGACTTAAGCTTCCAGAATCAGAAGAGTCTGGTCTTTCATCAACACTAGAAAAAATTTCACCATTACCTCTTCAAATATTATTTTTCTATAATTTTGCAACCTACTCATCTGACAAAGGGCTAATATCCAGAATCTACAATGAACTCAAACAAATTTACAAGAAAAAAACAAACGACCCCATCAAAAAGTGGGCAAAGGACATGAACAACACTTCTCAAAAGAAGACATTTATGCAGCCAAAAAACACATGAAAAAATGCTCATCATCACTGGCCATCAGAGAACTGCAAATCAAAACCACAGTGAGATAACATCTCATACCAGTTAGAATGGCCATCATTAAAAAGTCAGGAAACAACAGGTGCTGGAGAGGATGTGGAGAAATAGGAACACTTTTACACTGTTGGTGGGACTGTAAACTAGTTCAACCATTGTGGAAGTCAATGTGGCGATTCCTCAGGGATCTAGACTTAGAAATACCATTTGACCCAGCCATCCCATTACTGGGTATATACCCAAAGGACTATAAATCATGCTGCTATAAAGACACATGCATACGTATGTTTATTGCGGCACTATTCACAATAGCAAAGAGTTGGAACCAACCCAAATGTCCAACAACGATAGACTGGATTAAGAAAATGTGGCACATATACACCATGGAATACTATGCAGCCATAAAAAATGATGAGTTCATGTCCTTTGTAGGGACATAGATGAAACTGGAAAACATCATTCTCAGTAAACTATCGCAAGGACAAAAAACCAAACATCGCATGTTCTCACTCATAGGTGGGAATTGAACAATGAGAACTCATGGACACAGGAAGGGGAACATCACACTGGGGACTGTTGTGGGTTGGGGGGAGGGGGGAGGGACAGCATTAGGAGATATAACTAATGCTAAATGACGAGTTAATGGGTGCAGCAAAACAACATGTCACATGGATACATATGTAACAAACCTGCACATTGTGCACATGTACCCTAAAACCTAAAGTATAATAATAAAAAAAAAGAAAGAAAAAAATTCCTTTTATTTTAATCTCTCTCTCTCTCTCTCTCTGTTTCTGGAGGTGTGCGTGTCTTAGGTTCTCTTTCATGTTTTCTATGTCTTAATTTCTCTGTAATGCAATTCAGTTCATCAATGTTCTCTTCAGTCCTAATTTGCTGTTTAACCTATTCATTAAGTTTTTAATTTCAATAACTGTAGTGTTATCATTTCCAGAAAGTGTATTTAGTTCTGTCTTTGAGTTCTGTGTTTTTAACAGTGTTTCATGAATTTCTTATGTTTTATGGCCTTTTTTACATCTTTAATCATAATCATCTAGGAATTCATTCAACAAACACTTATTGGGAACCTAGAATATACCAGTTACTATGGGCATCGAAAAGTGTATAAGATATTATTTCAAGGAGGTATGAGTTTAGTGAGGGAAAAAACACAGTACATAAGTTATAACACAATGTGTAAGGACTAGATAGGTATTTGGCTAGGGTACTATGGGAAAATAGAGAATCTCACTAAACACAAAAAGATCAGAAAAACCTTCCAAAAGCGTGGGAGTCTTGGACTAATTCCCAAAGCTTAGGAGAGATTAGTTAGGTGAGCAAATGATGTGAGGAGAAACAGCATGAGCAAAGATAAGAAGGTGAATATATGCATCAAGAGTGCCAAAAACCACTCTGGATCATGTGTCTGGATCTTAAAGTTCGGCAGTTGGATGGGGGGATGGAGCTTGAGGGGTGGGCAGAGGTAAGAAATGGAAAATAGAAGTATGATCATGGGCCAGGTCATGGAAACCCTGGTAAACTCTGGTGAGGAGCCTAGATAGTACCAGATACACAATGGAGAACAAGAGTAAGCAAGAAGTTGCAGAGGAGCATGTGGCCCACTATAACTGAAAAATCCACCAATGGCAAAGAAATGCCAGTGTTAGATGAAGTTGCTGTTGAGTTCGATCATATAGAATGGTCCTGTCTGCTCCAGTAAGTAACATAAATGTGTCAATAGATTAGGGAGCACATACCCTGATTAAAGACAAATTAATTATCAAAGATAGATAGATAAATAGATGATAGATAGATACCATCAAGTGGACACCATGCTGGCCAAAAAAACCACTTGCTGGCTCTGGCCTAGACCATTTCCAATTAGTGTGCGTTCAGCAGTGACTGAACCCCAACTGCTGAATTTTCCAGAACTTAACTTTTGTAGTGTCTGCAGTAGTTCTCTGGATATCCAAATTCAGCCTTGTGTCTAGTGCCATCCTAAAGTGAATATCAAGGGAAAGTTGAGGGAAGAGAATGCCATATGACCTCAGAAACCCAGCTGAAGTTGGGGTATAGGGTGAAGAACCCTGCAGGGTTGGCTGTCAGTGGTTCCTGAAGAGTCCGCCTACTCTCCCAAAAGCTTTGGCCAAGAACAGGACACCCTGAGGTATGGCCTTGTGGGTGTCCTTCAGGGGCCTAGGAATTCTTGGAAGATCTTAGGCACTGGAAATGGCACCATGTCCATTGCTTACTAGACAAAACTGCAGACGCAGTCTCCCATGTCTGGAGCTTGAAGGAAATCTTAACAAAAGTAGCCAACACTTACTGGTGCTTTCCATGGGCCAGACTATGTTCTATAACCTTTACATGCATTATCTCATTATTTTTTCACAATATTCCAATGAGTTAGGTACTTTTATTATTCCCACTTTACAAACAAGAGAACTAGATCACACAAAGGTTAAGTAACTTGCCCAAGATCACACAAGGAAGTGACTGAACCAAGATTCTAGCCTAAGCAGTCTGACTTCACAGCCTGTGCTTTTAACCTCTATGCTATACTGACTCCCAAGAGTTCAAAATTGTTACCATGGACACTGCTACAAAGGAAAAGTGGTAACATCTGTCACAGTATTCATTGGTCTTCATCTGTACCATACCAGAAGGTACATCTCCCTGTCTACAGAAAAGTTACACCTAAACCTTCTACATTCTGTTGTATGAAACTAAGAGAAGCCAGGCTTATCCTGGCCATGGATTCTCTGGAGAACACCCCCAGGCATGTTCATCAGTGGGGATGTCTCCAGACATGGGATACTGTGTCTGCAGTTTTGTCTAGTAAGCAATGGACATGGTGCCATTTCCAGTGCCTAAGATCTTCCAAGAATTCCTAGACCCCCGAAGGGCACTCACAAAGCCATACCTTAGGGTGTCCTGTTCTTGGCCAAAGCTTTTGGGAGAGTAGGTAGACTCTTCAGGAACCATTGATAGCCAACCCTGCAGGGTTCACCTTATACCCCAACTTCAGCTGGGTTTCTGAGGTCACATGGCATTCTCTTCCCTCAACTTTCCCTCATCAGTTCATCAGTGGGGCTGAACATCCTGGGGAGGTTCTCCAGAGAATCCATGGCCAGGATCACCTTTTCTCCCACTGCCACTCAGTATGTTCTCAAAGCTATGGCAATGTCAACATTGATTGGCCTGTGAATATGGAGAGCTATGATGGGCAAAGTACTGTTAAATTCTTATGTTTGACTGATTTTAAAACTACGGCAGTTCTGATTGAAATCTTGGTTTACTAAGCTTGATGGAGTGACAAAACACCACATCCTATATGAAATTAGAGCTTTCTATTTGTCATTCCTTCATCATCAAGGTGTCCACTTCAAATTGCTTCTCTCCACTCTCTTCATTTCTATGACTTCCTCCTTTTTCCCAGCCTCCGTCTTTTCCTTCCATTATTCTCCTCTTCCATTTTTCCCCCACTGTCTTAGTCAATTGTGTTACTATAAAGGAATACCTGAGCTGGATAATTTATAAAGAAAAGAGCTTCATCTGGCTCACAGGTTGTACAAGAAGCATGGTACCAGCTCTTGCGTCTGGTGAGGGCCTCAGGCCGTTTCCACTCATGGCAGAAGGTGAAGGGGAACTGGCCTGTGCAAATCACATGGCAAGAGAGGAAGCAAGAGAGAGAGAGGGAAAGTGTCAGTTTCTTTTTAACAACCAGCTATCTCAGGGAAAATATAGAGCAAGAACTCATTCACTTTCCACCAGGGAGGGCATTAATCTACTCATGAGGGCTCCCCACCATGACCCAAACATTAGCCCCACCTCCCACATTGGGGATTAAATGTCAGCATGAGGTTTGGAGGAATCAAATATCCAAACCATAGCACCCACTTTCATATTTTTCTCATGGGGGAGAAAGCCCGCAACATTAGCTGACATGTAGTGAAAAGAGAATCAAACTTGGAGTAGAACTCCTTAGATTGAAATGTCAACTCTCTAGGCTTCATTTCTTTGTTTATAAGATGAATATAAGAATGTTTTTTCTCAGAATTTATAAATACTTACTTAATAGCTACAGTGCATTGAGCACTGCTCTAGGCATTGGGGATACATCAGCGACCAGTAATACAGATGGTCCCAAACTTACGATGGTTCCACTTAAGATTTTTTGACTTTGGAATGGTTTATTAGGATACTCCCATCATAAGTAGAGGAGCGTCTGTAATTATATGCCAACAATTGTGAGAGGTGCTAAGGAAGATCATACACAGTGTGATCACAACATATAGCATGAGGGTCTGTCCCTCCAAGAGAGGGCTTAGAACTACCACAGTAAAATAAACTGAAGTGTATGAGAGAACTTTGTAAACTGTAAAATAATATAGAAACGTAAAGTATCATAATTTATATTCTGATCTATTTCTCCTCTCTTTTTCCTCATTTCTTTACCTTTCCTTCTTTCATTTTTTGGAACCCTAGGGTCAACTCTAGATTCTCAAACAAAGATTCATAATTACAAGATAATTATATAATCAGAAAAACTCCCAGTAAATATTCAGGGGGAATGGGATGGTATGTAGGGTATGGAAATAGAGATGAACCTTCAAGGATTCTTTAAATAAAGTTAACATTTATTCTTTAAATAAAGTTAGCATCTATTGAGTATCCATGTCTGCCAAATGCAGTGTTAGGCACTGAAGGTACAATGAAGCTAGCATCTGGAAACAGCTGAGCATACGGTACAGTGTGTAACTGCTTTGACTGGCGGAGAAGGAAGAGGGCGTGCAGAGCACAGAGGAGGCTTCAAAACCAGCCTGCAGTGTCAGAAGCAGCTTTACGGAGGGCACAAGATCCAAGCTGAGTCCAGAGGACAAGTAGGTAGAAGTTACCCAGTTGGTCAAACTGAGGGAAATCCATATCACCTCAAAGCAGCAACATAAAAATAGCCATGGAGCAGTAAAGGACTTTAGAGGAATACGGGGAGAGCATTTCAAATAGTCTAAGGACCAGAGCTTCCTCTCTCTCCTAGAAAAGCCACAGAGGAAGAACACAAGATGGCAGTGGTGTTATGGGATTGCATGAAGCAGCAAGGCCTTGATGCATCAGACAAAAACTACAACTCACAATAGAAGTTGGCAAGAAATGGGTACTCCCTTGCCCACGGGGGGGCTTGTGAAATGGAGGACAAAGCAGCAATATGTATCAAAAGCCTAAAAAATGTTCCTGGTCCTTGGCCTAGTAATTCAGTCTTTAGAAATGTAGCCTAGGTAAAGATTTTCATACAAGGATGTCTAAAATGGCATTATTTTCCAATGGTGAGGAGCTGGAAACAAGCCAAAGTCCAACACTGAAGTCATAGTTAAATGAACTATGTTACAGTAAAATAGCAGATGGCCAATTGCAATCATGCTCTTGAATAGCAGTTAATGATGAAGAAAATACTTGTAATATTAAGTACAAAAAATAGGATCTGAAACTACATAGACAGTATAGTTCATATTTTATTTAAAACTTATCTATAGATGTATGTACATGTGTATGTGTTTGTAAAGAAAAAAGACTGGAAGGAAAAATAAAATGTTGGCAGTGGTGGAATTACATGCAGTTTTTATGTTATTCTTTAAGCTTTTTCTAATTTCAAAATTTATAATATTCTATCTTGAATTTATAATAAACATTATAGAAGAAAATATTAAGTCTCTAAGAAATTAGATCAAAGTTGATTTGTTAAATTCTTTATGCTTTCCAAAATATTTTCCCAAATTTCATGCTATTGCTCTTTTTTCTTTTTTTTTTTTTTTTTTTTTTTAAGAGACAGGGTCTCACTCTATCGCCCAGGCTGGAGTGCAGTGGGGCGATCTCAGTTCACTGCAGCCTCCACCTCCTGGGCTCAAGCAACCCTCCCACCTCAGCCTCTGGAGTAGCTGGGACCACAGGCACGTACCACCACGCCTGGCTAATTTTTTGTATTTTTGTTACAGATAGGGTTTCACTGTGTTGCCCAGGCTGGCTATTGCTTTTTAAAAGAAACCAATGAAGAAACTTTTTTACTAGGAACCCAGAATGCTTAGAGAACAAGCTGCTATTTTAGGGATTAGTGATTAAGACGCCTGCTGGGGACAGATGTCAGCTTAGCAGAGAATGATATGGGGACTCCCTCCATGCCCCCAGAACCAGAGGACCTCCTATTGCCTTTCTACCTTTTCTGTTCCATGCATATACATTTGAGAATGAGAAATAGCTAAGGCTTTTGACCTTGATCTTTAACCTGAAATTTTAACTCTGTTATGCCGTTTCTCTGTAACCTAGCATTAAGAGGTTTTACAAGCGGGTGGGCAAAGCCAGCCCATTAAGCTTGGAAGACACTTCCTAGGGAGCTGGGAGAGGATACTTCACGTGAAGGAGATCTTTCCAAAATAAATACTCAAATCCTTTTGTAAAAGTATCTCCTCACCATTCATTTTTTTTACACCAAATTAATTAACAATTTTTCAGCAAGCACAACCCTGACAGGTAGGTATTTGGAGCCTAGGTCACTTCCCCTGTCTTTCCTTCTCCTTGGTGTATTTGTTGTGCTATATGGAGCTTGAAAGGCATTCCCTTGTTAGAAGAGACAGAAGTGGCCAGGTGTGGTGGCTTATGCCTGTAATCCCAGCACCTTGGGAGGCTGAGGCAAGTGGATCACTTGAGGTCAGGAGTTTGAGACCAGCCTGGCCAACACAGTGAAACCCCGTCTCTACAAGAATATTAAAATTAGCTGGGTGTGGTAGCACATGCCTGTACTCGGGAGCTACTGTACTCGGGCGCCTGTACTCGGGCCAGCTACTCCCTTGGGGGACTGAGTGAGGGGAATCACTTGAACCCAAGAGGTGGAGGTTGCAGAAACTCGAGATGGTGCCACTGCACTCTCTAGGCAAGAGAAAAAAGAAGAGACAGAAGTAACACCAGGAGAGTGTAATTCTCCATTGGTCTTTATCATTTGCAAATATTGCACTAAATTTCCCTAACAGCAAGCCTACAACTTCCATGTTCTTCTTGCTCCATCAGGGCTTTTTAAAAACCCTTTTGCTTGTCTTTAGTCTTTCTGTTTCCTCCACAAGCTTTGGCTTGTTCTGATTGTTAGCCTTCCTGACACTCTTCTCATGGTATGACAGGCCTGGGCCAGCCATCGATTTCCATTGCACCCCATTCCTACAGGATTCTGTTTACCTCACTGTGTAAAAATGTAAATACATTTTGTTCCCCAGATTTTGCAGCTTTGTACATAGATCTCAAAGCTTTTTGCACACTGTGACCCATTTACGGGATGCTTCCACCTGAAAATATCTTTGTTTTCATATTTATTTTATGCTATAGTGGTTATCTTCCCTGATACTTGGGTTCCTGGTTTTATTAGACCAATTTCTCCCTGCCCCTTCACATTTGGGGTGGAATCTCTCAATTAGGTAGGTGTTTCCTGTCAAACAGGTCTTCCCAGATTTAGTGCAAAGCACTCAGTAATCTCTGCCAGAAGTGCTGGTATCAAAAGCCACAATCTAGAAAAACCAAAGCCTGCCGACACCAGGTGTAGCCAATACTTCAATTTTCGTTCCTCATTATTCTTCACAAGTGGCAACCTTTAAAATGGAGCATGACATATTTATGACCTCTGTCCACCTCTACCCTTAGCTTTCTGTGTTTTTTGTAAGAGCCTCCAAAGACAAGAGATATGGCAGCGTTTTTCTGCCTCCAGGACTCACTGCTTCATATGTAAATCCATAGGTGTGAGTGTTGACCAATACCACTGATATCTCCTGGTAGGTGTTGGCCACATTCTGCTTGCCTGCAGAATGCCCGCTTGCCTCCCGCAAGACAACTTACCCTACTCCCCGCTTCAGGCCACTCGGCTCCCCAGAACGGAATTGGTCACCAACTTCCATGACTCACCTCTCCCTCACTGGGCGGGAACAGTCTGGCTCATTCCTGCCAGTGCCCGCCACTGAGCATGCTCCCTGACTGTTGCGTGTGGAGCGCTGCTGGGCAGGCGCACAAAGACACTGTCCTCGGCCCAGGCAGAGACGCTTCTCCTCCACCAGCTGCTCTTAATCACTGTTTTACTCGCAAGCTTCTTGAAATTGGCTTAAGCCCCCCTCCCCTCTTAGAAAGTCTTTCTGCCTTCCTGCCTGGCATGCATCTCCACGCTGTCTAGGCACCCCTTCTCCTCTGCAGTGTTGGGGGAGCCCCCGTCAAGGCTTGCACCCTCTCTACAAGTAGGGGGAACCAATTGTACTCAAAGCACCCAATGCTCGCTTAGGCAAGAAGCTGAACATGGTGCAGTCTGCAACAATTCTCTAGGCATTTGGTTCTCCTGACCCTAGAGTCCTTTGTGGCTCTCCCTGCAAAGAAAAACTTGTTCACCAGTTGGTTCTCTAGAAAGCCTGTTCACAGTTCTTCTAAGAGTATAGTTCTTAAATCAGCTGAATCAGCATAAATCAGCAACCTCTTACTGTTAATAATAATTCATAAACTCTACTGAGCTCTCAGCTTTAAATGTTTAAGAAGCAACAAACATAAAACACACAGGAACACCTTACACTTACAATGGTCATGATTTTCCCCTCACCCCTTCCCACCCATGCCCCTTTGCTGGGTCTTTAGAACAGAGACTCAGTTGGGCTTTTTCAAGTGCTTCCACCCTCACCTAACCCATGCCTTACTTTTCCTTCCAAGGCCCCAAGTTTCACCTGTATAGCCATGGAATTGTAGATACAAAATGAACCTTGGAGACAATCTCATCACTCCCATTTTTTATCTATAGCAGGTACAAATTTTCACTCACAGGCTCAGAGGTGAAAAATGTAACTTTATTATAATTGAACTTAGTTTTGTTTTTTTGTTTTGTTTTTTGAGATGGAGTCTCGCTCTGTCGCCCAGGTTGGAGTGCAGTGGTGTGATCTTGGCTCACTGCAACTTCTGCCTCTCGGGTTCAGGCAATTCTCCTGCTTCAGCCTCCCGAGTAGCTAGGATTACAGGTGTGCACCACCACACCTGGCTAATTTTTGTATTTTTTTAGTAGAGGCGGGGTTTCATCATGTTGGCCAGGCTGGTCTCAAACTCCTGACCTCACAATCCACCCACCTCAGCCTCCCAAAGTGCTGGATTACAGGTGTGAGCCACCGCACCCAGCCAGAACTTAGTTCTTAAGTTCTCATTTCTGTTTAATCTTGCCAATGCAGAGTAACTCAGTCCCTTTCAGGTTTTTTCTCTCAGGTCCTTTTGGGTTAATACTCAACCAGGTCAGGATTCTCCCCCGTTCTCCTCCTTTTACCCAGAATCTAAGTTCAGGTGGGGGACGTGTGAAGTGCAGCTTATGTTTCATTCTGGTATTTGACAAAATGGGTGTCATCTGGGCCTACAGCCATTCTCTCACTGTAAGTCTCTGGCAGGACAGCCAGCCTCTCGCTCCGTCCTCAGCACCTGGCACCCATGTTCACAGCTGCTGTCAGCAGGCCTTCAAGGCCTCTACTCACCAGGTTGAATGGGTTGTGTTCTCCTCACCTAGGTAAGCCAGATTTAACAAATAAAAATGTAGAATGGTCAGGCACGGTGGCTCACGCCTGTAATCCCAACAGTTTGGGAGGCCAAGGTGGGCAGATCACACGGGGCCAGGAGTTTGCGACCAGCCTGGACAACATGACAAACCTTGTCTCTACTAAAAACACAAAAATTAGCCAGCCGTGGTGGCGGACGCCTGTAATCCCAGCTACTCAGGAGGCTGAAGCAGGAGAATCACTTGAACCCGGGAAGCAGGGGTTGCAGTGAGCCGAGATGGCGCCACTGCACTCCAGCCTGGGTAACAGAGCAAGACTCCGTCTCAAAAAAAAAAAAAAAAAAAAAAACAGTAGGACGCCCAATTTAATTTAAATTTTAGGTAAACAGTGAATAATGGGTCTACCTACTAGCCACCTTTCAGTACTTTCTCACAGAAGTAGAGGAATCCAGACATCCCTGTCTCCCCCAGGGAGGCGGGCCCTGCCACAGATCACCCTTCTTGTCCTGTGGGTGAAAGACAAAGCCAGAGAGAAAGACACCCCTATGTGTGTGACATCCAAATACACTGTGCCCTCTTCCTCCAGGAAGCAGGGGCCGAGCCTACACCCCGGAATCCAGTCCTATGAAAAGTCCCTCTTCATGTTTAACGGGTATAGTGTTTCAGTTTGGAATAATGAAAAAGTTCTGGAGATGGATAGTGGTGATGGTTGCGAAACAATGTAAATGTACTTAATGCCATTAAATTATACACTTAAAGCAGTAAATTTTATGTTGTGTACATTTTACCACAGTTTTTGTTTTAAAGATCTGTCTTCATGGAGGGAAAGCAGTAGGGAGAAGACAAGGACTGCCTTCTTCAATTAGGGATTAAAAAGGCAGGATGTTTAAAGCTTGCACTTTGGGAGTCTGTAGTCATTCTTAGGATACATTCGTTTCCTCTGCACTCTGCAGTGCTTTGGCTTCCTCAGTGCTTGGCTGGAGGCAAGAGGGCTGCAGCTGGTCTGGCCTCACAACTGTGTGCAACAACAGCTGTAAAAGGAGAAAGTCCCGCTGCTGCTAGGAGGACTCCTAGAAATTGATGTCCCTCCCCAGAAGTCCCAGTAAACCTCTTCTCACACCTCATTAGCTCAGACTGGCTCAAATGTCCATTTATTACTCAATCCTTGACAAAGGGAATGAGCATCCCATAGAACCAATCAGGCCCAGCTCTGCAAATGAGGGAGGGTTGTCTTCCCTTGAAGCAGTCAGCTATCAGCGAAAGGTGGAGGAGTGTTGGATGCCTGAATAAAAGTGGGTCTGTTGGGAAGAGGGAATGGGGAGATGGATGCACTAGGTAGGAAAGCCAGCATCCAGTGCGTAGGGGCTGGGTAGAGCAAAATTGCACTTGCATTGTATGATGCTTATTTGGGTGTTTCCAAGGCCCTCAGAAGGAGAGAAGAGAAAAGAGGGATGGAGGGAAACTAAGAGAGCCAATTACTCCATAATGTGACACCTCCTGTGGCCACAGAAAAATCAAAGCCTTGAATAAATTCTACTCAACCAATTGGTGTAAGCTCTGCACAGCTGAATCCTCAGATGCTCTAGGCCTTATTCACTGTACCCCACCCCTACCCCAGCCACCATGGAGCCTGTTTTTCTCAGGGATCCCTGATGGTCCCCGAGGATACTTCCTGCAGGTAGGATGCTTTCTATGTCCTCAAATAAGAACAGCTGTTAGGCCAGTGTGATTTGTAAAGGAAGTCCTTTTTAACTCTAACAACATAAACATGCAATTGGATCGATGAGATATTTTTTAAAAATAGAGTGAGGCATGAGGCAAAATTACATGGATTTGGGAGAGACTTAAAATGAATGTAGGAGACCAAGATGTTATGACGCACTTACAAGCAGTAAAATAAATGGCATAATGAAAGTAGAATTTGGTATATAGTATTCTTTCAGGTCTGCGAGCCCACAAGAAAAGAAGCTTTTATAAGAAGTTTTGAAAAGCCAGATAAAATTGTACAAGTGTATCTGATCCAACAGAGATTCTTTCTAAAATAAGAAGTGAAAAACGTGGCTTCCCTAAGGGAAGGATTGAACCTTTCTAATAATATTTGCGTTTAAGTTCACAGGTGCAGAAATTGAAGAAGATCTGGAAAAAGTAGTTAAAATCGCCATGCTGCGCAACAAACAAAACAGACGTGAGGTGACATTTGTCTGAGGAACTTTGTGCCCTACTTCCTCCAGCAAATATGCCACACACCATTTAAATAAACTTTTTTAATGTTTAAAATTCTTTAAGTTTTAGATAGTGTGTCTATGACATGGTGATGTGCACTTATCTGGGTTTGGCAAAGTATGTTAGTCATTTATTCAACAAACATTTCCTAAGCATTTACTCTGTCTTTTGAACTGCCTTTATATGTGTGTAAGTTTCATATATAAATATGGTATTATAAATATTTAAAAACCATCTGAATCAAGAACATGTTTTTTCCACCTACACATACCCTTTAAAATATGTTCACACCAATGCATTGTGATTAGTTTTACCTGCTTGTTTCTTGAATTGTTCACCGAAAAATGGGACATCAAATTGTTTCTAAATTAATTTCAAGGTTTGCAGCAAAATTATAGCTTTTACAGACATCAAAGCAATAGCTCAGAGCAATTGTAAAATAATAAGCAAATAAACTAAACTAGGAAATTAATATGGCTATTTTAATTGAGTGTTCTTGTTCATTATTAAAGAGGATAAATAACATAAATTCTCATGTCAGTCATTTTTACTTATAAAAAAGACTGTGATAATCTTTAGTTCTATTGATCACTTTGATAAGCTGGGGTTTTATTATATTACTTGTATTAAAATTTTCTCTGCAAAAATTGTAAACCTATTTCCATGTGCTATCTGATCTGTATTTATAAATAGAAATTTGCTAAATTTATGGTACTTTGTAATCTTTCATAAATTGAATTGTCCATCAAGTTTAATCAACTTGAATTATTTATGGCTATAATTGTATTGAGTAAAAAGTGACTGAAGTTAAGATTTTGAAAAGCTGGCCATAAATTAAGCAACATTAGTTTTAAATGGAACTCTTCCATCATGGATTTCATTGTTCAGCCATATGATTAGTACTGATAGAAATTATCCATGGTGAGTATAATCATTTTTATTTAATTATGTTTTACCTTTGTCAATTCACAATGGCCATTCCTCTTTAAATATAATGCATCTGTTTAAAAAAAAATTCTCTGGACAGCTGTGGGTTCAATCGTGCAATCTTTATGCTATGTCAACCAGGAAAAACAGCATGGAGTATTTAATTCATGGAGTTTGGGTGGATACTTGCAACCAAAATAAAATTCTGCTTATTGGGTGCTTGTTGCCAACAAATAAATTTTGCTGCTACACCAACATCTTTAAATGTAGCTCTGAGACTGTGCCATTGGTTTCTGGGAGTGCAATCTGGCAGCAATCAGAACACCTGGAGGAAGAGCGCCAGCCAGGGAACCTTAAGAGAATTGAACATTGTAATATGATGGTGGCTTGGTTGGATTACTTAAGGATTCTGTTTCATTCTCATTTTGACATGTGGTTAGTAAGTGATGAAAGGGGATCAAGGAAGATCTGTTGGATAGAAGAGGTCTGTGCACTTTCCACTATACACTCCCTTGGTGATGTGTGTGCATGAATTCAGTCCAGGCCACAGGCAACATTAATTGGAGGTCCGCCCTTCCTGCCTGTTCATTCCCAATGATCCTAGACCCAGTAGTGGTCTATGTATTGTAGATAACTTTTGCTTCCATCTTTCCCCCTTAATTTACATCCTTCCCACCTCCCGTGACATCTCTTAAATTACCCTCTTCTGTCCCACTCCTCTGATTATTTCTAATTCAGTTGGAAAGTTAAACTTTCTCAGAATTTGGTTGGCAGTGGGGATATAGTGGACAGAATACAGGCTTTGGCTTATTATCAAAAACACCTGGATTTTGATCCCAGGTTATCTCAATCTTGGGCAAATTATCTCACTTCTTAATTTCCTCACTGACAAAATGGGGATAATAATAATATGTGGGGATAATAATATATCACCAGACTGTATAAAGGAGACTCCATGCTTCAGTCACACTGGCTCCCACTCCCACCCCCTGACATCTTGCTCCTCTGTCACCTTGCTGAAACAGGGAGACTTTTCCCAGTTTGTTGCTTGTCTCTTAGGGTTGCATATGGTGACTTTTTGACACTTGGATTTTTTTACAATAAAAAATGAAACCAGAAAAAAATAATAAGATAAATATGTAATGGATTTCAGAATGTGGAAGTCTTTTTAAAGCATAAAAGCATTGGAAATTACTTTTATGTAATCCCTGCCCTAATGAAGCTTATATTCTAGTTATTCTCACTTGTCTATTTTTCCAAATAAACTTTAGAATAATTTTGCTGTCGTCAACCTTTAAAATCCTATTAGTAACTTTGACTAGGATCATGTTAAATTTAAGTGGCAAAGTGATGCATGCTGGCATTAAGGCCTTTATCAGAAAAGTAAAAGTTTTTCTAGAAACCTCTAGCAAATTTCTGCTTATCTAGCATTGCCCAAAACAGTCATACACATGACTGCCCTTCCCTGAAAAGGAGGCTGCGGGATAATGTTTAACTTCTAGATGGCAGAATGGAGGTGGGAGAAGGGAGACAAGGATGGCTGCTGAGTGAGCCCACCTGCAGAGTTTATATGAAAGAGGGCACCAGAGGCAGGAGCTACTTCCATGAGCATCTTTGCAAGATGGGTCACAAGGAGCATTGCTGTTTGCCGAGAAGGTCACTCTTTGTCCCTCTTTACTGCAGGCAGCTAAGCAGCTTTGACATGCTAAGGACTTGGAACAACTACTAGGGATAGTGTCTGTGCCTTGCAGATCAAAAAAGTCTGGAGCAGCCATCAGAGCAGTGGTCTTATGGAGGCCTCTCTCAAATGCCCATAGATGTTGCATCTTTTGGCAAATGCTATAGGTTGCCTATCCAACCAGCCATGTCCCATTCTTCATAGCTAACAGAACCACAGTTTTGTTCTGGTAGCAACGGTCGCAGCACCCACAGATGAATCATGTTTGGTCATTCGTGCAGTTGCAACTCCCTTTGGCCAGTGATTGGTCTAGAGATGGGCAACATGGCCCAGTTTTGGCCAATGAGATGGAAGAGGAAGTCTGCTGGGGGTGGGAGGGGTTCTAGAAAAATATTGTTTTGCCTAATACAAAGACACATCCTTGTGAGAAAACCTGTTTCTCCCTGCCCCCTTTTCCTGCTTTGAGCATGGTAATATGTAGACATTATGCTTGGAACTGTAGTTCTTCCAACTTGCATCTACAAGACTAAAGACAAAAAGCAATTTTTCCAGGTTAGCAGAATGGAAACATAGAAAGAGCCTAGGTCCTCAATGATTTTGTTGAATGAGCCAATGTATCACACCTGGAACTGCCTACCTCTGGACTAAATATAAGAGACAATTAAATGTCTTTATTATTTAAATCACTTTGGGTGGAGTTGTTTATTACTTGCAACTAAAAGCATTTCTAACTGATATGGCCCTTAAAAAGGAGAGCAGAGGAGAGCCACGTGAGTTGGCTGATTCTTGAGTAAAGACCTGGGAGGGAGAAGATGTCAATAGAAGCTAATGAACTAGAAAAATCTAGGTATTCATATGAACGTGACCTCTTCCATACCCAAAGGCAGTGAGGCCTAGAGACAATCAAGTTATATCTATAGAGTAATTTGAGAATAAATGACATGTTTATACAATACATGCTTCCCTTTTAGGAAGATAGTGTAATTTCTCCATTATTTAAATCTCTTCTATCCCTTCATTCTCTATTTTTTGTCATATGTGCCTAACCTATTTCTTGTTAGGTTTATTCCTAGAGATTTTATGTTTGGGGCTGTTGCCTCTCTCAAGATGTCAGGGTTCCCTGGGGATCTGTCTTCTGCCCTTTTTTCACCCTATAATTGCCCTAAATGACAGCACCTCTTCCTCTCACCCCACCCAAAACCCTACTTCAAACTGCTACTTCTCCATTCTGGGCAAATACACTTAACCTCCTACAAACATAGTCTTTTCTTGGACTGTTTTTTTGGAGGTCATCCAACCCTGATTGACAGAAAAAGGTAACATTTGGAATCCAGTGAGCTTGAGGTTAAAATATGTCATGTCAGCAATTGCTAAACAACAGTACATCAGATTAGGTCAAGAATTTGTGAAATGTTTGTGCCAAGTGAAATGTCAAAGCACAAAGTGTGTGAAGGGAAAAAAATCTCTGTGCCAGTCAAAATGTCATTCTGTCCTGCAGCAAGTAATTTATTCCTTTCTGTCACTGCTCTTCTTGTTTCACATGTATTAATGCTGCCTCTAAATAATTGAAATTAATAGTGGCATTATCAATGGTTTGGAGTAAAAAACTAAAGAGCTAATTTAGAATCACTCAGTCAATTTGGGCTCATTTTGAAGATGGAAATTATTGACCCAAACTTAAAAATAAGCCCTTACCTGATTGTCCAAAGCATTTATACTGCAGCCATTATTTGTTCTGTTAATTTTTGTAATGTATATAAAGAAGGCACAGAAGAAGATAGTAGAGAATGAACTTTTTTTTTAATGCTATATCTGAGGAATTACAAACAAGATAGAAATGCTATAAATAGGGTTAGTAGATCCAGGTAGGCTTCAACAAATGGCATGCCAGTGGCTTGTTGAGTCAATTATGAAGCAAAACCTCATAATATTTGTCCCCATTTTCCCACTGGTTTTAATTTCTAAATTGGCAGAGCTTTCCAGAACATGGCTCTTCTCCATGCCATTTGCTTACTCTGAGAGCAGCTTTCTGCTGCACAGTCATGGCCAAACAGTAGGGAACTGGTCCTGCTCTTCATGCTACAGCTGCCTGGTTAATAAACCAAAATGCTTCTCTGTAGGCATCAGGGCCAGGACTAGGATGAGGCGAGCAAATGCCTGGAGCACAACATTTAAGGAGGCACTCATTCTCAGGTGATTCCTTAAATGCTGCACTCTGTGCAGCTCACGTGGCTCACCGTTGTCCTGGCCCTGGCAGGCATTACTGCTGTCCTTGGAATTGAAGAAAGGAACCTGGAAGTAAAGAAAGACTCTATAAATCTTCTGACAATAAAAACTGTGTTCCTACCCAATTATTAGAAATTTTACATTCCAAATTCGAAGAGTAATAGAACCACATATTGCTAAAAATCGAAGAAACTTCCCCAAAAGGAGCCCAACTAATGACTCAGAATGGGCTCAACAGCATGAAAGGACTATGTGGGACCACCAGGTTCCAGAGTTTTGGATCCAGTTTTCAGGTTTGGATCTCAACTTTATCAGAGACTTGGTCAAACTGAGCAAAACTGGACAAGGAAATTAAAAATCACTCATAAACCCAATTTAATAAATTAGAATTGTAAATATTTTCCAGTGGCACTACCCTCTTGTTTAATCTTCAGCCACCCCTTCTCAGAGTTAGGGCACCTGGGAACAAAGTATTGTCATCAAACGTCTGCAGTTGAACACCAAAAGAACAGCAGGGAGTGTATGGCAGGGTATTCCATCCAGGCCCAAAAAGTCCTGCCTCACCCCAGAATATTCATCTCTGTGTATCCATTCATTCAACGAATATGAACTGTGCAGGTACCATGTACTCAGCAAACTCTGTCAGGTCAACCTTCAAAAGAAATCTCAGTCCGGTACTTCATGCCACCTGCACAGTAATCATCTAATTCAGGCACCATCTTCTCATGCCTAGAGAAATGGAACAGGCCCCTAACTTGTCTCCCTGTTTCCACCTACTGTTCATTCTTCAGCCAGCAGTCAGCCTGATCCTTCTAAAATGTAAGTCAGATTACGATGCACCTCTGCTCAAAACCCTCTACTGGCTCTCTTCCTGTCAGAAAAAAAATTTCCAAATTCCGTTTTTTGGCTGCAAGGCCTATGAATCTCACCCCAGCTCCCTCCCTGATTTTATTTCCCACCACTTATGCACCTCACTCATTGCACTCTAGCTGCAGAGGTTCATCCTGCTCCTGGGACACGCCCCAAGCATGCTTCTGCCTCAAAATCTCTGCACATATTCCTCCTGCTTGAATAATTTATTCCCAGATCTCTGCATGGCTCCCTCTGCTTAATGCTTAAATATCTATGCTTAAATGTCAGCTTAGAAGCTTACATAACCACACTACCTAAAACAGCAGCCTTTTAACACTTTCTGTTATTTTCTGATGTATTTTTCTTTAACCGTCTAACAAGTTTTCTGTCTCCTCCCAGTAGAAGGTAAGCTTCACAAAATGTTACTTGTTTTTTGTTTTATTTGTTGTTTTATTTTTGTTTGTTTGTTTGTTTTGTTTCATTTTCATTGCTATATCCCCAGCACCTAGAACACTGCCTGGAACACGGTAAATGCTCCAAATCTATTTTTAAATATTTGTTGAAATAAGAATGAATACATGTAGGTTATGTATAATTCTGCTCACTAGAGGGTAGTATTCTTTGGTGACTCAGGACTTAGCCCTGGCCTGGACAAAATAGCCTTTCAAGACTCTCTCTCTTTGCTTTCTGATGGACTCAATGAAATACATGAGAGAAACAGAAGGATAAAGGTGAAACCAACATTTTTAGCATGAGCAAATGGAAGAATAGAGTTCTACTTATTGAACCAGGGACAACTATGGGAGGAGCAGATTTAGGGGCTGAAAATCAACAGTTCATTTTGGATATAATAAGTTTAAGATGCCTCATATATATGCAGGTGGAGATGTATATATAGTAGGCAATTGGATATGAGTCTGTGGCTCAGAGGAGAGGTCCAGGTAGAGTATATAAATTTGGCAGCATGTGGAAAGTATTTAAATTCATGGATTGTATGTAATCCCCTGGGGGTAAGTGTAGACAGAGTAGAATTCTGAGGTCTAAACCCTGGGGCACTCCAGGATTTAGAATTGAGGGAATGAGAAAACACCAGTGAAGGGCACTATAAAGGGGAGGAGAGGGAAAAGTGGTAGTTGAAGCAGGATAAGAGTCTAGAAGGAATCTTCTAAATATGAGAAATGTTAGTATATTCAATGCAGTGGAAATGATCTGGCGAAGTGGGGGAAATTAATGATGCAGGAGAGAAGCACAATTGCAAGAGCAAGTTTCTAGAGTGGGAGGGAGGGGCTGGATGCAGAGTAGAGTCTTGGATAGAAGCACAGACAGTTTGCCCATCATAGCATGAGGAAAGGCAGAATCTCTGAGCACAAATGCCAGAAGGTAGGTAGATGTGGTGGTAGGAGCTTGTGGAAGTTTTTTTCTGGTTGCTTCTGTTTTCCTCAGTGAAATAATGGATTGGAGGTTTCAGTGAGATGGCAGAATCGCAGGGAATCAGGTGTTCAGAGGAATGTATTGGGTAGAGGTGAGGAAGCAGGATGTTGAAAAGTGATGTAGAATGTTTGGGGGGATAGTGTAATTATCGAAGTGACTGGGCTGAGGGTATGGCCATAGAAGTGGTGATTGAGGTGGGAACGGAGACAAAACTACAGAGGTGACTGGCCAGGATATTGATGGATGGTTCTTTCTGATATAACCTTGGGCTGATACATGTGTGAGTAACATTAGCAACTGTTCCCTGAATGCCTCCTAGGTGCCAGAAAATTCATGCAATTCTCTCCTTCAATCCTCACAACTCTACAACAACCCCAAAAATTGGAGATTACTATCCTCTGTTTCATCAAATATGAAAAAGGTTCATTAAGTAGCTCAGGGTAGTACAGCGACATGGAGGCAGGATTCACACTCAGGTCTTCTGACCCCTAAGCCGTGTCCTTGCCCTTGGCCTGCACCATATATCTCCAAGTGCACCACCTGCAAGCTTTAGTTCATGGCCACAAGTTACATGTGAGTTTGGCCAGGGCCAAGAAGTCTTAAGTCTCAACTTTGGTTGTTTGAGCCTCAGCCAAAAGACAGATCCAGAGACTGCCTGCTTCAGTCTCCTGAGAGAATAAGCCTTTTTTAACTCATCTAGGTTAGTGTCACCTAGAGCACTGGAAACTAATATGAGAAGGCAAGTCTAACCATCACAGTTTGTTTGGATTCGTTTACCTCAGGCCAGGCCAATAAAGTCACCCCCTGAGGCAAACAAACCCAAACAGACTGTGGTGGTTAGACAAAGACCTTTGTCTTACTATAGCAGGAGCCTCTTGGAAAATTCTGTAGCCCAGAGCAAGGGACTTCTTGGTCATTCACAATGTGGTAACCCCTCTTCCATCTGGAAAAATAGCAAGTCCTGATACCCAGTCACTGGTATTTCTAAAATGTTCTACTGCAAGGCCAGGGCTTCCTATTCCCAGGAGATAATTTATACAAGTGATATGTAAAGATATTAGAGATGGCTGGGCACAGTAGCTCACACCTGTAATCCCAGCACTTTGAGAGGCCAAGGCAGGAGGATCACTTGAGACCAGGACTTCAAGATCAGCCTGGGCAATATAGTGAGACCCCCATCCCTACAAATAATTTAAAAATTAGCCCAGGAGTTCAACACCTGAAGTGATCTATGACTGTGCCACTGCACTCCAGCTTAGGCAACAGAGTAAGAGCTGGTCTCTAAGGGGGAAAAAAATACAGACATGAAAGTTTCCACAAAATTCACATATTTCTTGCTGCAGTTGGGAGAAATTTGCATGTTTTTTGCTTTGTAATAATTCTACTAGAGAGTGGAGAAATCCTACCTCTCAGTGCTGCAAATGAGAAAAAAGAACTGTGTAATTTGATGCCATCATTGCTAATCATCTAGACCAGAACCAGTCTAGTTCTGTTGGACTGGCTCTAGTCCGATAGAACTTTATGCGTTAAAAGAAATGTTCTATACCTGTGCCTTCCAATTCAGTAGCCGTTAGCCACACATGGATACTGAACACTTAAAATGTAGCTAATGCAAATAAGAAACTAAAATTTCAATTTTATTTAATTTAAATTTAATCCATATGTGGCCAGTGGCTGACATATTGGACTAGGTAGCTCTAGATTATAAAACAGAAGGCCAGCCCTTTGAACACAGTGACCAAGTTTGTCCACAGAACCTTGCCGTAAAGACCCTTACTTCGTCAGCTCCTCCTAAGAAAAGACATCACTGCTCACTCCTTTTCAAACAAAAGATAGAAAGCCCATGTGATCATTTTCTATTACTGCAACCAAGTACCATAAACCTTGAAGGTTAAACCAACACATATTTATTATCTCACAGTTTCTGTAGCCCAGAAGTCCATGTACAGTGTAGCTCAACTGGGTTCTCTGCTTAGGGTCTCACAAAGTCCAAGACAAGGTGCCAGCAGGGCTGGGTTCCTTTCTGGATCTCCAGGGAGGAATCCACTTCCAAGTTAATGCAGGTTGTTGGCAGAATTCTGTCCCTTGTGGGTTGTGGGACTGAGGCCTGTGTTTCTTTGCTGACTGTCAGCTGGGGGCTGCGCTTAGTTCCCAGAGGCCTGCCTCTGGTCCTTGCACATGGCCCTTCTTTCTCAGATGCAACAGCACATTAAACCCTTCTCATGCTTGGAATCTCTCTGATGTCCTACTCTGGCCTTAGCTAGGAGAAAGCTCTGCTGTTAAGGGTTCACATAATTCCCTGGGACCCACTCAAAGAATATCTCTATTTTGAGATCGGTTGATTAGTAACCTTAATTACATATGTAAAGTCTCATTTGCCAATTAACATAACAGAACCACAGGAGTAACACCAGGGGCAAAAGTTTTGGGGCCAAAATTCTGCCTATCACAACCTAATAGCAGAGAATGGAGAAACTAGCGAGGTTACAGTTGGTCATTACTTAGTGCCTTCTTGAGTAGAAAATAAAGTGAGCTTGTTGAAAAAAATAATTTTTTTTTTTATTGGACAGGCAGAGTG